>NW_008353596.1:3278992-3337578 GCF_000622305.1 Nannospalax galili
CTCTCCCTCTCCCTCTCCCCTCTGCAGTTGCTAAGTCTATATCCACTGGCACAGCCCTACAGTGCTCTCCCCTCCCTCCCTTCCTTCCTCTCCTGACTCTCTGCCTTCCTTCTTTTAAAAAAATTTTTTCTATTTTATGAGTGTTTTACCTTGCATGTATGCAAGTGCACCCATGTGTGTAGTGACGGAACTATGAAGTGATCACCCATAGTCCCCTTGGGTCTCTGGCTCCCAAAAGAGCTGCCTGGGTCCTTCCCTTTCTTTTGGCTAGTTCTCTTGCTCCTTGATCGGTTGATGTCTTTCTTTTCAGTTTATTCCCTCATTTCAATGAAGCCAGACACTAGGAGCTTCCTGTGAAAGCATCTGAGAATTTGCATGTTTGAGAAGCACTTTGATGGCACCCTGCCTGACTGGGGATCCAATGGGTTTAGAGTGCTTTTGCCTTCTGGCTTCCACACTAGCCCTGATCCTGTCTATGTGATGTCTTTTCCTCTTTAGAAGCTTTTAGCTTTATCTGTAAGAATTTCAGAATTTCCTGAGTGTTACTTGTGGGAATTTTCCATTGACCATTCTGAGTCCTCTTGAGGCTTTTCAGCCTAGAAACTCCTGTTCTTCAGTTCAGTACTGTTTCCTAGATTATTTTATACCAATCTGCTACAGATGTTGAATGTCCTTCAGAAGTCCATGTGTTAAGGACTTGGTCTCGAGGGTGGCACTGTTGGGAGATGGTGGAATTTTTAAGAGGTGAGGGCTTGTGGGAGGAAGCTAGATCACTGGGGCTGAGATAGGGGCTGGCGGGAGGAAGTTAGATTATTGGGGCTCTGGTGGGGGATGATGGGAGGAGATTAGGTCATTGGGGCTCTAGGAGGGTTGGCAGGAGGAGGTTAGGTCATTGGGGCTGTGCACTTGATGGCGATTGTGGGGCCCTGGTCTTATCTGCTTTTGTTTCCTGGCCATGAAGTAAATACTTTGCTCCACCACATCCCACCCACCACTGCCATCCTCTCCCAACCACAAGCCTGTAAGTAGTGGGCCTGCCTAGCTGTGGACCAGAACCTCCAAAACTGTGAACAAAACTCTATATCTATAAAACCAAATTCTCTTCTGGGAGGCCCAAGCTGTGGGAGCTCTTGGCTCCCAAGTCCCACACTGTCCTTACGACCCAACGGAAAAACTGACACAATGTCCCTCTAGGCTACAGTTTAGGGAATAAAGATATTTATTTGGGCTTGCCAATGAAGCTTATGATAGCTGGGTGGGGGGGTCACTTACAGAGGCATGGACACCCGTGACTTTTTTTCCCTACATCTCAGCAGACCTTCCTACATCTGTGGCCACTGGTGCCCTGGCCAAGATAGCAAACTTCCTGCTGCCTCCTGGGCTTCCTCCATGTCTGTCCTTAGACCCTCCCCTCATGCAATTGAAGCTGACCAGTTGGGTGGGAGGGGTGACTGTCTCCCCCTTTCTTCGGAGTCCCTTAGGGTTCAGACATTCGGCTGTTGCTAGTTCTTTCAGCGGACATGCCTATCCAACAACACCTTTTCTATCTCCATGCTAATTATCAGGCATTTTCTTGTTCTTTTTTTAAAATGTGTGTGTTACGGTATGGTGTATGCATATGTGTACACTTGTGGGGGCATGTGTACCTGTACATGCATGCACATGCACATATGGACACCAGAGATTGGTTGACATGGGACATTTACCTCTATGATTCTTCACCTTATTTTTGAAAGAGGGTCTCTGTTACTGAGGGACTTGGGGCTTGCTGTTTTAGCTAGTGGCTGACCAGTGAGCTCAGGGGATCCTCCTGTTTCTGCCTAGCCCAACCCTAGGGTTATAGGCTCATGACACCACACCTGGCTTTATGTGAGTGTTGGGGATTTGAATTTATGCTTGAGAAGCAAGCCCTTTACCATCTTCCTAGCCCCTCATATTTTCTTATAATGATGGAAAGCTGGCTAACACATTCTCATGTTCTTTCTTCTCTCATTTTAGAACTCATGCTACTTGGATGTTAAATTTCCCAGACAGCTCTTCCTACTTGCCTCATCTTTCCCTCATCAATCTCTATTTTATCTTCCAACTCTTTCTTTTTGCGTGCGTGTGTGCATGCGTGCGTGCGTGCGTGCGTGCGTGCGTGCGTGTGTGTGTGTGTGTGTGTGTGTGTGTGTTTGAGGCCAGCCTGGATTACATAATGAGTTCTAGGCCAGCCTGGTCTACAGAGTGAGATCTTGTCTGAAAAAACAAACAACAACAACAACAACAAAAACCCCCCAAACTAACCCTCCCCCTAGTCCAAAAAGATAAAAAAACCCTAATAAACCCAGCATGTTTGTCAAACAAAGCATGTCTTCCAGCACTGTTGGCCCATTCTCACAGAGCTGCCATTCTGTGAATCTCTACCATCAGCCTCAGTTTGCAAATGACCATCACATCCATTCTCTTGTGTCTCATGCCAGTCCTGTGAAGAAAACTCTTGCCTAGGGCAGAGCATGGATAAAAGCCCTGTGGTAGTGCAAGCATACAATCCACTCACATGGATGGCTGAGGTAGGAGGGTTGCTGTGAGTTTGAGGCCAGTCTGGGATGTACAGCAAAACCTGGTCAGAATATTTAAAAAATAAAAGACCAAGTGCTGTACTCTGTTCAAACATTCTTACGCAAAAAAGTGTATGCTGCTAGGTAGCTATGGGTGTGTGCTGCTCAGATCTCTGCACTGTGAAGAAGGAAGCTAGCTCACAGTCCTCTAGCTGCCCCACCTTTAGGGCCTGCTATGTTATGCATTTGGTTTTCCCCTAAGGATTCATGTGTCGGGAACTTGATTCAAGGTGTGAGGATGTTAAGATGTTGTGGTACCTTTAAGAGGTGGGGCCTAGTGGGAAGTTGTTACTGCCACACCCCTCTAGTTTCCTGTCTTATATGTGATGATCCTCTCCTTTGTTTGTAGTGACTCCTCTCCAGGGCCTGTGCCATGTTATTTAGAATTTCAGCCTCCACAACTGTGAGCCAAATGAACCTCTTTTCTTTACAGTGTTCCCAGGTATTTCATTTTAACATGGGAAATGGAATCAGTGTAGGTTTTGTTGAGGTACCTATGATGCACCGTGCTCTTCCTGGGACATGCCTAGCAATGACTGAGCAGCAGGCATAGCAGAATGGAGAGGTGCCTGCCACACACCGGCTCCTCTGGTGGGCATACTCTGCTCTGAAGTTGCCCACTGTCAAGGCTGGGACTTCCTCAGAGCTTCACTGCAGTCTGCATGGCCCTCCTTCCTTCCCACTGTCTTCACAAGTGTCAGAGGGCTCTGTGCCTGAGGCTCCACCTGCTCACATCTGTTCTTCACGTGATCCTTCCCAGCATTCCCCCAAGGAATCCCATACACTTTCAGTTCTGTTTCCTAGGTGTGATGGATGGTTAATCTTCATTTCAGCTTGATTGGTCTCATCTATGAGACACACTCTGGGTGTGTCTGTAAAGATGTTTCTAGAGAGGTTTAACTGAGGAGGGGAGACCCACCCTGACCTTGAGTGCTACGATACCTTGGGATGGGGTCTTGGACTGAATAAAAAAAAGCCCGAAACAGAAAGCACCAGGCTTAATCTCTCTCTCTCTCTCTGCTTTATGACTATGAGTGCAATGTGACTAGCCACTCAGGATCTTGCCACCCACCATGCCTTTTCTGCCAGGATGGACTGTATCTCCTCAAACTGTGAGCCAAAATTAACCCTTCCTATAAGAATGACTTTTACAAAATTAACAGAATTTGCACTAATGACTTTTGCTTAGTCTTGAAACCAAAAAGCTACTGCAAACAGGATCCCTGGGTCAAGTGGGCACCTGGCCGTAATCCCAAGGAACCTCAGTCTGCCCTCTACCCACCCAAGATAGTGACTGAATGAGGGTGTGCTTGAGAATTAGAAAATCAAAGTGTTGAAAGGCAACACATTCACGTTTATCTTCATTGGAAACAATGAAAATTGAGAAGCATGCTTGACATTGCGAATATGAGATGTGTTAGGCCTAGGGATGGAAGGTCAAGATTGCCTGATAAGAGTGGATTGAAGTTTGGAGTTCCCTAACTGATGCTGGAGAAACAGTTTTGAATAAAAGTGTGAGTGAGGCCTGGCTCAGCAGCATGCTCTGGAAACTTCTGGAAGAACAGGTGTCCTCTGAGTTTGGGCCCACTCTTACAACTAAAGTTAAGAGTCAAACTATAATGTAGGTCTAACTCTAATGTTGGTACAGTAATACCGCACCTAACTTCCTTAAGTTGCTTTGTCAGCAAGCAATACATGAGGGGACCCCAACTTCATAGTTTTGGGGGCCTCAAGCCTGAGAATAGAAGCATGGAGGTAGGGCTGGAGAGGTGGCTCTGTGGTTAAGAGCTCTGACTGCTCTTACAGAAGACCTGAGTTCAGTCCCCAGCACCCACACAAGGCAGCTCACAACCACTGATAATTCCAGTTCCAGGGGATCTGATGCCTTCCGACCTCCTTGGGCACCTGCATGCATGTGGTGCACATAATATACATAATAAATAAATAGATAGATAAATAAATAAATAATAAATAAATCTTCAAAAAAAGAAAAGGAGAATGGAGGTGGCTTCTGCCTCTAAGTGTTGTCTGCATGAAAAGAGGTGGTTGGTAAAGGAAGCTCAGGACATTCATGGTCGGCAAGAAGAGGCCTCAACAGCAGCCAGGCCCATTCCTTCTTCACAGCTATAGCCATCATAAAGGGAGCCCCTGCTGGGTACCAGCAGCTACGAAGGGGTCACGGGTATGGAATGCCACAGGAAATCTGCTACCGTGTAAGGTCATTAAAAATAAAAGAGTGAAGGAGTCCTAGAGGTGGTGTCCCTCTTCCAAGGCACTGGGATGGCCTAGAGTCTAGGGGCTGGAGGATCCCTGCCAGTTTTCCATTTTCTGTTGGCCCGTAGGGATCACAGTTAGTAGGAAGGTTTACTTGTCTCTTCAGGGTAGTTGGGGGTTTAATGAACGGACCCCTGCACTGTGTCTTCCTCTGCATTGCGTTCTTTGCCATGAGGGCATGGCTGGATATGTGTGTTTCCATGGGGATCCTGGGGAGGAGACAGCCCTGGCACGAATCCAGCACTTACCCCATGGCTTGGAGAAGGGTGACGCTGAGTCAGTTAGGCTGTGCTTTCTCCTCTTTCCCCTCTCCTTTATACCACTCCTTCTGCAGCTTTGCACTCAATATTGCAAAATGACACTTTTGCAATTGAGGTCATCCGATCTTGCCTGTTGGAAGGGGATGGAGCTGTCTCTTTCTTCTCAGCACCCCTGACAGTTGGGTTGACTCTAGTGGGCCCATTGCTGCTCGGTGAGTGCAGGCTACTTTCTACTTTGTCCTAGCACTTGTCGGAAGTTCACCAGGTTTCAGATTGGGTGTTGGGGCCTGTGTACTGGGTGGCAGTCAGCGATTCTCCATCCTGGCAGACAGCAGTTCTCCATCTGCAGTAGGCACCAGCCCTTGGGGGATGGGGCCGAGGCAGCCTCTGGGAGCCAGGGCCTGGCCAGTCCAGGAGACTGTCTTAATTTCCTGGTGTTATTCTTGGTTTAGAAACCTGAATGAATTCTCTGGCCTTTTGGAAATGTACTCATTTTCTGTGAGGAAGCGTTTGGACCATGTCCTGGGCTACGGTTTTGTGCCATTGTGCCTTTCATTGGTTCGCTTTTAAAAAATACATTTCTCCTCATTTCAGCTGAGTCACTTTCTTCCTCCTCCTCCTCTTCTTGACACTCCCAGGAGCCGGAAGGAGCCCTACCCTGAATCCTTGGCTCCTCCAGGCCAGATCTTTTCCAAATGTCAGACTCTTAGGAACCTTGGCTGGGGACAGAGTGGGTCCTGGCCCCAGTCTCTTCCCTTCTGTCTTTGTTGCTCCGGGCTTTCCTGTCCCATAGAGGAGTTTGTGAGCTGGCTGTACTGGGGGGACCCTTTCTTGAAGATTCCAAGGAGAGCCTGGCAGGAAGACCCCTGCTGTAGCAAGGTCTCACGCTGCCTTGTTAACCTGTACTAAATCTTTCCCAAGTGACCCATGAGTGTCCAGCATGGTGCAGGTGCACTGGGTCTGCTTGCTGCCTTAGCTTGGGCCTGGGACTCGCTCAGGGTGTCCCCTATTAGCAAGTCCTCAACCCCTCATGCCTACTTCTGGTGAGGTGAAGTCCCACTGTGCACCACTGGTCCTTGGTCCCTGTCTCTCAACTGTTTTGTACCCTGCCTCTGAGAATCAGCAGGATAGAATAGAAGGGAATAGCCAGCTCATCTTGTGGGTGCTCTTGTCTATAGGCCTCAGCCTTCCAAGATGGCCAGGAGAAATAATAATCATCATTTGTGTGGAATTTCACTGTGCTCAAAGCATTCCCTAGGTGTTGAGATTTCTTGTATAACTATAGTCATTTGAACTTCGCAGTTGCCTCTCTAGGGACGCTGGTGGATGGCAGTGTTCTTATTTTTTAGCTGAGGAAACAGCTTAGAAAGTGCAGCCGGTCTGCCGCAGCCTCATAGCTGGTCCTTGTTTGTTTGTTCAGTCTTTACTTTTATTTTGATCTTTGCTCAGAGACTGACCTGGTGCGAGATGAATGGATGGCTGAATTAGGACTCTTGTCCACGTCTCCTGACTCCAAAGTGAAGCTTGCCAGAAATCCTTTTACATTTCTGTTTATTAATTTTGTGTGTATACATGTGCACCATAGTGCGTATATGGAGGTCAGAGGACAACTTCCAAGAGTCAGTTCTCTTCTTCTACGATGTGGGTCCCAGGGATTGAACTAAGGTCGTCAGGCTTGGGAACAGGCATCTTTTCACACTGAGCCATCTCTCCAGCCCTTCTGTCACATTGAAAAAATTTGATTTCCGCACCATTAGATCACCAGAAAGCACCATCGCATCATGTTAGGAATTGAAACTTTTCTGATCTGACATTTTGGCAGTTTCAGACAAGTGATACCATCCATCCATCCATTCATTCAGTCATTCATTCATTCCCTCATTCCAGGTTTCAGGCAACTGCAAAAAGAGGTATAGTCTCTGTCTTGATGACTTTTAGGCCCCATGGTTATTACAGTACCAAGGATGAACTCAAATCAAGGCTTGGATTTGAAGAATATGCTGTAGTACCCGCTAGCCTGTCTTGAAGGTAGCCAGTCACTGTGTAAGAAGAGAAACTACCTAGAGGAAGCCATGTTGAGATGGGATGGGATAGGATGGGATGGGATGGGAGCACTGAGGCACCATGGTGTAGGGGTCATTGAGATCTTGGGAGTGGATCCTCTAGTCCTTCGGCCAATGCCATGGCAAGAGTCTTACCATCCAAACGAGCCCTTTCTAAGTTTCTGATCCACAAAATGATAAGCCACATAAACTAGTGGGTTGATATGTACTATTAATCATTGGGGGGGTGTTTTGTTACACAGCAATAAATAGCTGGGGCAGAATCCTAGGGATAGATTCTTCTGCCTGAACACACCCTTCTTTAGACCCTTAGCCCTTCATGCAGTTAGTGCCAACCAGGAGAGCTAGCAGACAGTCCCTGTGCTCTCTAACATATCACAACATATCACTTCTTTTTACGTACCCCTCCTGCTCCTTAGGAATCCTTAAAAATCCTGAAAACAGTATTTTAGAAATGGGACCAACTGACAATCCTGCTCAGCACCTTGTATGCAACTGCCTGGCCTCTGACAGCTCCATGGGGGAGCTTCGGTTTCTCCCAAGTTATAAAAGCAGACAACCTGATGTTAAATGTGGCTGCAGGAAGTTTGGGTCCTGTTGAGTGACAGAGTACATTGTGGTGGCATCCATTTCGTGCATAAACTCAAGTTGGCTTTGTGACTTTTTTCTCTTTGGGGAGTGATTTTTTTCTTTCTGGGGAGTGATAAAACTGAAAAGCTTACGCAAGCAGCCATGCGGGACTCCAGTCCAAAGCTTCTTTCTCCTCTTTGCCCACAAAAAATAATTCACAGGAAAGCTGCTCTCTGGCCAAAGCCTGTCCCCTTCTCAGTGGGGGACTTTCTTTTTTGTTGATTTCAGCACAAATTCATATTTCTCTCTCCAGATTTTGGGGTGTGTCTCCAAGTCCCTTGGGAAACTTTGTTTAAACCCAGCATATTTGAGGTCTTTTTGCTTTCTTTCTTCCACAGCCTAATAATCCAACCACTGGGTCGGAGTGGTTGTGAGGGTTTGGGGAGGCAGCTGTCTTTCTGAATTCATTTGTATGGGTTTAACCCATGTGTTCATACCTTTGGTGAGAGACAGGGGTCAGGTGGAGCCTACTTTGAGAGCCTACTAGACTTGTGACTGGTGCTAGGTATAGTAAGATGTATTTGAATTTGTTTCTTTATATGTAAGCTAAGGTTTGGAAATAATATATGTTAAGCACCAGACAAAACAGGAGCACATAACTAGTCAGCTGTCATGGTGAGGATGACTGTGGTTTAGGGGAGCCTGGCTTCTCAGACAGGGCTGGCCACTGGGTGCATTTGATGGAGGAAGTGCTCAGTGTATGTTCACAGCAGCCAGCTGCTCCCTAAGTTCTTCCCTCAATGGCCCTGGGGGGCGGCGGGGAACTGTTAAAAAAATCATCCCCATGTAGAGACAAGTGATGGTGGCCGTACAGTCTCCTGCTCTCCCATAGGTCAACAAAAAGTTCAGTTTCTGCAGAAAGGAAAAGTGAGCGCATCAATTTTCCTTTCCATTCTGCCATGGAACACCTCAGAGGCCTGGTGCTATAAATATAAGAGTGTAATTATTCTTTCCCTAGGTCTTGTGTGAAATAGGAATAATACTGATTGGTTTAAATTCAAAATAAATTGAAATTGGAGATTTCTCAGCCTGAGTTCAGGCCCCCGCCCTCTAGCCACATGGTTAGGGAGAAATTTGTATCTGAGCTTTTTTTTTTTTTTATTATTTAAAGTTTGTTAAATTACATTTCGTGTATGTATGTGTGTATATGAGCATACACATAGGCACATGGAGACAAGCATGTGAAGGTCAGAGGACAACATGTGGAAGTTCTTTTCTTCTACCATGTGGGTCCTTGGAATTGAACTTAGGTCATCAGGCTTGGTAACAAGAACTCTTACCTGCTGAGACACCTTGCTGGCCCACCTGGCTTCTTTGTCTGCAAAATGGGGAGAGTGATTCCTACTGTGGGACTTAGGATGGGATGATGAGTGCATGATACCCACCAGAATGATGGGTGCTCGACATCCACCAGGATGCCTGGCACATAGTAGGTGCACCATGGCTGTGCAAGCTGTAGTGAGTGATGATTCCAATTCTGCTTTGCGGTGGCAACCAAGAGTTGTAAGGAGGTGGTGAGTGCCCCAGCATGCACCACACCATTGGATGATTATGCTGGTGACATCTGCTGTAGACCTACTCTGAAAGAAGGGCTAGTATTGGAAGGTGACGGCAGAGTGAGCTGCGAGAACGTACCGGGGCATGAGAGTAGCCTTTCCAGGCCAGTGGCATAGAATTCCTTTTCCTCTTTGTCTTGGTGGCTCAAGAGGGGCCTTGGATGGGGTCCCTGGGATGGAGAAGTCCTGGGGTCAGGGTTTCTTCATCTGGCGTTCTTTCCCAAGATTTCATTTGAGGCAGTGCCAAAAGTCGGCTAGTTCACAAATATCTCCCTTCACACCTGACATCAAAGCCCCTCAGAAACGACACTGCTCAAGTTCAAGCCATGTATTTAAAAACTTTATTAATGCTTGAAGGAAAACAATGCAGTGTGACAACAGACAGGCCCTGTTGCCTAATTCTGTCACAGAAACAGACTTAGCAAGCCCACGTGGTGCAACTCTGAGATCAACCGGGCTGTTCTTCCTTAGGAAATGGCCACTGAGAGCATTGTTTCATACTGTTCTAGAGACGCCACTTACTAGGTTTAGAGTTTAAACTTGTGTGTGTGTGTGTGTGTGTGTGTGTGTGTGTGTGTGTGAAGTATGCCTGACTGCAGTTGGTGTTTTCTAGTTGGTTAGTTTTGGGTTGTCAGCGTTTTGTTGCCCTCCCTCCTCTCATTTTAGAGTAACAGGGCTATTTACTGATACAAAGGAGAGGTGTTCAGATCATCTTGTTAAGATGCGAAGCTCAAAATAAACACTGCATCTTTATTTGGGGATCCACATCCTTCCTCAAAGGAAGGCTCCTGGGTAAATCTGTACGAAGTATGAAGGACAAGGAAGGGCTGTTTGTAACAACTACTCTGCTTACGTTTTAGACTGTGCAAGTGCTTCTGTCTTGTTTACAGGAATTTGGAAAGTTTTGAGGAAAAGGACCCAAGAAATAAATACACACTGTATACCTCCCCAATCTCACAAGAACCATAAAAGTGATGTTTCTGAGTTCAGAGAAGGGGGAAAAAACCCCCCAAACCCAGCAACATGAGAAAGTCATAACAGAGAACACAGGAAGCAATTTTATGTCTTTGAGGGGAAAACACTAAGATAATAAATACAAATGACAAATATTTACAAGAGAAGCAACAAACAGAACATCAGTAGGTGAACACACAAGACACTGACAGACCCAGTCCCAGGCACTGGGGAAAAATGAGCAGCTGAGGCAGAAACAGAGAACACTATTGCTTTAGCTTTTGAGGGACACAGGGAGAAACGGTCAAGGTGCGTGGCACATGGCAGGCCTCACATGCTTGGCCTTCTCCCTTCAGGGCAGAACTGCATTAACTTCCCAAACGTCTCTGTAGCTCTAGATCTTTCTGGGGGTTTTCTAGCACATCATTGACCTGCCCCCCTCCCCTCATATGAATTTTTATTTTCAAGCAGGGGGTGCTGAAAGATTGAGACTGAATCCTGGACATAGAAATACCAGCTGAGTTTGGGGTGAGGGTGTTCCCTAGAACAGATCATTTAAGTGTAGAGAATTTGGCTGTCTTTGGCCTCAGGGGTCTTTGAGGGTAGTTGGATAAGGCAGAATGTGTGCTTTTTGGCTTGCTCCCTAGTCCAGGGAACAACATGCTGTACATGGCCTGTAAGCCAAATCCAGCTGGGTGCCTGTTAAAGAAAATCTTAGTGGAACAGAGTCACTTTCATTTACATGGCTGGAATGCTTACGTGTTGCAACTGCAGAGCCGGACAACTCAAACTAAAGATCCGCAGTTACTATCTGGCCCTTCACAGAAAGAGTTTGCTGAGCCTTGCTCTAGAGAGATCCAGCCCAGGACACCTCCCTCACCTACAGCACCAGCTCCTGTGTGAGTACTGGCTGCAGGAGGATAAACTATGCTAATTTTAAGTAACTGCAGAAAACCTACTTCTATGGAGTTCCTGGTACAGCCCTGTCCCTCTGCTGCATCCCTCTCTTTCAGCCTTTCTCTTGTCCATTGATTTCTCTCTTCATTGCTAAATTTCTAGTCTGGGTGTGGAAAGCCCTGTTTCTTAGAGATTTCCAGTGATCCCTCCATGTATGAGGAGGGTGGCATTTCTTAAAGGCAATTTCCTTAGTGGTCTCTGGTCTCCTCTTTTTCCCTCTTTCTGGCTCACAGAGGCGGGTTTCCAATGTTGCCACACAAATTCGCTGGTACAGGTTCATGGATGTTGGCTGAGGGCAAGGTCAGATAGCAACATTCTAGGGGGAAGTTGTCAAATGGACTCCTTCTGTGTGTTCTTCCTTTAGGTATAAGGTCTGTCCTGGGGTTAGGAGGTAGGAGCCCGTGTGGGCACTGTGCTGTTTGAGTCCTTTTAAAATAGTACTTATAAAAATTTATCCTCCAAAGATGGGCTGGGATTGATTTTCTTCCCTGTTTGAGCTGGTTTTTGTGACCCAGTTGTTTGGTTTGAAAGGCATTTATTTAGATGACAGATATATAGATGTAATTGGATAAATAAGAGAGATAAATAGAGAGAAAGTGCAACTGAGAGTGGAAGCAGTGGTTGAAGTAAACACACACGGGCCTCTCCTTCAGACAGCATCCCCCAGATGGAAGGACGGCTCAGAAATGACACACAGAAAACACATTACCCTGTGTCCCCTCCAGGAGCTCTGAATTGCAAGGTCCCACGCATGACACTGAACTTCAGTTTGGCACTGAGCGTGGCTGAGGCCCTGTCTCCTCTCTGTTCTTCTCTCCCTTGCCAGTCACATTTTTCACTTCTGCCCTGGAACCCAGCTGCCCTGCCTTCTGCACAGTGCTGGAAGCTGTGGGGAGGGGCCTAGCACCTATGTGTGGCCCCTCCCCTCCCAGACTAACCTCCCCCCTGCAACAGAGCACACTGTAGACACCACCTGCTGACCTGCTGGCTCTACAGACTGAAAGAGACAAAGTAACAAGGCTCAAGGTAACACTCCCTTGAATATGCATACGTAGGTGCCAGTCTACCCAGGCACCCACACCTGAGACCCCACTGCCCCGGAGTCTCCATCTCATCTCTTCATACACCTGCACCAAGTCCACAATTCCCACAAAATCCTGCGTGTGACATCCCCCCTCTTTTCAATGTAAATGTTTTGGAATGTCCATAGATAAGAAAATGGACGGCCTGGAGGAAAGATTTCATGGCCGGGCTTTCATTTCACCTTCGGATATCGGAATACTCAGATTGTTCATCTTCCCACTCGCTGCTTCCAGAAGGTCCCTGAGCGCCCTGGCCACCTGCTTTGCCCCAGGCATGGGCATTTGGGTGACTTTTGCTCCCTCGCTCATCCTTGGCACCTCTGCTGACCTCTCTGCTGCTTGCCTCTGTGAGACGGTGGTCCGAGTCCCGGTGGTGAGGCCTGGAGGGTTGGGCCCTATCCTCCAGGGGCTGGTGCTCGGGGGGTGCAGTGGGAGGCCTCTGGATGTTGGAGGTGCAGAAACTCAAGATGGAGCACAGGCCACCCCAGTTCTGCTCACACTGAGCCAGCACGCTGCGGGTGACAGCTTCCTTCACTTCCTCCCCACAGGTCAGCAGCAGATTCACGAGGTCCACATAGGGTCTAGAGATGAGAGCAGAGGGAGAGAGATTGAGAATGGGTCATGTCCCAAAGGGGCCCTGCAGAGGAGTATGACAAGGCCAGGAAAGAGGCAGTCAGTGCTTCCTTGGGCTTGGTGGAAGATCTTTTTGGAAGTTTACCCAAACTGTATAGAGCACTAGCCTCCAATGCTATTTATCCTTTACCCATATTGTATACAGCACTAGCCTCCAACGCTATTTCCTAGAAGGCTATTGTAGACCATGCTCTATGGCAGGCGTTGGAGAACATTAAGGTGAGTTTTCACTCTTCCAAGTAGTTGTAGACAGAGGCCAAGGAGAACGGGCCAGTGACAGTGTGTGCGTACACAGGATAAGAGCAGGGGGTTGGGACAGTAAAGTGAGTGTCCTAGGCTTGACAGCTGTGTGAATACAGAGGAGGTAGATGCGCTTTGGGCATGTCCAGGGCATAGATGCTGGGTGAATTTTGGCTGCAGTAGAGATAGATCTTGGGGCAAATGGTGGAATCTTTTTAGTAAAGAAGAAGTGGGGGTGGGGCTGGAGAGATGGCTCAGCAGTTAAGAGCACTGGCTGCTTTTACAGAGGACCTGGGTTTGATTCTCAGCATCTGAATGGGGGCTAACAACCGTCTATAACTCCAGTTCCAGGGGAACCGATGCCCTTTTCTGACCTCTGCAGGCATTGTATGACAAGGACACACTTACACACATGCAGGAAACACACTCATACATAAAATAAATATAATAAATAAAAATATATTAAAAAGAAGTCAGGAAGGGTTAGGCTGGAGGGGCTCTCCAACAGCCTCTAAGAATCCCACATCTGCCCCTCATAGGTGGCACCAGGTAGGCTCCTCTGAGGTGGCTCTCCCTGTCTGTGTGCCTCTGCCTTAGACTTACAGTGAAGGGTATTTTGTAAAGTTACAAAATATACTTCTGTCTGTATCTTGGGCGCTATGGAATGGACTGAGGGGTTTGGGAGGCCCACCCCCTGAGGGGTGTCATTTCCCTGGGGCTTTCCCCTGTTTTATGCCAGCAGGGAGTGGGAACACTGTTCACTATCCTGACTGTCAGTCAGGACTTCTCTTGCATTCTAGTGAGGGCTAGTCAGGTGAGTTAATGTGAGGGTAGTCAGGGCCCCTAGGTCCAGAATGAGAGCAGCTCTCTGTGGAACAAATATGGTCCGTTCTAGGGTCAGAGCTAGGTTCTCCATCTACACTGGCTACCCTGGGTCATTGTTGAGAACTGCTGGAAGACCTCACTTCAGGGGGTAGGTAAGTGTGCAGACAGCAGGGACAAGTGCACCTGCTTTCTATTTTTATGGGTCCGTCTGGTAAGGCAGTGCTCACTGAGCCTTTCTTATCTCTTACTGGCCTTTTAAGATCCCAAGAAAGATATGGAATGCTCCATGTGACTTTATCTAGCTAACTGGAATTAAGCAGTCCTTAGCCAGCAAAAGTCCTGGGCATATCTGCCTGTGACCATTGCAGCTCTGGGCTGCCACCTGGAGCAGGGCTTTTAACAAGGAACAAAGGTCTCTCCTCCGTGAAACCTGGCCACTTGGATGGCTAGGCTAGGGCTCTTGAGCTCTTTCTTTGCAAGTTGGCAGTTGTTGCTATGCAGAAGGAACAGAGATGGTCTGAGACACATAAAGTAGTTTACTGCCATTTTTGCTAACCTCTCCTCAAGCTGTAATTGAGTGAAGTGTCCTTACTTCAAGAGTGCAAGAACCAGGAAGAGGGAGAAGGTAGGCCTTTGGGAACTGCCAGGCAAGGAAGGCCTGGCCTGGCCTAGAGCAGCCAGGAAGAATGCTCTGGGTGATGGAGTCAGAGCTGCTTTTTAAAACCTACTTAAGGCCTTTGGCATCGGAGTCTGTGCATGGCTGATGGACAAGGTCCTTAATCTCTCTACTCTAGGCCTCTGCTAGTGGTAGGGACAGTGAGACGCTGTTTCTTAGGTACCTCGAGGAGGAGGAAATGCACAAGCAAAATGCTCAGTGGTTGTTTATGTCTTTCTATCTTTTGGAAACTAGCACTGTCTCAGGAAGCTCAGGTCCACTGTGTCCATCTATGAAGAGGAAACAGGATTTTAGCACCAGACTGTACCTGCCACTCACTGGGTCCATGTGGGACTCTGAATGGAGTCTCTCCTGTAAGCTTATTTCTGTAAAGTAAAAGGAAGATTTTCCTGGGAAGACATAGTTGCCTCTGGGGCCTTTTCCACCTGGTGATCTCTCTGGCCATGAACCCAAGAATCCTAAGGCAGGCACTGACCTCCAGAGGAATAGCCCTCCTTTCCACTGCTTGCTCTGGGCCTTCTTTCTCTCAGGGAAGAAGCTGAGTCCTGTTGGGAGGGTGTGTGTGGCCAAGTAAGTTAATCTAAATTGTGTTTTGAACTGGCATGGTGCCTTCCCAGGCTGCAGGCTAAGCCTGTCTCATGACAAAGCCCAGCACTCAACTTAGTGTCAGCAAAGCTGAAGGAGGGGGGATGTGCTTAAAGCTCCAAACCCTTGGTTGCTGCCAGTACCTGGTGACAGGATGTGGGGAGGCTAAGGGAGGCTGGCTACAGCTAGGGGGAGGCAGATGATAAGAAGAGAGGGTGGGGTGGGTGGGAAGGGGGCAGTGTACAGCAGCAGAAACAGAGTTGTTTCCTCTGTTCCTAGCACAAGCATTTTGCAGAGTCAGGTGAGGAAGGTCTGTTCCTAGCACAAGCATTTTGCAGAGTCAGGTGAGGAAGGGGGGTGGTTTTGATTCTTCAGGAGTTGACTTTCTCGTCTTTAAAGGGAAAGGTGAATTTGGCTCTCATTCTGTTTGGGACTGTTGTCAGAAATTCTGAGATGGCTTTCTTGATTGTTGGGGACCAATAGGACCCTTTCATCAGTTAAGATGATTGAAAACACTGAAAAGCTCAGGCAGTTCAGCTTGAAGTTCAAGCTAATGCACCATACGGCTGTGGCTTCAGGACAGGGAAGAGGGTTTTCAGGGAGCTGGAATTTGGCACAACCCGTTGCCCAGAAGTGCCAGCTTAGCAGGAGACTCAAGGGCCTGTGTGGGCTCTCCCAACCGTGTTCTTAAGACAGTTGGACTTCTGCTCACCGTGGGCCATTGGCTTTTCCATAGCAGGCTGAGGTTGGTGGCCATTGCTCATTCTAAATGGTGTGGGGGATCCATTGAAATAAGAGTCCCTGACCTGGAAGGCCATGTTCCCATGGACTGACACTAAACAGCCACAGTGCTCTACCGCTTCTTAAATTCTAGGGTGGGGTGTGTTCCCCAAACCTTATTTTTCCAAGGAAGACTTTACCTCAGAAAATACAAAGACTTAAATGCACTCCAGGAACATGTCAGAGATGTATAAACTGGCTCTTCACCACCCACTCTCAAGGCCAAGAAGTCATCTTAAGAATGTCAGTGGGACAGCCTGTTGGAGTTCCTCAGTCATGCATTACCATGTGCTTTTTCCAGGAGCACTGTGGAGGAAGGGAATCTCACAATGCTCTCTGGTCATGATGGGGGTATGATTAAGAAAAGGAAAGATCCCCGGTCATCCCTGAAGCCCCACAAAGCCAGAAAAGGACAGGCTAAGAGCAGGGAAGTTCTGCCAACTGGCCTGTTCCTCACATGTAGCTTTCGTTGTACACAGTTGCCTTTCTGTATCTGTGGATTCAACTAACCAACCACAAATCAGAAATAACCTGTCTCTCTATTGAAGCAGACTTTTTCCTAGACATTTTTTTCTAAGCACTGTAATCTAACAGCTACTTACATAACATTTGTGTTGTCTTAGGCACTATAAGCCATCTAGACTAGATGGGGGGATGTTAGTTTGTATGATACTTGAGCATTCATAGATGTTGGTATGTTAGGGGAGGTCCGAACCGTCCTCTGTGGAGAGTGAGAGATGGCTATCTGTTCCAATTCCCAAGCTGCAGAGTAGGAATCAAACCTCAGAGGAAGTTCTTTAAGCTCTTCGCTTCCCTGTCCTTCCATTAAATGGAGACAGTAATTTCAACCTTGGAGTGTGGTTAGGAAAGACAAATGTGATAATCCATGTATAGTTCATAGCCAAGGACCTGGCTCACTAAGGAAAAATAGAAGACAATTACTGTTGTTGATACTGTCGTTCCTTTATAAATATTTGGAAGAATGAAAATATGTCATAAGGCATTAGTATGACTCAAAGAAAAAAAAGCAGCATAATTTTGCTTTTGGCAAGAGCTGCCTTCAGAATGTCACCATGAATAACAATATTGTACTAGGAGTGTTACAAGATACCAAGGGCCTTATAACTAAGTGGGCAATGCCAGGAGATAGCTGCTTTCATAACCAGGCGTTGGTGAGGTGAGGGTAGCAAGTAGATGGTTTAGTGATGTAAGTAGGAAAAGGTTGTGGAATGAACTGAGGAGCAAGAGTTCACAAAACTGTACTGATCCGGCCCAGTGAGTCACCGCAGAAAAGCTGACAGTGATAGGCACTGGACTGCTGAGCTGGTGGCTTCCTTTATGCCCTTTATATCTCTGGAGATGGGGACACTGCAGTCTTGGGGGCTGTGGACCACGCTTCATGTTAGAAACAATTATGTACCAGTATGCTTTAGTAGTCTGAACAATTCAGGGTCCTACAGCCGGAGTAAGTTTAAAAATATTTTATTATTTTTATTTTATGTGTATGAGTGTTTTGCCTGCATGTATGTAAGTGCACCTGTGTTGTGCAATGCCGGAAGAGGGAGTCAGATCTCCTGGAACTGTAGTTATGGATGGTTATTAGCTGCTATGTAGGCACTAGGAACTGAACCCAAGTCCTCTGTAAGAGCAGCCATCTCTCTAGCTAGAATAAGTTTTAAGGAGTAAGATGTTCAGGGTTTATCACAGAATCATGACTCTTCTAGTACATTTTAGTATAAATGTTTAGCTGACAAATGCTTTTGATGTTTGTTTTGCATTTTCTATGGTAGGACATTAATGAGTTAGAGAAAGGAAGGAGAGCCTGCAAAGGTGAAAAAAAGTGATTGCTCTCAGTTTGGGGCATTTAGAGCAGAGGTGCTGTTAGTCATATGGCCTGGAACCCAACCCTAGCTTTGCTTCTCCCTAGCTGTGTCTCTAATGGGGCTCCGTATTATCCTTATCTGTGAATTGAAGATCTAGAGGGCTTAATCTAAAAGCCACTTAATATTCAGCAAATATTATCTTTCAGTTGTCAGTATCGACCCCTGGGAGCCACTTGGAACAGTCAGAGACTAGTTGGGACTTAGCTACGGGGAAGATGGAGAACATTTCTGACTGAACATGTCTTGTGCTTAGTAAAAATAACGTGCCATTCTGTTGTGAGGATTGCAAACTGATGGTGGCGACCTTGCTGTGTTTTCCTGAAAGCCAGCAGGGAAGGCCCTGTAGGGGAGTCAGTGTAGCTTTCTGAGGTACACCACAACTGTGTTCACTTGAAGGGAGTATACCTTCTAAAAGTGATCTCCTCAGACCCACTTCCAGGTCCCATGACCTCCTCCTTGCTCTCCCTCTTTTGTGGGGCGGTACTCACTCATGCAGCAGTAGGTCCTTGAAATGAATCATCTCCACTATCACTCCGATGTTCTCCTGGGCAGCTGAGCACAAATCATGCTTGAGGTAACACTCCCGCTGCAGCTGGAACACCATTTCCTTAATAGCTGGGCACTTCCTGCTTATGCAGCCAAATCTGTGCCTCAGGGCATGGGCCTTGCACCTCAAGGCATCCTTGATGAATGATTTGCCCTGAGAATGGAGGACAGAGGAGAAGAGATTTTTGTCACCAGCTAGGACAACATGTACCATTCATTCTCAGCCTTACACAGGAATTTTTGATCTCAGAGTCCCAAGATCTGCCTCAGATTGATGTCATTCCAGGTGAGAGGTTACATGGGAGGTACATTCAGAGTGACAGGACACCTCGGGCACCAGGCCAGAAAGGATATGAGCTCTGTACACTAACAGATCTGCCTCCTTCCTCCCCAGCTGCACTTTTCGTTTCCTTGGACCTGGGGCTTCCTCAGTTGTCTGTCCTCAAGGCAGCGGGGTGGCGACTGCCTGGTGGCAGATTCTCTGGCATACCAGGGTATTGGACCATAACTCCTTTGCCAGTATCAGCAAGAGCTCTTCCCCAGTAGAAAGCGCCTGTTAGTGTAAGAGCACACTTTCCTTTGTCCTGGATCCCTAGGAGGGAACGCTCTCTGTGCCTCCCCTTTCTGCCTCAGTGCTCAGCACCCATTGTGGCTTCCTTCCATGCCTCAAAGAGGAGCATTCTTTGCCTTTAAACTGTTAGGATTATTGTCTCTCAAAGGCCTGCCTGGCATTTAGCCTGGCAGCATGTAGTGGGACTCCCCCCTCCCTCACAAGAGCCAAGGCAGCCAGGCATACATGTGGCCTATAGCTCTTCTTCCTGGCAACCCCATCAGATTGTGCTAAGCCCAGAAAGGAGACAGCTGTCAGGGATGAGGAGGCAAGCCCCTGTGTTTGCTTTCTTATCAACCTCCCTGGCCTGGAGACATTGTTGGCTATCTAGCCAGGAATCTCCCTCCATAACTATAGAAACAAACTGTCTGGAGAGGTCACCCCTCTGTTTTTTAGAGACAGGCCTGCAAATCACTGAGTTGAGAAAGTGAACTGGTTTAGGTTGGGAGTGGGAAACCAGCCAGCACATTTATTTTGGTTTTTCCCTTTAGGAGAAATTGAAATGTCTACAGATAGTGTCTCATGGCTGAAAAACCATGTGACACATGCACTCTCCCTGTGGCCCTGTTTTCTTTGATTCTCCAGCTGGAGCCAAATGGGATGGAGGGCAGGGTGTGCCAATTGATGAAGTAGTTATGTGCCGAGAATCAACTTGAAAGAGATGTCTCTAATTTGAGAACATATTCCTGTTGGTTAAGAAAACAAGGAAGATTAATTTCTGTGAGGGCCGTGGCACTCTGTTCTTGGTATTCTTCCTGACATCCTGTGGGAAGGCCCTCGGTACGCTTTTCTCCTCAGGATTTCCTATTGCGTTTCCTAACTCCAGTCAATTCTGAGGGGTGCTTTTTTAAGGAGCTACAAGAAGTTCAAAGTTATCCCTCTTTCCTCTCTGCTACCTCACATCCTCTGCAGTTTAGGTTGCCAGGCCCGTCACATCCCTTTCTTTCTAGGCCTTGCTTTGTCAGGCTGTCCACAGGATGTCAGCGGATGGTAACTGGTGACGTGTATAAATCACACCTAAACTGTTGGCCTCCTCCAAACTTTGTCATCAGGCTCCAATGAAACAGGAGAGGAAGTTTATGAGATATAACAACAGGGTGTTTCAACAGGGCAGAGAGCCCAGGGAGAAAATGAAGGCCAGCCTAATGCCACATGCCATCTAAGCTCCTATTTGGGTCCCCTGTGCTGGAATCATCAGCTTGCTTTTGGTGTTCTGCCTGGCCCTGAGCAGCAGCCCAGTTTTAACTTGGGCTCTGGGATATCTGATGTGGATTAGGCTCTGACTGTAAGAAAAGTATATAATGCAAGACTTAGTCAGGGTTGTGACTTTTCAGATTGGAAGAAGAGAGTCTGCTATTGAGGAGAGGGAAGATAGCCATTTGAAGGTGGTGAATTATCTAGGCTGCCTGCCTAGGCGCGCGCGCGCGCGCACACACACACACACACACACACACACACACACACACACACACGATGATGATTCCCTATTAGGTGAACTTTTGCTGTTACCTCAGCCTACTCTTCCTAATGCAATGGATTTTGGAGATTGGTTTCTGGGTGTTCACAGTGTTTATCACTGACTTCAACTTCAACTTTGGGGGTCAAGTATACTTTGCCTGTACAGCCTCAGCATTTAAGAGTGGGGAAAGGTTTAGTCTAGTGGCATCTCCAGAGAGCAGAGCACTGGTGGGATAGGGACATGCAGGTAACTCTGCTGTACACTTTAAACCCCACAAATAACAGCTCAGGAAATCTGTTAAGAGTCTTTCCAGCCAGTGTTTCAATTGTGTTATGTCAACCCAAAACATCTCATGTTGTTTTTACCTGGGCATCAAATTTTCCAGCGTTGTGCAGGAAAGTCATGCAAATCCCATGTAAGCCCCGAATCTCACAAGAGTTGTTCTCAAAACATTCAAAAACGCCACACCCCACATCGCCGGCGTTCACCAAACAGTGCTGGATCTCCGCTAAAACGAAAATGATGTACAAAAACATACAAAGCTTTTGGCCATGCTAAAAGCTAGTAAGGACTAGAGAAAAATTAAAGGAGAAAAAAATTAGTAATGCCCATTTTGGAACCTAAGGGGCCAGGGAAAGAAAATGTCATCACTTACTACTACTTATGAAAAGTATTGATATTTGCAAATATTTGTAAAAATTAGCTCAAAATTAGAAATATTAGAATCAGAAGTTAGTTTGAGCAGTCTCTTTATCTTTTCCACTTTATTAAGGTATTTTTGGGAATGTTTAGTTTAAAAACAGAAAATATTTCAGCTTTTAAAACCCCCGCAGACGAAAATAGGATTTTAAAATGAAGATGGTACATCATGAATGAAATAAAATAGCCTTCTCTACTAGGAGCCGCAGAGGCCGCTACCACTAAATTCCAGCCGTTTCCTTCCTGACCCCCAAATGAAAGCATCCAAAATGCAGCTTCAATTCAGCTTTATAATTCAACACCTAAAAAAAAATCAAAACAAAATTCCTTTTAAACAGCGCCTCCAAACCATCCGCATTAAAAATACCAGGCCTGTGAGGCTGTGCCTGGCGGAACAGGCTCAGAGTCAAGTGAGCTGGGGGCTGGCTTTGCCATCAGCCACCATTCACGGTTAGAGGTTCTTTTTAATTAGGGATCCGGTGTGAGATATCACTTAATCCCCTAGAATCCCTGAGGCCTGCAGCCTGCTGCCTCTTCCAAAACCTAGTCCTAATTCGCCTCCCCGAAAGGACAGACTGAGGGGGAGCTGTCAGGCTGCCCAGTGCAGCCTCTTGCCTTCCTCCCGCTCACCCAATTCTCTGATTTAAATCGACCTCAAAATTACATCAGAAAAGTGTATTTTGGAAGAAGGGCGGGGCTGGAGTAGAAAAATCTGTATTCAGATTTAATCTAGCGAGAAAATGAGGGGCGTGTATTTGTTGAAGGTTACCTAAACCCGAGAGGGGTTGAAGGTTACCTAAACCTGGAGAGGGTCCTGGGGCGTAGGACGACCCGGATTGCGCGCCCGGAGTGGAGGCCAGAGGCTCGGCTCACTCCACGCGCGGCCCTGGAGCGCACGCAGAACCGCGATCACTCATTCAGGAGTCCCTGACCCGCATTCGTGCATTCAGGCTCAGGGAAGGAGCGCACGCACGCCACGGCCGCCGCGTTCACACGGCCCCCACGAAATAGCGGGGGTGGAGGCGCCCTGCAAGGAGCTGAGCTGTAGGCAGGTTTTCTTTCTCTCCCCGGAGCTGGGAAGAGGGCCAGCCCCGAGTGCCGCACGCCAGGCTCGGCTCTGCAGCTTGCGGGCGAGGAGGGCGCGGGTGAGCTGGGCCCCGCGCACGTTTCGGGTCGTGTCTACATTCCTTCCCTGGCTGACCTGGCCTGGAGCAAGGGACCGCGGCAGCACCACGGAGGTACGCCTTGCAAAACTCCCCGTCTCTCCTCCGAAAGCAGTGCCCCCAGAGGGAAAGTTCTCAATGCAATTTATCTGGCCAGCAAAGTTCTGAGATGTGGGGCATCCTTTGAGGAAGGGGAGAAACAGTCGTGCTGAGGCTGGCGGTCTTGGACGAGAAGTTCTCCCGGGCAGGGCGAACCCAGTTCCGGGGACCCTCCGTGCCTGCCACCGGCCAGCCAGGATGGAGCAGTGCGCCTTGCATGGGGCCCGGGACTCTGGCAGGAGCTGGCAGCGTCGAGCGCTGCCTCATTTCCCCTCAACCCCGGGGGAGGACAGCAACAAGTCCTGCCCCAGCCATTTCATCACCCTGCTAGCACGTGCAGATTCCGGGCGCTAGGAGCCCTGCGCAGACCTCGCCTCGCCTCGCACTTCCCTCTGCACGTCCCGAGCCACCCAAGAGTTTGCACGGCCGGGGGGTGGCCGCCGGGTTCGGGGTGAGCCGCGCAGGGCGCGCGGCGGGTGTGCACGGCATTCCCTCCCCGCAGCTCCGGGCTGCAGGGCGCACGCATTTACCTGTGTTCTGCAGGGACAGGCGGCCTTTCTGCTGGGAGCCCCTGTCTTGGGGACCTTCCGGAGGGTTCGTGGCGTCGGTCGCTCGCGCCGGGTCCAAGGTGGCCAACACCAAAGCCAGGGTCACGAACTGGCCCAGCCGCTCAGCACACATGGTTCTGGGTATCCACCTCCCGCCGGGAGACCTGGATTCTTTGTGCTCCCCTCCTCCTCCTCTTCCTCCTCCGCAGCTTCCCCGCCTCCTCCCACTCTTCCTCCTCGCTTGCCTTTTCCCTCCTCCTCGCGGCCGCCGCTCGGGTAGAGGTTACCCAGCGCCCTCCCGTAGCTCTCTGGAGAGCATGTGACCAGGCCGTTAGCAGCGCCGCGAGTGCCCGGCGATGGCAGGGATGGTGCCTCAAATATCCCTGGAAGCTCTGGTGTCACTTGAATGAAGGAGTCGAGCAGGTGTTGTCCCGGAGGCTGGACCAATCCGAGACCCCGGCCCGTTTGACAAAACAACCGGGAGGCGGGGCCTGGGCCAACTACTACGGGAGGAAGCCGGGCGCCGCTGGGAGCGCCCCACAAAGTTGTCGACCTGGCGGCGGCCACGCGTTTGCGTGCGTGTGAGTGAGCGCGGCCAGAGATGCGTGCGCGTGTGCGGGTGCTCCAGGGCAATGGCCGAATGGGCTTTAAAAAAAAAAAAACAACGTAAAACAAAAACCCAAAGCGGATTCCAGTTCTGATTGCAACTAAGGAAAGGGCAAGAGGGGCCGCTCTGCGCTGGGACAGCGTCCCCAGTTCCCTGGTTCGCATCCTGCTGGGAAAGTTTCCTCTTTGCAGTTCAGTGACACTTTCAGCCCTTAGGCCTTGATAGATGGCAACAGATACATGGGCACTGAGATGGTGCGAGCAAATTGAGCTCAAATGGGAATTCCTAGCGTCGTGACGCTTGGCATTAAAAGAAAAGAAAAGAAAAAAATACCCCCCAAACCAAAAACCATGCCTGAAGAGAGACAGAGAGACAGACGCACTAAAGTATTTGGTCTGTGCAACTGCCCCATCTTCCCGCTTTCCTTTTGCTTGAATTTGGTGGCGGAGCAACACCTGGAGTGTCCTTTCTCGCCCCTCCCCCAGTCCAGCCGGATTCTAGTCGGGGATCCAGGTGACAATCCAGACTTGCATCATTTCCTGGCGGGTGGCAGGGAGGCCCCGGCAGCTTCGAGTCGGGCGGCCGTGGAGCATCGCGTGCCCCAGAGGCCAGAGCTTGACAGACAACTTTAGGCGTCTCCAAACACACTCTTCCATTTTCCCAAAGTGCTACTCTGCCCAACTGCGAGTTTTCTTCACTCCACAGTCCCCTGATAGATGTGGTAAAAATAAAATCAGAAAAATCAAATCCGGGGAAATTCTCTCCATCTCTGCTCCCTCTGGAGGAACTCCCCTCCGTATGCACTGCGGGGATTGGATCGCGCTCAGCTGCCATCTCCCCCGCTGGAGCAAGCGAGGAGAAAGTTGGGCGCCACTTGGAGCGTCTCTTGCCCCTGCTGTGTGTGTACGTGTGCATGCTCACGTCTCCCTCGCGCCGGGCTCGGGACAGGAACTGCTCCTGGCCTAGTCCACCGACGGCCCAGTTCTGGGGGCTAGTGGGGCTGAAGGAGTGTGGGCAGGAGAGCGCTGCCACTTAGCGCCGCGGGGCCCGCTCCAGGTGTTGGCACTCCTTGCTCCTCCCCTGCAGTCCCCACCCATATCTTGGAGAACAGGTGAGCCCCGGTACCAGCTCTCAATCCCTACCCCGCCCCACTCCCCGCCTGCTCACTCTGCAGTAATGCGCCTGGAAGGTTTCATCACCCACCGCGGGCGGCGACAAAGCCCTGGGTCTCCGCACTGGAGCGCACTGTCAGCCTTATTGGAGCCTCCAGGTGACATGCCTCGGGGAGGGGGGCACAGAGATGGGCGTGCAGGTCTTTCCACTACTGAGAAGCTTCCCTTTGCAGCTGCCCTCCAGTGAGGGGAATCGGGAGGCTGGGGTGGTCAAGGTGACCGAAGCGTGCTGTTTTCCCACGCATCCAGCAGACCTGAGTCAGACTGGAGGAAGGAGGGGCTGGGAAAGTGCCTTCGGAATGGATTTTCCAGAGGCTGGAAAGCCAGGAGCTGCTGTTCATAAGTCCCTGCCCAGCTCTTGAGCCCCAGGAGATGGTCACTTTGAATGTCCAAGTCTGCAGTGATGGGAACTGGCCACTCCTGCCCGTGATTCCAGTAGCAGTAATTTCCTGCAGCCTCATTCATCCTTTGTGGAAGGTGGTGGATGCTAGGACATAAAGATGGACCATCCTCACTGATTACTTTGATCAGTCAGCTTAGCTTCTATGAAAAGAAGTTTATGAAAAACCACTTCCTGTAGATCCTGAAAAACAAAACAAAGGAACAGCAGCAGCATTCTGGTCTGTCCTAACATTTTAAGGCTGCAGATTTCCTGGGTGTCAAATGGTCATTTGTCCTGAGTCTTAACTTTATAGCTAGGTAGATGTTCTTTCCCCGTGGTCTCTTCCATGAACAATATTGGCACCTGTTTTTCTTGAGACACAGAAATGGGAACGTCAAGGTGGCAGAGGCAAACCCACCTCCACCAGTTGTAGATGCAGCAACTCAGTAGGTAGATGGTGGTCCCTGCCTCCCCATCATCTGTGAGGTCCCAGACCTGCCTTCAGAGGATCTACATAATTTAAAAAGTCATCTTGAGGCTTTTCCTCCTACTTTCAAGGGACTCTTTGTGATTCCTGTCTGAGCCAACTGCTCCTTTCTAAGGAAAAGAACCCATATAGTAGATTCCAGGTGTTATAAGCATACATAGGTACTGCTTAAAGGTTTACGTTTGGACCACTTAGCCAAGGCCAGAGCATCCAGACAAGGGTGCTCTTCTAGTGTATCCCCCATGGATCTGAGAATTCTGCAGAATCTCTGGGAGATTCGTTGGGACCATCCTCCAGGCTGCAGGCCCAGGACAGAAGTTGAGCTGGGCATAGACTGTGACATGGACTGATGCTTTTGTTGTGCCCCCTTCTCTCCTGAGAATTCCTTTAGCTCTGTTACTCAGGCTATGTTTGGCAGGCTGGCCAATGAATGGAAAGGGTTAGGAATAGCAGATTACTGTATATATACTTGTATACTGTACAAGGCTAACATGAATTGAGCACAGACACTGCTCCATACATCAAGCTCAAAACTTTGGTGTCTCTCCATAGAGGAGTAAGGACAGATCAGCCAGTGCTGCCCTGGGATTCAGTGGTGCCTGTGATTGGCCCTCCTTTTTAGCTTAAGACATGAAATTACAGAGACAGACCTGGTCTGCCTGTGACATTCAGGATTGAGGCATAAGACAGTTACCTTCAGTCATGCCCAAGAGGGAAGGTTTGGGGGAGGTGTTTGGGTTGAAAGGTGGAGGAGGACATTTGCAAGTGGAGGCAAGGGAGAGGCTATCCCTGTAGAAGCAAAGCATGGAGGAGACAGGATGCTGTGGGCCCTGTGTCAGGAATGAGGTTATCTAGTTTGGTGCGGAATAGGGAAACCAAGCTGGTGTGATGGCTGAGCATGTGGTAAGCCTGGGGCTGTGGTGCCAAATCTGTACTCATTGTGGAAGATCGCATCCTGACAGCTATCTAAGGATCCAACCATAGGATGCTCTTTGACTGGATTCTTTTTAGGACTCAGAAAGCTCTGTGGTGACTGCTGACATTTTGGAACAAGATGAATCAAATGGGAAAGGAATGAGTTGGATTCATGATGTGGGTTGTGACGTCCAGCAGGACAGAAAGTATGCTTGCTTTGTGAGAGCAGGTGGGGCTCTAGAGGATGGGATCCATTTGAGCCTGCCAGTGTAGTGACGCAAGTGTAGTTCAGGCTTTCTTCCAGTTCCAGAGCCTGACTGGGCAACATGGCTTAAACTAGGGAGCTCCACCCACAGCATGTCCCAGCCTATTGGGGAAGACGGTCTGGGCTTATGGCACCACCTTATGGCCAGAAGGGGTACTGTCTGACTGAACAGTGGACTCATTTCTTCTACCAGGTCAAGGGCCTGGGGCACTAGTATTGGGGGTCCCACCTTCTCAATTTCCTTAGCAAATCAACTCATACTGATTCCACAAGTTCTTACCATAACAAGCTTTAACTGCCCCATGAAGAAAATCTCTTTCAAGCATTTTTATTTTCCCTCTTTCCCCATCCTTTGTTGTCTTCCTCTCTGAACCTTCAATCTGTCCTTATCACAGATTCTGAGAATCGCCTATTGGAAGGAAAATGAGAAAAAGTTAGAGGTGAAACTGGACAAAGTGACCCTGTAAGGGCTGCAAAAGTCCCTAAAAAAGGTCCTCATCCTTCTTCCTATTACCTTCTTTCATTAAATAAGTTGCTTCATTGAAGAATTCAGGGTTGAAGGAGAGTATGTATTCAGTATTTGGGTTTACTAGTACTTCTTCAAAGTTGTTCTCTACTAATTTTCCCTGCAGAAACACAGGACTTCTTCAGAAACAATAGGAGTTAAGAAGGCTTTTTGGGTCCGCTCTGGAAGCCTACCACTCATGATATTTTTTAGCTGGGCATGGTGCTGCATGCCTTTATTCTCAGCTACTTGGAAGACTGAGACAGGATGATGACTTGAGCCCAAGAGTTCATGGCTAGCCTGGGTAATACAGGAGGAAAATGCATTCTGAGATCCCTGAACAGTCAGCTTTCAAAGTACTGGAGCACACACAGCATACTTGTGAACTGAGCATTTCCTCTGTCTCATCAGTCAGTAGTTAAACTATTCATGGATTGACCAGAATACAAATGATAAAAAGGAATTTTTTAAGTCTTAGAGAATAGGGACACTGTGTCTCTCACAGTAGATTCATTTACTGGAACATAATAAGACTGTAAACATCAGGTGTCCGCTTGTGGTCTGAGTTGTTAGTGCTTCATCCCAAAGCTTGAATAGCATCCCAGAAACCCTCTGTTTTCCTTGGGTCATAATTTTTGCTTCCTCCTTGTGTGCTGAGACAAACTCTAGGAGAAAATATCCCAAGTAAGGGGCTGCCTGGCTTCCATTGAACTAGGCGGGCCCAGAGGGCTGTGGTGCTGGGATGAGGTGGCACTGCCCCTGGTTGGCTTCGCAACTTTGGCTGAGAAGTACTAGGTTTCGAGTGGGTGAAGGAAAAGCCTTTTTTTGTGGGGTTGTTGTCCAGTGAACCTAATTTTGGAAGTCTTGGGTAAATGAACACATCTGTTAATGTGATTTAACCCCCAGTGGCCTTTGAGGATTTTTTTCCTTCCCTCCTTCCTTTCCTTTCCTTTCCTATTTTCCGTATTTTTCTTTTCTTCTCTCCCTCCTTCCCTCTCTCTCTCCTTCCTTCTATAATTAGTTACTTTTTTGTTGCTGCGATGAAACACTATGACCAAGGCCACTTATAGAAGGAAGAGTTTATTTGGCTTACGATTCCAGAGGGATAGGAGTCCATCATGGCGGGGGAGGCACGGTGGGAGAGGTGGCCAGAGCGGAATGCTGAACCCTCACATCTTCAAGCAGGCACAGAAAGCAGAGAGACACCCTGGAAAGTGGACAAAGCCACTGTGGTGGTTTGAATGAGAATGTCCCCCATAAGCTCCAAGTACTTGGATACTCGGTCTCCAGGTGGTACTGTTTGGGGAGGGCTGTGGAACCTTTAAGAGGTGTGGCCATGCTGGAGGAAGCAGTTCAGTAGGGGCAGGCTTTGAGGGCTTGCCCACATCCAGTCTGGCTTTTTCTGCTTCCCGTGCCTACTTGAAGAGTGAGCGCTCAGCTTTTTGCTCTAGCCACCTTTGCTGCCATGCCTCCCCACCATGATGGACACTTTAAAAAAATATTTTATTATTTTTATTTTATGTGTATGAGTGTATTGCTTGCATGTATGTGAGTGCACCCATGTTGTGCAATGCCTCGGAGGTCAGAAGAGGGCTTCGGATTCCCCTGCAACTGGACTTAAGGACGGTTCATAGCTACCGTGCGGGTGCTGGGAATTGAACCTGGGTTCAAGAGCAGTCAGTGCTCTTAACTGCTGAGCCATCTCTCCAGCTCCCCATGATGGACTCTTATTCCTCTGGAACCGTAAGCCAAATGAACTCTTCCTTCTATAAGTAGCCTGGGTCATGCTATTTTATCACTGCAACAGAAAAGTAAGTAATAGTATACTCTCATTGCCCACCCCCACTGTCCTGCTTCCTCCAGCATGGCCACATCTCCTAAATGTTCCATGACCCTTCACAAATAGCGCCACCAACTGGGGGGACCAAGTGTTCAAATAATTGGAGTCCATGGGGGACATTCTCATTCAAAGTACCACACTTCCTTCCTCCTTCCCCTTTCTCTTTTATTTTTTCTTTCTCTTTCATTTTGAGTAATTTCATCTGCCAAGAGTCCTATTTCTTAACATACTTTAAATTTTAGAAATCTTCCAGAATAAGTTGGGCATGCTGGCACACATCTTTGATCCCAGCACTGGGGAGGCAGAGGCAGGCGAATCTCTCTGAGATTCAAGGCCAGCCTGGTCTACATAGTGAGTTCCAGGCCAGCTGGGGCTACAGGGAGACCCTGTCTCAAAAAGAACAACAACAAAAAAAGACAGAATAAAATTAATTCCATCATATTTTATAATTAAAATTTTTTATTTGTTGAGGATTTTATACACAAGTGCTGTTACATCATTCCCCCCATCTCCCCCTCCAACTCTTAATCTCCTCACTCCCTCTCAATTATTTTTAGTACCTGGATTGCTTTGGTTGTCAACTTGACACACCTGGGAAGAGGGAACCTCAATTGGGAATTCCCTTTATCAGATTGGCCTGTGAGGCATTTTCTTGATTGTTGAGTGATGTGGGTGATGCCACCCTTAGACAGGTGGTGCTGGGTTGTAAAGAAAGCAGGCTGCACTCAGGCCAGAGGAGCAAGCCAGTGTTCCTCCATGATCTGTGCTTTAGCTCCTGCCTTCAGGTTCCTGCTTTGAGTTCTTGCCTTGACTTCCCTGAAAGATGGACTGTGCTTTGGACGTATAAGATGAAATAAACTCTTTCCTGGGACTGGAGAGATGGCTTAGTGGTTAAGAGCACTGGCTGTTCTTGCAGAAGACCAGGGTTCAGTTCCCTGCACCCACATGATAGCTAACAGCTGTCTATAACTCCAGTTCCAAGGGACCTGACACCTTCTTCTGGTTTCAGTGGGCATTGCATGGACACGGTAGACTTGCATATATGAAGCAGAACACTCATGCACATAAAATAAGAATAAAAAAAAAACACCTTTCCAAGTTGTTATGGTCAGGTATTTCATCATAGCAGTAGAAAGTAAACCATATATAAACTATATATATATATATATATAGTTTATCTCCTACAGAATCAATCCCCAACATATAGGCCAGAGAAGACATTTAGGGCTGACCACTTGTGATTGGATAACCTATCAAGGAGCTCATCCTGGAGAACACTGATTCTCCCTCAGCCACTGAGAGTTTCCTGGTAGGCTCTTTGGGAGTCTTTACAAATCTGTGGCTCTATGGCTAAATCATAGGATCTTGATCTTTAAAATTTAAAGATATATTCACTATTTTATCCTAAAGATATATTCACTATTTTATCCTAGGAATTATTTCATCATTACTCATAAATTATTACTAATTATGGTAAAAGTCTCTGAAATAGGAAGCAAGTGAACGGATGATGGAATCTTCTGGAAAGATGATGCAGCGAGGAGAAAACAGCTGCACCACTGGGTCATCCTGCAGGCCTGTGTGCTGTCACATAGGCCAAAGTCTTTCCTAATCTCTTAAGGAAGTATAAAAGAAGGCGGATGACATCATCTTTATAGTCTTGTAATGATTGCTGTTTATTTTTTTCTTGGACATGTATTTTATTTAAATCTGTTGGGGGCTCTTTTTGAGACAGGGTCTCCTTGTAGCCCCAACTGGCCTGGGACTCACTATGTAGACTAGGCTGGCATTGAACTCATCAGAGAGAGAGATCTGCTTGCCTCTGCCGCCCAAGTGCTGGGACTAAAGGCATGTGTCACCACGCCCAGCTTATTTAATTTTAGTGTTTATTTAATTGCTACCTAAATTGTACATGTTTATGGAGTGTATTATTTTGGCTTATCATGAATTAGTTGCAAGTATAGAAATTTTCATTTTATGTACGACATGGTAGAGAGGAAACTTGAGAGAGGGAAATGTAAGATTATCAGATAACTCAGATTGCTGTAAATGTCATCTTTGTACATGGATAATGATGGTGGTAAACTTGACCATGTAAGCCAAGTTCTGGGCTGTGGATCTTCCATGTAGATGAAGTTCTCAAACTTAAGAATCTATGAATAAACAATGTATTTCTTTTGAAAGATTTATTTATCTTTTATGGATATGTATGAGTGTCTGCCTATATGTATGTGTACCATGTATGTGCCTGGTACCCTTGAAGGCCAGAAGAAGGTGCTGGATCCCCTGAAACTGGAGTTGCAGATAGTTGTTAGCCACCATGTGGGTGCTGGGAACTGAACTCAGGTCCCCTGGAAGAGCAGCCAGTGCTCTTAACTGCTGAGCCATCCCTCCAGCCCCCTAAACAGTGTATTTCTGAGGATAAAAAGTGATTGCAGTATTCTCATTCACTCACTCATTCAAAGGGAATGATTTTACCATGAAATATTTTGCAACAGGAACTGGGGTGTCCTATCTTTCTAAAAGAATGCTGGCCAATGTCCTTTATAATTTCTGCAATGTTGCTTACCAAAATGTGTTAGATTATGGTTTAAAATTGATAGTAGAGAGAATCCAGTCAAAGGAGATTGCAAAGAAGTAGGTGATACAGAAATGAAGGAGAATGTCACAATGGGTCACTTTCCTGGGTGTTGACAATGCAAGAAGAAAAGTGTTTTGCAATTATGGAGCAAATAGGGTGACTGTTTTTCTCCAGAAAAAAAGCTATGAGCTGTCTAAGACTTTAGAAAGAGGGCATTTTGTGTGGAAAGCATAGGAACCAGAAGAATGATGGGCTGGAACTCAGCAGAGACCATCTTGCAATCCGAGACAGTTAGGATGGATCTGTCCCAGGTTCACACATGATACCTGGTGAGCACCTAGCTGCAGCCAGACAATGCTTCTCACTTTGGTTTGTGTACTTATAAAACCCGGAAAATGAGCCATGCAAATTTTCAGTGTATACATTATTGAATATTCTAATAAAGCTAAAAAAGTTTTACTTCCACAGATTATTCACAAAAATAAAAAGGATCCCTTGGATCTTGATGGCAGAGAAGGAGGACATCTTTTCCTTGGAGGCAAAATATTAACACACAAAAAAATGAAACTCTTTGAGCAAGTGAGGTCCCTATGTTGATGAGCAATTTTACCACCCATTCCTGACCCTTTTCCACACATGCCATCGGTACCCCATTTTTTCCATCACGACTCTCTCATCAGTCATCAGGCTGGTGACTGTGTTACAGACTGAGGTTGAGGAAGAGCTGCCATCACAGTTCTCTACCATTTCCTTCAGTGTTGCACAGCGTTTCTCAAACTCCAGGGGGGAATTGCCGCACAGCACTGAACACGTGACGTGGGGACTTTATTTTAAAGGATTGTTTGTAGGTTTAAAAATTATTTTATGTTTTTGTGATGCTAGCATGGAACCCAGGACTTTATGTATGCTAGACAGGGGCTCTGTCATTGATTTATACCTCCAGTCTCTATAGAAGTTTTATGGGTAATTTTGGCCACTCAAAATCTTCATTTTGAAGAACTTAGAACCTTACATATCCTGGCATTTAGTCACTTATTCAACAAACTCATGACTATCAGTGTTCTAGACTTGGTGCTGTGCTCTGAGCAGCAAGAACATAGTCCAAGTTTGCTGCCCTTATTGAGGTTTAATGGAGTGTAGGGGAGAGGCAGTGATTTGTCTAGCACATGTGTTAAGAATTATGATGGAGAAGCACCAGGAGGACAGTTTGAGGGATGTGTGAGAGGTGTCAAAGGTGAATATTTTTAGTTTTTATATTCATTAAAAAAATAGGAAATGAGCTAGAAAGATGGCTCAGTGGTTTTAAGAACACTGACTGATCTTGCAGAGGACCTGGGTTCGATTCCCAGAACCCACAAGGTGGCTAACAACCGTCTGTAACTTCAGTTCCAGGAGACTCTAATTCCCTCTTCTGATCTCCACAGGCTTTGCATGACATGGGTGCACTTACATACATGCAGGCCATGCATTCATGCACATAAAAAATAAAATATAAAAAATAGGAAATGATTCAGGTGTGGTGGCACAGATCTTTAATCTCAGCACTTGGGGGACAGAGGCAAGTTAATCTCTGTGAGATCAAGGCTAACTGGGTCTACATAGCAAGTTCCAGGTCATCTGGCGCTACAGGGAGACCCTGTCTCAACAAAACAAAACAAAACAAATAAAACTAGAAAATGAATCTTGAAAGATGGTTGGGAGGCATTTAGAAGATGTAAAGGAGAGAGAAAAATCCAGAAGCAGGACCATCATGTACACAGGCCCAGAGGAGCAAGGGAACAGACAGGTGGGAGAACTGGGAGGCTTTGTGTGGCTAAGAAGGATAGTATTTGAGGAGAGCACTCTAGTTGGGTCTGTATTCGTCTACAGGCACAGCCACACATTCCACATGGGTGGGGACCTGTCCTGGGAACTGTAGATTAGGCTGCTTCATTACCCTGTGCACATCACAGAGTGTGCTTACACAAGCTGATACATTGTCACTAGACAACATGATTTTATGAGTCTACTAGCATCATCCATGTGGTTCATATTAGACCACAGCATCATTAAGCAGTGCATGACTTGCTAAGAAAAGGATGGTCTGATTTTGAAGTGATTATTCATTACAAAGTTTGAGGATTATTATTAAAAAAACACAATCCAACTGGATGTCTTTTCCTTTTTAGGTTTAGTTTTCTTACTGTTTGACAGTTTCATTCATATATGTAATGAATTTCAGTCATTTTTACCTGCCTCCCTTCCCCCCTTTTCATCCCTCTTCCACTGCGGAAACCTTGCTCAACAAGTTTCCCTCCAACTGTCCTAGTCTTTTTGTGTATAGCTCACTGAGTTTGATTAGAGCTCTTTGCCTGAGTGTGATGAGTGTGTGTGTGCTACTGGTGTGTATGAGAACGAGGGCAACCTATCTGTGGCTACATCACTGAAGAAAACTACCCTTTCCACTCCCAACAACCACTGACTGCCAGAAATCCCTTAGGGAGAAGTGAGGGAGGCCTCATCGGCCTCTCCCTTGTGCATAATGAACTGTTGAGGGACCCAGTCTTGTGCAGGCTTTGTGCAGATATCCACAGCATCAGTGAGTTCATGAGTTCAATGGCTGTGTCCAGAAGGCATCTTTTGCTGTACATCTCCCTGTTCTCTGACTCTTCCATTCTTTCTGCCCTCTCTTCTGTGATGGTCCCTGAGCCTTGAAGTGGGTGATATAGATGCCCTATTTAGGACTGAGCACTCAGCCATCACTTACTCTTGGTACTTTGCACTAATTGCTGCCAACTGCAGTAAGAAGCTTTTCTGATGAAGGCTGGGCACAGCACTCACTAATCTATGGGTCTAAATATGATTATTTAGAAGATAATTTGACAACATGACTATTCGGCAAGAAAAGAGTAGTAGAGGCCTAATGACCTTCCCAGTCAAGGGCCCTTGACCAGGTTTATAGAACCAGGCATGAGTTCTGTCCTATGGAGAAGGCCTCAAATGCAAGTAGGAAGTGGTTAGTTACCCCCATAACGTCATACCACTATGGTACATCTTGGCTGGGAGATCATTATTGTATCTTTCAGAATCCACATCCGGGAAAGACTTAATGAATTTTCTCCCCTAGCAGCCTGCACAGCAGCTTCTGCACTTCCTTCTAGCCAGTGCAGAGGAAGCTTCTAGCTCACACCAGCTTGATTTCTCTACATCCTGTGACCAAAGTGTGTGATGTCCTCAGTAATAGCTTTCTACCATCAAGTTCTGGTGGGCAGCCAAGAACAACAGCAATAGCTTGTATCACTTTGGGGGCCTCTGGGAACTCTGGCCAGTAGCTCATTGGGAGGTATTCCACACCTGGCACTGGAGTTTTCATTTAACCTAGGGCTTCTGTGAGAAGCATTATCTCTCCGTAGAGGGTACCTCCATTCAAACTCACTCTGTTTCTTTTTAGTTTATATATATATATATATAATTTTAATTTTTTATGTGTATGAGTGTATTGCCTGCATGTATGTGAGTGATGGATGCTGGGAATTGAACCCAGGTCCTCTGCAAGAGCAGTCAGTGCTCTTAACCACTAATCCATCTCTCCAGCCCCAAGTTTATATATTTATAATAGGCTTATAAGATGGTAGGTTTCTATGTGACTTTTTCATGACCGTGGTTTTTAGTTTTATTTACCCATCCCTCCTCTCTCTTCTTTTTCCCTATCCCTCCCCCCTCCCTGCTTAAACTTTTCTACTCCTAATCCCCTCCTTTCATGTCCAGTTTGTTCTACTGTCTTTCTCCCTTAAAGTCTCGTCTACCCACCCACCCTCCCTCCCACCCACCCACCTACCTACCTATTGCCTCCTTTCCAACCTTCTGGCCTTTACCAGATCTTAGTGTTCCAACTAGAAATCTTTTTTTTTTAAATTTCATTTATTTTTATTTTATGTGTATGAGTGTATTGCCTGCATGTAGGTAAGTGCACCCGTGTCGTGCAATGCCCGAGGAGGACAGAAGAGGCTATCGGGTCCCCTGGACCTGGAGTTACAGACAGTTGTTAGCTGCCATGTGGGTGTCAGGATTCAAAACCGGGTCTTCTGCAAGAACAGCCAGTATTCTTAACCGCTGAACCATCTCTCCAGCCCCCCAACTAGAAGTCTTAAGTAATGAGGGGCATGTGCAGTTCCCCTTCAGGAAGTCTGAAGGATGTATGCTACTCCTGGGATAGCACATGGAGTGATGCATAGTATTTCATAGGGCTGCTGTGGGTTCAATGGGATTGTGTGTCAGAATCTCTAGCTCTGTTCTTGGCACTGGCAGGCAGGCAGACAATGGCCATTATTTTTCCCCTTGATCAGAGCAGGGGTGGGGTTGTGACCTCTGTTTGATGGTTAACTGAGTCTAAGCAAGAACTGTGCCACACCCCCAGGAGGTGGGGAGCACAGTCAGTGAGCTTCCATCTCTGTTCCCCTTGGGTCTGGTGGCCCCGTCTACATGAGGAGGTTGGATGGGTTTCCCTGGGGCAGGAACAGTGTGGACCACAGTGGACAGGTTTGCACCTGCAGGTCCCTGTGTGCAGTAGCTTACCACATTTACTTCTTTAAAACGCCTTCATGGGCTGTTGTAGTAGAAAGAGAAATCCTTCATTTGTATGTGTGTGTTGTCCAAATGGTATTTTTAAAGATTTATTTTTGTGTGTTCATAATGTTCTTGAATAATATTTCCATAAGTACGGTGTGCAAATCTGGTCGTGTATATTTTAGAGTGTGATTGTCTTGAGCAGCCTGGGATCTATGTGCCAAGCTCTTCCCTGCCTTATGTTTCCTGGGGCAATGGCTCACTGACTGGGAAAGGGCTAAACACATGCTCAACTAAGGGCAGTACCTTGTTGGTATCACCCTGTCACCACCCTCCCTTGTAGCAACTTCATTCTTTAACTGCACTCTTGGGGGCTCTGGGCCCTCTGTCTCCATCAGATCCCTTATCCAACAAATACCTGAGTCCTTTTGATGCCCTAGGCACTCACTGTGCTGACTACTGGGGGACACAGTGGGGGAGAACCAGATGGGTAGACAGCTGGTCTCTTGCAGTAATCAGGTAATAAGAAAAGGGGCAGTGTTGAAGGCCTAGGCCAGCTAGGGTGGTCAGAGGAGATCTCCCTGAACGGACGTCATTTCTACAGAAATGGCTAATGGCAGGCAGAAGGCATATCTATGAAAGCTACACCTGCTCCTGTTTCCTGTCTGCACCACATCAACAAGCAGCGTCATGTGCCTTCTGCACCTCAGGGACTGGGTCTTCTGAAGCCATGAGCCCAAATAAATCCTTCCTCCCTTAGTTGTTCAGTCAGGTGTTCTGTCACAGTGAAGGGGAAAGTACCTAGAACAGCAGGAGATTGCCCACCACCCCCTCCAGAAATGGCACCTCTGCTGTAAGGAAACAAGTCCTGCATGAGCTGGAGTCTCAGTTCTAATTCAAGTTCTTGATGGTTCCCCATTCAGAGGGAGGCTCTGGTTGGCTCAGATCCCCACTCATGCCTGTGGCTAAAGGCAGAGCTATGTGACACAAATTTGTCTGTGATAGCACACCCCGGGAATTTGTAGGCAAGATGGCAGACAGAAATTCCCTAAGAGGAATCTCACAGTAAGCAGGGCATCAAAAAGCTCTGTAAGAGGTCCATATTCAAGATGAGGAGAGAAACTTTGTTGGGCTCTGTTTCCACTCAGGGAGCCCCAGGGCTAGGATTACTGGTGAGTTCCTGGGAGGGAGAGAGAAGCCACTGTCAGAAAGGTCCAGGAGCTCAGAGGACACAGGAAAGCAGGTGACAGGTGGAGCTGCCCAGAGAGTGACCTTTGACCAATCGGCAAGGGCCTTAGCCATCCCTGTTCCTAAGCCTGGTGCTCCTGAAGGCACCGCTATGACATGCAGGCAATGGCTTCCTGGCATCTGCCCCTTACAAGGTTCTTAGGTCTGTACAAGTGTGGTCCCCTGATTGCTTTCTCTGCTATAAGAAGGTCCCCAGGTTCCTGAAGCGGCGTCTTTGGATCCAGGAATCAGGTCGGAGCCAAAAGCCTGTTTCTGGATGCTTTCCCACTCACCCAAAGCTCCAGAGTGCCCCTACCTCATCTGCCCCACCAGCTTTGTCCACCTGTACTTTTTGCCGCATCTCTAGTGGTCATCTGAGTGTGGACTTGCACTTTGCATCAGGGAGCTGTAAGCTTCCCCAGGCGAGGGCAACTTTAAGGCTCCCTTCTGTGTGACTCTTAGAGCCCAGGGCACTGCAGGCTTTCGGCAGGTAGGTGTCTATTGAATCCAATGGGTTTGCAATTTTGGTCTGTTCCATGAACAAGAAATCAAGGTGGAGCTACAGGATGGCTCTGCATTTGTGCTACTGATGTCCTGGGAGTCCAGCTGTCAGTCATTTATTACCAACTCTGTGCTTGCATTCTGCCAAGACACAGACTTGCCTCTTACTTTCCCTTAAATTGACTCTGTTTCACCTAGAAAATTGATTCTAGCAGGAGACTTTATACCATGATTGCACATGAAACCTAGCTTCTCTCTCCATAAATAGGTGATTATGTAAAAAAACCCCCAAACTCTTAAATAAAAAGCATATGTCCCCTGCCTCCTGAAACCTCCTCGGGATCCATTAAATAAATGCACACCACACTCTGGGAACTCTGATTTGTGTCCCATGAGGGTGTACATAGGAGGACCATAGTCTCTGACACTTCTGCATCCTGGCTATCCTTTCCAACTCTCACCTTGGACTTCTCTGAGGAGACAGGGTAGGTCACCAACCAGAGGGCAGAAGGGAAAGGAGGGTTTGGTCCTTCAGCTCTATTTGTTTCCTTGGGCTCCTCCTCCCAGACTTCCCCCAAAACTGCTCAACCTGAGAACAGCTGCAGAGGAGACAGGGACCAGGGAGGTGCCAGGCCTGCTGGACTGAAGCTGGCAAAGGATGAGGGAGTTTCTAGGTGCTGAGAGCTGAGCAGGCTGTCTCACAGTGAAGACCACAGGCTTGGCAGGGGACGAGGTAGCAGAGTGTCTACTGATCCTCAAGTGCTGACTGTGTGCACAAGCACCTTAGAATGTTATGGGTGATTCTTTGTGGTGTGAGATTTTTAGGGGTAGAAGGCGAGGATAACTATAAAAGATGTGTGGTTATTATTAGTGTGAAATCCCTGCCTCTCTTCCTCCCTCTCTCTCTCTTACCCCCTCCTTTCCTCTTAGCTCTTTGGATGTAACTTAATTACCAGTTTAGGTCTCAGCAGATTAAGAGATCAAATGACACAGTGGGTCATCAATAAACTTTCAAATTCCAAATCTCTTGTGTCATGGTACAGTGTAGGAGTGTTTTATAGTTAGCAGTGGCCTTGCTGTGAAACATTGGTTAAGTCTATTTTCTTCACGGTAATAAAATACCTAAGGCAAAATACTTTGTAAGGAAAAAATGTTATTTGGCTCATAGTTCTGGAGATTCAAGAGCATGATGCCAGCATCTGCTTGGCTCTGGTAAGGGCTAGCCTGGCCACGTTACAGTGTGGAAGATGGCATCATGAAGGGAGAGAGAGACAGGAAGGGTGGAAAGAATGAGAGGAAGGGATGACGAGGGAGAGAAAGAGAGGAGAGGAGTATCACATGTGAGTGAGAAGAGGAAGACTATCACATATAAGACAGAGGCTTGGTCTCTTTACCATACCCCCCCAACCCCAGAACTAATCAGGGCTTACCAGAACTACATTAATCTCCTTTTGAGGGTGGTACATCAGGGCCTGCCTCTTGTAGGCTCTATCCTACATCCCAGCTTGAACCTGCTGGATCACCTTGTTGTCTGGCAACCTGCTAGTTCCTCAGGGGCCTTTGGTTTGCTTAGCCTGAAATTTCAGCCTTGCCCTCTGGACCTCTGGCCTTGAACTCCCACAAAGACAGCTGATTTGGGACCAGTCTTTGCAGGAACGTTGTACCTGACCAAGGACATGGAGAGGCACTGGTATCAGTGAGCCAGGCTGGTTTGCTTCCAGGTGGGTCAGCCAACACCAAATAAATTCTCAGGGCCCGTATTTGCGTCCTCAGTTTATCTCCTGGTCTGATGATATCACATTATTCAGCTTCTACACTGGCATTGACTCCAGTTTGAATTCTAGCTCTGCCACTTGGCCAGAATCATCAACTTCTCTGTTACTCAGTTTCTCTCTTTGTGAAATAATGATCATGCTAGTACTTACCTCTTAGGGTAGTGTGTAATTAAGAGACCAAACATACTTTGTGTACAGCCTCTGCAGTCGTATATGGCATGAACGTTACATAGAAATATGAATTCCTGGCTCTGCCTGGGGCTGCTGGCTCCACTCTCGGTTTGCACTCAGGAGGTGCTCGAGGCTCAGAACTCTGCTTGCCTCCTGCCAGTGTTACTACTGAGCTAACCTTCTTGCCTCAGTTGGAGCCCATGTTTCCTGCATGTCTGTCAACTAATTTGCACAGACTCTTCTTACCTCCTTACTTAAAACATTTTTAATCTTTAAAAAAAATTTTTTTTTTGGTCTTTTTGAGACAGGGTCTCCCTGTAGCCCCAGCTGTCCTGGAACTCACTATGTAGACCAGGCTGGCCTTGAACTCACAGAGGTCCACCTGCCTCTGCCTCCCAAGTGCTGGGATTAAAGGCGTGCGCCACCACGCCTGGCTTAATATTTTAAAATTTTAATTGCCAACGACTTTACATATCTATAGGTGCCTTGTGGCATTTCAGTGTGTGATTCAAAGCACAATGGTGGTATCAGGGTGCTTGGCATGGTCATCATGGTGAGCGTGTATCATTTCATTGTGTTGGGAACATTTGAAATCATTTCTACAGTTATTCTGAAGGATTCAGTTAGCTCCTGTCGACTATGGCTACCTGACCAGGCTGGAGAACAGTGGAAGCGATCGTGTTCTGCAGCTGCTTCTGGCACCTGCTCTCAGCACCTGCTAACCATCTTCTCTCCACCCCACTGCCTGCTCCCTCTTAGGCTCTGGTAATGGCTATTCCACGCTCTACTTCTGGGAGAACAACTGTTCTAGATTCTATCTGTGAGAATGTGGGATGCTGGGTTCTTGGTACCATTGATTTCATTTAAGATAACATGCTTCACTTCCACCCAGGTGTCTTGAAAGACAAGATTCCACCGTTTTTATGGCTGAACACTCTTCTTGTGTATCTGTGCTGTATTTTCTAAAAAAATTATTTTTGGATTGATTGATTTATATGCATATGACTGTTTTGCCTGCATGTATGTATGTGTACCTATGTCATGCATGTAGAGGCCAGAGGGCATGGGATCCTCTGGAACTGGAACTACTATGAATCCCACTGGTCTCAGTGAGTATATCACCACTGAGGATCCAGACTCCTGTCCTGTTCTGGAGCTACAGGTTGTTTGCCACCATGTGGGTGCTGGGCACCAAACCTGGAGCAGTCAGTGCTCTTATCCGCTGAGTCACCTCTCCAGTTCCAGTGTTGCATTCTCTTTATTGGTGTATCCATAGTCAGAGGACCCTGCTATGAACAGTGCTGCACCAGGCATGGGAGTGAGCTGACCATCTGCATGCTGACTTCATCACCCTGGATGAATACCCAGAAACCTCCTCTCATTAGTCACAAGGCTCTGCCTAGTAATCCCCTCACCTTCATTGACCATGGACCTGGACTTTCTTCCTAATTCACTGCCACCCTCATCTCTGTTGGTGATTGACTCCTTGGCTTTTAGCCACATGCGTGAGCAATGCCATTTTCCTTCTGGGTATCCAGGACTTCCATTTAAACCTTCAGATCCACCCACTTTCTCTGGGGCCCTCTGCCTCTGCCCCTCTCCTTGACCACATCTCCCCAGGCCCTTGACTTGATCCTCTCTGGCTCTTTTGCACCTGGCCAAGTCCCCAGAGGCTACCTCATGTTTATCACTGGGGTCATTCCCTACCCTGTGGTCACCTCTTGGTTCTGACCTTTTCAGTCTCTCCCTTGGAAACCCTGTCAGTTACCTCAGTGGCTGTCACTGCTTCCCAGATGCCTGTCTTGTCCCATCTTTGTCCTGAGCCTGCTGGGCATCCCCAGTGGTCTCAGTGAGTGCATTGTCACTGAGGCTCCAGACTCCCTGTCCTACTCCAGGGCTGGCTCCTCCCTCTGTTTGTCCAGCTGTCTCTTTGCTGAGCGGGCTCTGCCCCTCCCCATCCCTGTCTCACACCTCTCACCTTTTCCTTGTCCCCAGGCTTTGGTCATTCCCTTAGTTCCTGTAGTTGTTTCTTCCAGCTGCTCTTTCTAGGCCATCCCCCAGAGCCAGACTTGTGGTACTGCCTGTCTGATGGGAAACCCTTAACAACTCCCATGGGGGTACTGGGAGGCAAATTCCTGGGAGGGAGCCCAGCGTCCTTCTGCACGCCTGCTCCACACAGCCCTCCCACCCTGTGACCCTGTTTCTATCTCACTTTCTTTCAGCCCTCCCATGGCACGTGGTTTCTCCTGGGCAGCCTGTACCCCATCCTGTTCTTTTTCACTCTTTGTTGGATGCTTCCTGTGATGGCCAGTTTTGTGTATCAAGTGGCCTAGTTGTTTCCCCAGCTCCTTTGTCACACAAGATTTAGGTGTTGCTGTGAAGGAATTTTGTAGCTGTGGTTGACATCTAGGATCAATTGACTTTCAGCAAAAGCTATAACTCTCAGTGATGCGGGTAAGCCCCATTGGGCCAACTGAAGGGTTTAAGGGGAAAACTGAGGTCTCTGGAGAAGAAATTCTGTTTCAAGATGGGAGCATTGGCTTTCTGGAGGGTCCAGCTGCCGGCCTGGCTTACAGAGTACTGACTGAGCCATACAGTTGCTCCAGCCAGGCCCTTAAAAGAATCTCTCTCTCTCTCTCTCTCTCTCTCTCTCTCTCTCTCTGTCCTGCTTCTCTGGAAAACCTAACTCATACACTTCTCAGATGCTTATCCCAAACGTCCCTTTCTGGAAGCTTCTCTGAGTCCCTCTGGAGACTGCTCAGGCTGTCCAGTCCTCTTAACAGGGTTCTGTGGCTCAGTGGCTATTCACCTCATTTGATTCTTTGAGGATGATGACTAATGTCCACTCAGAACTAGATCTTCTGCAGCTCCCAGGAGGAACGAGAGCATCAGGTGGTCACCATGTGTTTGCTGAAAGAATACATGTGGGACTGGGTGGGGCATGAAGGAGATGGCACTGGCAAGCTGATGAGAAATACCTTTTGCAGGGGAAGATCAAGGGTATGAAATACAAGGTCAGATCTCAAAGTCTACTGGTTCAGGGATTTATTCTTTCAGTATTTAAGGCCCAAGATTCTAATTTATGCATATGTAAAACTTTATTTCTTCCCCTTTGATAGTTCTCCCTGTCTGTATGTCCAGAATGGTTTCCAAATAAAACAGGGTCATTGCTGTGCCCTGAATGCACATGTGCCTCCAAGATTCCTATGTAGGGACTTCCCCCTTCAAGGTGGTCATAGTAAGAGGTGGGATGCTTAGGATACGCTTATACCATGAGGTCAGAGTCTCAAGGGTGGGATTAGAGCCCTTGTGAAAGCACTTGAGGACTGGTGAGATAGCTCAGTAAAGGGTAAAGGCACAGGCCACCAAACCAGGTGACCTGAGTTTGATCCCTAGAACCCACATGGTGGGAGGAGAACTTACTCCTACAAGTTGTCCTCTGTCCTCCACACATGCACTGTGGCGCACATAGTCACACATATACACACACATAGACACAAATAAATAAGTGTAATAAAAACTAAAAAGTGAATGCATTAAAAAAATACCCCTGGAAGCTGGGCATGGTAGCACATGCTTGTAGTCCCAGCACTTGGGAGGCAGAGGCAGGTGGATCTCTGTGAGTTCAAGGCCAGCCTGGTCTACATAGTGAGTTCCAGGACAGCTGGGGCTACAGGGAGACCCTGCTTCAAAAAGACAACAACAACAACAACAAAAAAAACCCACTGGAGAAAGAGAGTTGAGTCCTTTTAAAAACTGTTTGTTTTTATTAAAAAATTGGTTTATTTATTATTTCATGTGTATGAGTGCTTTGCCTGTATGTATCTAAGTGTACTCATGTTGTGCAGTGCCCATGGAGGCCATAAGAGGGTGTGGGATCCCTGGAACTAGAGTTATGGATAGTTGCTAGCTGCCATGTTGGTGCTGGGAACCTAACCCTGGTCATCTGCAAGAGCATCCAGTGTTCTTAACTGCCGAGCCATCTCTCCAGCCCTTAAATTTATTTTTATTTTATGTGTATGAGTGTTTTATCTGCATGTATCCAAGTGCAGGCATGCATGCAATAACCACAGAAATCAGAAGAGGGTGTTGGATCCTGTTTTGTAGACATCCTCTGCCTGGCAAGCTAGACTGGTATATTAGTTACCTTTCTGTTGCTGTGATGGAAACATTGACCAAAGAAATTTATAGAAGGAAGAGTTTATTTGTGATTAAGGTTCCTGGGAAATTACAGTCCATCACGGTAGGGAGGTGTGGTGGCAGAGGTGGCTGGAGGAGGAGCAGAAGCTAAGCTCCACATCTTCCAGCAGGCACAGGAAACAAGGGAGCAACTGGAGATCCAGCAAGGCTTAAAACTCTCTAAGCCCACCCCCAGTGACCTGCTTCCTCCAGGATAGCCACACCTTCTAAGACCTCCCAAAACAATGCCACCATCTGGGTACAAAATGTTCAAATACTTGGAGCCTATGGGGGACATTTTTATTCAACCCACCACAACTGGCAAGCAGTGGACAGATGCCTTCTTCTCCAGCTGGGATTTACTCACTTACTTCAATCACCACAAACTAATTTGACTATAAATGCTTCGTAGGAGGGGAGGAACAGAGAGAATCAGTCATGCCTTCGCCATCTTGGGTCATTGCTGGGAGGTCAGAGGGTCCTGGCCTCCATGTAGGAAGGAAGCCCACGCATGTCCACACCTTTGTAAATAATCCCCACCCAAACCCCCTGCTCTTTTAGCTAAGCTCAATAAATTCTTTGGTCCCAAAACTGTAGTTTTGAGGAATATTATCTTGATTGGTTGTAAGGACAGTGGGAAGAGGGAGCCAGAAGCCGGGTGCACCTCCCAGAAGTAAAATTTTTAGTATAGATCCCTTGGAATTGGAGTTACAGATGGTTGTTAGCCACCATGTGAATGCTGGGAAGCAAACTCAGATCCTCTGTAAGAGCAGCTAGTGTTCTTAACTGCCGAACCATCCCTCTAGGCCCAAGATGACCCCTTTTCTTTGTCCCTTCAGCCACATGTAGACAGTGGCTGTCCCTTTTGCACCCCCCGCCACCTCTGCATCATATAAAGACACAGCTACAGGTGTCATCTTGGCATTAGATTCTGGATGATTCTGGTAGATTTTAAGACTTGAACTTGGGCTTCCCAACCTCTAGAATTAAGAGAACATTTCTGTTGTTTATGAATTATTTGATCTCAGGCATTCTGCTTCATCTACAGGAATGGACTAAGAGACACACTTTGAGCTTTCTGAAGTTCATCTGATTGACTTTTTGATTGTCATGATGAGAGCTATATTTTCCTCTGCTGCTGTTTATTCTGGGACTTGCTTCCCACATGGCCAGCTCACAGGTATCTACAATTATTTCATGTGGAAAGCCAGACAAGCCCATAAGAATCCACACAGCTCAGTGGACAGTGCATGGCAGTGGCGTCCTAAGACCTGGAAGCCGCCTTCTACAGTGCAGGCTGACCCTGTGTCCCAACACAGTCTGTTGACCATAGTTAAAATGCCCTTCAGAAGTCTCTGCTTTGAGCTAGAGAACTTCTCGTTTATAACAAAAAGCAAGGCCTTCCTGGAATTTTCTTTCAAAGGCCTGGCACAGAACCCCACTTTACCTTTGTGGGTGTTCTGGAATTGACAGCCTTCATTCTTACTTTTTGAACTAAGAACACTGTCCTTGCCAGTGGGCAAGGTGGAATTAATGGACACAGGAGAGCTTTGTAAATGACTGTTGAAATGGCAAGAAATTTCCTTTTATTTTGACTTTTTTTAAAATGGAAAGGTCAAATAATTGAAAAAATGTCCTCGATGAGTAGTTATACTTTGGGCTTACAGAAAAGCACACTTTGTTGATAAAATATGAACTGTTTGAAAGATTTATAAGAGTCTAAAATCCTGCAGAGCCCATCAGAATTCAAAGCAGCAGGAAGCCAGTGTGATTTTTTTTTGGGGGGGTCTTTTTGAGACAGGGTTTCCCTGTAGCTCCAACTGTTTGAAAGATTTATAAGAGTCTAAAATCCTGCAGAGCCCATCAGAATTCAAAGCAGCAGGAAGCCAGTGTGATTTTTTTTTTGGGGGGGTCTTTTTGAGACAGGGTTTCCCTGTAGCTCCAGCTGTCCTGGAACTCACTATGTAGACCAGTGTGATATTTTTAAAACAAGTATTTATAAAAGTAATTGGGTATTCTTGATAAGGAAGCTCTATTGGGCTTTAGAAGAGCGAGGTATGGGGTTTGGAGCAGTTAGATCGGCGAGGATGGGTGCACAATACCTGTGGACCTTTGTCTTGCTGGACAAGAATTAAAGCCATGACTGCTGGCTGTTAGTGATACCAGGGCCCCAGGAGGACACAGCTCCTGCAGCCTTCAGGCACTGCCTATGTATCTCAGCTGACTGTTGAACCCCTCTTTAAACTCCAACCCCCGTCTCCAACCGATTACATGCAAACAGGACAGAAAACACATGTTTCTGAGAACATTTTGGTTAAAATTAAAAATGTGGCAGTGACTGTGCCAATAATTTACTTGAGAATATCCGAACCAGATGTTGCTAGCCCATAATTCCGAGTAATTTGCCAAAATTATGTATTTACTTTAATCCTAGAGTTGAAGTTAAAATATGCATGGTTTTTGTTATTTGTGATTAAAACACATCCACGAGAGTTGCGCGAATGCTGGAGAATGAGAGCCAGTCAGGATGGTAAAGTGCCACTCGAGTGCTCACAGCCAACCAGAGACAACTGGCCACAGGGCCTTGGAAAGTCAGATGGGCTAGAAAGTTAAGCAAACAGTGCTGGGTAGGACGTAACTCATGAAATGACGACGATGGATTGAGACAGGGTGTCAGAACTGTGACAGATTGTGACAGTTTTCTAATCCCAAAGTGAGTGGCTCCTACTCTCCAGCACATCCTCTTGCTTATGTGATATCAGACATCTGGATAGAAATGGAAAAATAATCCAGTCAGCTGTCTGGGTCTTTCTCTGCATAGTGAAATGATCCAACAGTGGGAGAAGCTGCACAGTAGAGGGCTTCTTCTGTTGTGTTCAGTAGATGCTCGGCATCTACACAGACAGAGCAGCCCATTGCGGTGAAGGGCACGAGATTCTGAAGTCAGACTACCTGGTTCAGACTCTGGCTCTGCACGTGTCAGCTGCGCTTGGTTTCCTGTCAGTAAAATGGCTGTGGTAACAGGATGAACCATGGACCATGAAGACCCAGTGAGTTAGTGTGTACTCGGCACAGTACGTGTTCATGGTGGGTGCTTGGCACAGATATCGCTCCTCTTAGTTCACCACAGTGTTTAGAACCGAGGAAGGGTCTCACATTTATGCCCTTGGTGCTTTTGGCAAATAAGTGTTAGCTGGTGACTTTATTTTTTCTTGCTTGTGATAATACATGTGGAACATAGTCTTTACCTTTTTAATCACCTTTGAGGTGCGTAGTTTGATGGCTGAGTCTATTCATATTGTGTGATCACCAGCAGCTATCTGTGGAAGTCATTTTAATATGAAAATATCTTTCAAATCCATGCTGGTGACATGGTGACTGGGCTTTCTGTTTCTGTCTTGTCCGAGTTGTGGCTCTGGCGGTCCCTGTGAACAGTCGTCTGGTCTCTGTTGGCCCTCAGTCTCCCCAGTGCACACAGGACCCCTTCCCTCCCCAGGCAGAAACCTGGCCTCACTAGCACTCATGGCCTTTGAAACTTCATCCCTTGGCACCCAGGCATCAGGAAGTGATTGGGACTCTGAATGTGTAAGGCCTGAGGAGCAGAGATCAGGGAATTGTGCCCATTTTGCTGGTGACAAGTGTCTCCACTGCAGCCTGCTGTGCCACCCCACTTAAGATGGGTGCTTAAGAGGTCAGCTTTGCTTTATACAACTTGAGGAGCACGAGGCTCCAGAAAGCATTCCCTGTTTCCAAACACCTGCTTGGGGCAGACCCAGTGTGAGAGACAGTGCCACTGATGGCAGAGCACAGGAGGTCTGGGTTCGAGTCTTTCCTCTGTCCTGGTTGGTGGCGGGACAAATTCCCCTGAGCTTTAGTTCCTCATCTAAGATGAGAAGAGTAGTCTGTGTGGGTTTTTGTGTGAGAAGGGAGGCCTAGGAGGCTGGGGACTCAGAAGCAAGGCAAGAGATGGTCAGAGGGAGAAGAGGGAGTTGGGATTCAGCACTCTAGTTTTTGAGTACTGGCTGCTGTTACCTGCTTATCTTCAGAAAATCTGAAGCCCACGGCCTGGAACAGAGTGAATGCCAGTGCGGAAGTTGTTTTAGGGTCCATTCCTTTGGACATACTTCTTGGATGATTCCACTCTCATACTGAGGCAGAGCCTCCCAGAACTGCCTCCAAGGGAACACTTGTCTGTGGCCTGAGTTCAGTACTTACACGATCTCTGAGGTCAGTATAGGACAAAGCATGACCCTTGCTCGCTAAGAAGTTTTGATGAGGTTTTACTTTGGGATAGTTTAGCTCCAAGCAAACTTCAGAAAGAGTGATGTCCTCCCTGGGCTGTGCGTGTGTGCGTGTGGAATCATAAATGAAACCATTTGAGGGACAGACTTGAGCATGTAGCCATCATCATAGCGGAAAGGGGCCTGCCCAAGAACGTGCGGGCTGTGTTTCTGTGCCTGACTTATTTCACTTAACACATCATCCTCCAGGCTCATATGTATTGCCACAAATGACAGGATGAATCTGTTATTTTTTATGGCTGAGTAATATACCAACACATCTGCATGCCACATTTTCTTCATCCATTCATCTGTTGACAGATGCTCAGGCTGAGTTCATATCTTGGCTACTTTAAGGGGTGCTACAGCGAACATCTTGCTTATATGTGGGAGCTAAAAAGTTGATTTTGGAAGTTCTACAACTATGGCTACCAGAGGCCAGGAAGGGTGTCGGGGGCACAGGGTATGAGGGATGACAGGGAGAGGCTGGTAAATGGGAATAAAATTACAGCTAGGAGAATAAATTGTAGAGATCCACAACACAGTAGGGAGACGATAGCTAACAATAATTTACTGTATACTTCAGCATAGTTTGAAGAAAGGAGTTTGGATATTTCCAACACAGAGAAATGCTAAATATTTGAGGAGATGCATATGCTAATGATCCCCGATTGACTCATCACACACTTACAGAAACCAAAATGTCACACTGTACTTCATAAATATGTGGAATTATGTCAACCAACCTCCCTCCATCCCTCCCTCTCTGCCTCTTTCCCCTTCTTTTGTGGTGCTGGAGTTGGAACCCAGGGCTTTGCACATGTTAGGTAAGTGCTCTGCCACAGAAATGCACCCCAGCCCTGTGTATCACATGTGAAGAAAGGAACATGTGGGATAAACCGGCAGCTGGTCAGGATCGAAGCCGTGGTCACCCTCTCAGTGACAGCACAGCTGACTGTGTCATGCCAGGCTGCCTTTGCTGCTGGCCAGCCCACAAGCGGTCACGCACACCCTGTGCATCTGTGCACAGAGTGTGAATAAGCAAGCTTTCTTCTCCTTTTAAATCCCCCAGGAATGTGTGAAAGGCGAGTTGTCCACCGAGGAGAGAGAGTGGCCACTAACTGTACCTCTGGTGATCGCAGGAGCCACAGCCCTGCTTGCTGTCAGTCGGTCAACAAGGTGGACTGAGCTCTTCTGTCTGTGGGGCCTTGTGGGTGCGCAGGGAGACAGAGGAGGAGACATTTGCTCCCTGGAGGCTGTTTATTTCCGATGATGAATTCTATTGGCAACAAGGTCGGGTAGCTGGTTGCCACTGGGAAAACACAAGTGTGTCTGGGGATGGTTGGGACAGTGAGGTTTCTTAGGGGTGTGGCTGTGTGTCATCCTTGCACACCCATGCACACCCCATTCTGGCATCACACACACACATGCACAAACTCACATGCACATGCAGGGCTGCACACACATGTACACATGTGGACACATACTACCCACTCCTTCATCAAGCAGGCACATGTAAACATTAGCGTCCTAGTTAGAGACAGTGACTCACTTGCTCCCCTCTCTCTCTGTGGCTTCATCACAGACCTGTGCTTCCTCCATCTCGGGCTTGGCATTCAGCTGTGAGAAAAAAAAGTCTCTGTTCCCTCTCCCCTTCCTCCTGGTTCCCCACCAGCCTGAACAAAATCTCTGAATGTTCTCTCTGGGGCAGTGCTATTCAGTGCTTGAAGCTAATGCATCTGGAAGCAGGCTGAGTTCATAGGTCAATTCGGACTTCCAGTGGGACCTGTGGCAGGAAGGTCACCTGATTCTCTGTGCCTCAGCTTCTTGGTCTGTAAAATGGAGTAATGACAGCATAGTCTTTAAGGTGTGCTGCAAGAATTTAAATGTGGAGCGGTGTCACTTAAATATGGGTGGCTATTAGTTTCGCTCTGGCCTGGCCATTCTCTGGAGATGCCTGGCTGTCTTGGGCCTTCATCCTCTGTGCCCGTTGGTCGCTATGCAGACTTTGTGCACAGGGGAGAATCTTTTCTGTGTGTGCAGGGGCAGAAGGAGCCAGCACCACTGGACACTGTCCCTTGTCGTTTCTCCTAATCACTTGTGTTGCTTTTGACCTTAAGAGCTGTAGTCGAGAATGCTCCTCATTCATTCATAACATGCAGGGCCTTAGCAGCCTTGGCTAACATAGGATCGGGCACAAAAATACCTTTGCTTAGGATTTCAAACATCTTCATTTATTATATGCCATTGCTTCTACAAAATTACCCTTATTTCCTCTCCTTATTTCAAAAGCAAAGTGAGTTCATTATAGGATCTTTAGAATATATAGGTTATCAGAAAGAGTGAAAACCAGCCTGTCAGATTTTGGTCCATGCTTCCAGCTTTAAAAATGAGTTTACACATATACTGGTACAGAATGGGTGCTTCCTATACACCTTTTGTTTTTTAATATATATTTTATTTATTATTTTCAGTTTATGTGTATGAGTGTACTGCCTGCATGTATATAAGTGCACCCATGTTTTGCAGTGCCCACAGAGGTCAGGAGAGGGTATCAGATTCCCTGGGACTAGAGTTGTGGATAATTGTTAGCTGCCATGTGGGTGCTGGGAATCAAACCCAGGTACTCTGTAAGAGCAGCCAGTGCTCTTAACTGGTGAGCTGTCTCTCCAGGCCCCTTGTTTTGTTTTTTTGAGACAGGGTCTCCCTGTAGCCACAGCTGGCCTGGAACTCACTATGTAGACCAAGCTGGGCTTGATCTTACTGAGATTCACCTACTCCTGCCTCCCAATGTTGGGATAAAAGGCACGTGCCACCATGCCAAAGTTATACATCCTTTTAGTAAATGGTTTCTAACCCCCTGCTCAATTCCTGATGCCCATCTGTCCAGGATATTTTAAGATGATGATGTATGTGTGTGTTATGCATATACATGTTCATGTCTGTGTGTGTGGTGCATGTGTGTGAGACTCTGTAGCCGCAACTGGCCTGGAACTCGCTATGTAGACCAGGCTGGCCTTGATTTCAGAGATTTGCCTACCCTGCCTCCTAAGCTCTGGGATTAAAGGTGTGCACCACCATGCTGGATTTCATCTTTTTTTTTTTTTTTTTTGAGTCAGGGTCTATCACTGAACCCAGAGCTCTCTGATTCCTCAAAACTAGCCAGTGAGCTCCAGGAATGCTTCTGCATCTGCAGCCCCAGCACTAGAACTGTTTCTTAACGTGGGTGCTGGAGACCCCGACTCAGGTCCTCGTGCTGGTACAGTGAGAACTTTGCTGACTGAGCCATCTCCCTAGCTCCTAAAATGATTCTTTAAAAGAGGGAAAGCAGGGCTGGAGCGAAGCTCAGCGGGTAAGAATACCGGCTGCTGTAGTGACCTGGGTTCTGTTCCCAGGACCCACTTGGCAGCTAACAACTATCTGTAACTCCAGTTCCAGGGGATCCAACACCCTCTTCTGGCCTCCTTGGACATTGCACAATGTGGTGTGCTTACATACATGCAGGCAGAACACTCATACACATAAAATAAAAATAAATTTAAAAATTTAAAGTTAAAAAAAGAAAGAAAATACGGCTTTCCCAGGAAAAACATACACAGCTCAAGGGTCATGCAGCTTCTGGTGACAATGCAGATGTATTTGAGAGCCTAGAAGTAGACCAACCAGCAGAACAGGGGTTCCCTAGTAGTGCACTCTTTGGGGCCTGTGTGTGAGCAAGGTGTCTGGGCTGGAGTTCAGGGCAGGAGTCACTGCTGGAACGCCGGTGGAAAGCTGCTTCCCAGGCTGGTTTCCTCTTGCCAGCAGAGGTGGTTTTAGGCAGAGGCAAGGAGACGGGTGGACAGCCTGCTGTCACCAGCCTTTCTAGACACTGGACAGTCTGGTGGAATGTGAAGCTGGGAGGCCAGGACATGGGGTGGGAAGAGGCAGGACTCCTCCAGGATTGAACATACAGACACCACTACTCATGCTTGTAGCTGTCTTGTTGCCGTGGTTTGAGTATGTTTCCCTGTATCAGTCAGCTTTCTGTTGCTGTAACAAAGTACCCGAGCTGATCAAGGCATAGAGAGAGACAGAAGATTTACTTCACTTCTTGTTTTCAAAAGTTTCAGTCTGTGGTTGACTGGTGTTATTGAGGCCTGTGGTGGGCAGCATATCACTTTGGGGAGCAATGTGATGGGGCTTGCTTCATGGCCAGGGTGTAAAAGATATGGCCTTGAGGTGGCAATACTCCCACGGGCACCCAGAGATCACAAGACTTCCCCTTAGGTTGTACCTGGAAAGTCTCCATCCAGAAATAATGAGCTAGAGATCTTCGGGAGGTAATTAGGTTAGATGATGTCATAAGGGTGGTGCCCCCATGAGGGCCTTAGTGGTTTTATGAGAAAAGGAGGAGAGGAGGGAGTGCACATGCTCTGTGTCACCACTGTCAGGAAGCAGCTGCCCTCCCTACATACCTACACCTTAATACTGGGCTTTCTGGCCTCCAGGAGCATCAGAAATGTATTTTCCACCTATACCTTAATACTGGGCTTTCTGGCCTCCGGGAGCATCAGAAATGTATTTTCCTTATGAGTTACCTGAACTCAAGTGCTCTGTAAGAGCAACACAAAGACAGTGAAGCTGTCTAAGTGACTTTCTCTTTCTTTGTGCCTCAGTTCCCTTATTATAAAATGGAGATTATAATTGTGCCTATCCCATTATGTATTTGCGTGGATTAAATTAATATGCATGTTCAAGACATTCTGAACTGGCTATATGAAGTTCAGCATTACATTAGAATCCTGGGAGGAAATATCACTGATGCCTGAGCCCAGCCTATAGCAGGGCATTGGAGCCACTGGCCTCAGTGGCCCCGGGCAGAAAAACTTTTTAGACTTCTTTTGATTCTAGTGTGCAGTCAGGGCTGAGGGCCACAGAGGAGGAGCTCACCTCTCCAGCCTTCGAGCGGCAGTGAGACTTCACTGTCAGGGAGGAGAGGCCCAGTTACATTGTGCTGCAAGAAGAAGGGAAGGTATGCCTTGCAGCTCAGCTCCGTGCCCTCCAACTCTGTCTGTTGGAGTTCTCTTGGGAGCTCAGACAAATGACAGACTTGCATTTGGTGCCTGGAGATTTTATTCAGGGGTCTACTGTGGGCCTTAGGAATCTAGATTTTCATTTTCTTTTTCTGTTTTATTTTTGCAGAGCTGGGGATTAAACGTAGGTCCTTGCATGCACTAGCCAAGCATTCTGCTACCTGGCTACATCCCTAACCTCTGCTTTTTAAATCTTGAAAAATTTTAAATTGGCAAATAATTGTCCATATTTGTGGGGGTACAATGTGTTATGATGTGCACTGATCATCAGATTGGGGGGGTGGCCATATCTCTTACTTCAAACATGTGTCATTATTTTGTGTTAGGAACACTGAAAATTTACTTGCTATTTTGAAAGATTCAATTAATCAATGTCTGCTGTGGTTACTTTACTCTGCTGTGATACAGACTCTCAGAAGCTATTCCTCCTGTCTAACTGCACCCTACATGCATTCACTGTTCTTTCCACCCCTCTCTCCACTCCCCTTCCCTGCTCTGCTCACCACAATTCTATTCCCTACTATGACATCAACTGTTTTAAAGCTTCCACACATAGGTGAGATCATGCGGTATGGGGCTGTTATGGGCCCGACTTATTTCATGTAGCATAATGGCCTCCATTTCTAGCCGTGTTGCCTCAAATGATGGGATTTTAGGAATTTAGAGTTTTTGAAGACTCCCAGGGCAGCAACTAGAGCAGCCATTGATGATCATAGCTTCTTCCACCACCCTGAGCCTCAGTGTCCTCAGCTGTAAGATGGGCATAATGAGCCGGGCATGGTGATAGAAGTCCGTTAACCTCAGCACTTGGTAGACTGAGGGTGGTGGGATTGCCACAAGTTCAAGGCCAGCCTGGGCTATATAGTGAGACATTATCTTCCCCGCCAGAAAACATGAAAAAGTGGAGGACAATCATGGTATATCTTGCTATCGAAAGGATTTTCTAGATTACATGAGAGGTGTCAGCCTTACTCAGACATGCTGGGGTCCCAGAGCCCTAGCAGAAAGTGGACTTGGGAACTGCACTGGCAGGTACCGAGCAGCCTGTGTGCTCTGGCTGGCAGTGTGTCTGGGGCTCACGTCAGGTGGGCCTGAGGTTCACTTGGTCAGTGCTTGACCAGACAACCTCTGCTGAGTGTCATTGGTTCCTATCCAGAGAGCATTTCTCTGGCATTTGAATTTCCTTTGCTGCTTAAACTATGAGCATAGTGTCTTAAAGCAGCAGTTATCCATATGGACAATTTTTGGCAATTTGACACAAATTAGAGTCACCTGGAAAGAAGGAATCTCAATTGAAGAAATTTCTCAGATCAGATTGGCCATGTCTATGAGTCATTTTCTTAAGTGCTGTTGAAGTGGGAGGACCCAGCCCACAGTGGGCTGTGCCATCCCTGGGCTGGTAGGCCTGGACTGTATAAGAAAGGTAGCTGAGCAAGCCAGGGGAAACAAGCCAGTCAGCATCATTCCTCCAAGATCTCTGCCAGTTCCTTCCTCCAGGTTCCTGTTTGAGTTCCTACTCTGACTTCCCTCAATGATAGACTATGACATGGAATTATAAGCCAATAAACCCTTTACTTCCCAAGTCAGTTTTGGTCAGTGTTTTTTATTTTTTGGTCTTTTTGAGACAGGGACTCCCTGTAGCCCCAGCTGACCTGGAACTCGCTATGTAGACCAGGCTGGCCTTGAACTCACAGAGATCCGCCTGCCTCTGCCTCCCAAGTGCTGGCATTAAAGGCGTGCGCTACCAACGCCCAGCCTGGTCAGTGTTTTTTTTTTTTTTTTTTTTTTTTTTTATCACAGCAACAGAAAGCAAACTAGAACAGAAATTGATATCTGAAATGTGGGGATGTTGCTGTGACGGACCTGATCATGTTGTTTTTGGGGAGAATTGTGGAAGTGTTTGGAGCTTTGGGCTGGAAAAGCCATTGCGTGTTCAGAGCTTAATGAGCTGTTGTGGGAACTTGGAAGAGAATGCTGACAACAATGCAGGTGATCAATGGAGGCTTGTGGATTTCAGAAGGAAGTTTGGGAGTCTCCCAAAGACTCTATTGGGCTGTTCACGTGATATTTTGAATTAAGAATTTGTGGTTTCTGATCTGCTGGGCCTGAATAATCAGCTGTGGTTAACAAGAGACTAGCATCACTGAAATTAAACTGGGACAATAGATGCTGGTTATCTGGGACTGAGAAAAATCAACTGTGATTAACAAGAGACCAGCATCATTGAGGTGAAATCTTCTGGGAAGTATTTCCTCAGGGTCAGTATACAGAAGCTGTGGTCCAGAGGTAACCGAGGCTGCATCTCAAGCTGGAAGCTGAACTTGGTAATGTGTATGAGTCTCCCATGTGGCACTAGTTTTGGTGGCATGGGAGCTGCAGAATTGAAGGGGTCATGGAGAGAAGCTGAGGCTTGGTACCGTAAGGGGTCAGGAGAGGACACTGATGAAGATGCAGCCTCAGTTTCAGCACAGATCACAAAATATTGGCAATACTAGGATTGTATGACATCTGTAGAGGGCAGTGGAAGGTATGGACTAGAGCTGGCCTGAACCTACCAGACAAGCTTTGTGTTCATTTTGGATGGCAGATCTGGAGAACTGGGGCTAACCAAGCTGTCTGGAGCCCAGAAGATCATAACTGAGTCCCAGATGTCAGACACTGATCTACAATACTGGGCTTTGGTTTTGCTTAATTGTGCCCTGTTTCTTCCCTTTTGAAATAACAAAGTATATAACTTATTTTGGATTTTACAGGAGCCCACTGCTAAGAGACTTTAGATTTTTAGAGACATAAGATTTCACTTAATATAACAGTTTCTAGTTCCATCCATTTATCTGCAAATTTCATGATTTCATGTTTCTTTACTGCAGAGTAGAACTCCTTTGTGTAAATGTACCATTTTCAGTATCCACTCATCAGTTGAGGGATGCTTAGGTTGCTTCCATCTCTTAGCTATTGTGAAAAGAGCAACAACAAACATGGATGTACAAATGTCACTGCAATAGGATGAGTTCTTTGGGTATATGCCAAGGAGTGGTATAACTGAGTCATATGGTAGGTTCATTTGTAGTTTTAAAGAGTTCTCCACACTGCTTTCCGTAGGGGTTGCAGCCCCACCAGCAGTGGATGAGTGTTCCCCTTTCCCCACATCCTCTCCAACATTTGGTATCATTTGTTCTCTTGATCTTAGCCAGTCTGACTGGGGTAAGATGAAATCTTAAAGTGGTTTTGATTTGGATTTCCCTAATTACTAATAATGTTGAACACCTTTTAAGATGCTTCTTAGCCATCTTTACTTCTTCTTTTGAGAGCTCTCTGTTCAGCTCCTTAGCCCCTCTTTTAATTGGCATTTTCTTAATTGTTAGTTGATGTGGAGAGCCCAGACCACTGTGGGAGGTGCCATCTCCAGTCAGGTAGGCCTGGGCTATATAAGAAAGATAGCTGAGCAAGCCAGAGGAACAAACCAATAAGCAGCATTCCTCCCCAGTCTCTGAGTTCCTGCCCTCAATGTTGGACTGTGACCTGGGCATTGCTAAGATGAAATAAACCCTTTTCTCTTCAGGTAGCTTTCAGTCAAGGTGTTTATCAAAGTAACAGAAGCCAAACTAGAACATTATTCTACAGCTGGATGTTAGAGGTCCAACGTGAGTTTCCCTGAGCTAAAAAAGTGCCAGGAGACTGCATTCTTAATGGGGTCTTCAAAGAGGATGCCTGGGGAAGGGGGTAATTTTCAGCTTCTAGAGGCCATCTGTGTTCCTTTGCTAGTGACTGCTGTGCTCCATCTCTGAAGCCTGCTTGGATGGGCTTCATCATCCTCACATCGAATTACTGGGCTCCATTCTGCCTTCCTCTTCGACTTCCAAGACTTCGGTGGTTCTTTTGGACCCATGGGGGTCATCTCCCACACCTCCTCTTTGAAACTCCACTGCTTAGCAACTTTAACCCCATCCATAACCTTGACCCCCATTTACCATCTGAGGGGACGTGTTCACAGGTTCTGAAGGGGAGGATGGAGACATCTTTGAGGATTGAAAAGTTCTTTAGAACTTTTGCTTTTAAGCACCTCAGTGAAGTGCTTGTAGCCCAGCTCTTTACAGATATAAATTCCTGCAAGCCTGAAATTCTGTCTTGTTCCCACTTGAATTGCTCATGACTTGGTCTTCAAACATGTGCTACTGATATTCCTACAAGTATGGGAGAGCTTTCCACAATGTGTTGTGGGTAAAGGAAATCCGAAAAGAATCCAGGTCTGTGCCTCTCTTGTCTTGCAGTGCTGAGACTTGAACCAAGGGCCTTGTGCATATTAGGCAAGTACTTTTCACTGAACTATACCCCAGCTGGGTTAATATCTTTTTCTAACACACATTCACCTGAGATGCACCTTCCATGGAGGCTGGTTCTCTTTTTCTTGATATTCTTTCCCAATGTTTTTCTCTCATCTTAACAGAGGAAGAGACCCAGCCCTTCTGCCTTGAAATGCCAAACAATGACATTCAAAATGCTGGTGTCCCTGAAACCTCCAGGTCTCCCTTTGTCCCGAATAATACATATGTTCTCAATAAATTGTACAAGCTGGGCATTGTGGTGCAAGCCTGTAATCCCAGGACATGGGAGGCTAAGGCAGGAAGAACAAAAATTTGAGAGCAGCCCATGTATTAAAAAAACTGTCTTTGACTTGTTGCCTTGATCAAATACATACAAATAATAATTGCAATGATAACCATAATTCAGAGGAAATATTTTAATACTCAGAAACTAATGGTTGCAGGAAATAAAAAATAAATTAGAATTTTAATTTTCATGTATTTTTTTTCTTGCACAGAATTATGATATTAGGAATCATGTATAGGGGCTAAAGACATGGCTCAGTAGTAAAGAGCGTGTACTGTTCTTGCAGAGGACCTGAGTTCAGTTCCCAGCACCCAGGTTGGATGGCTCACAACCACTTGTAGGTCCAGCT
>NW_008353596.1:3337662-3363994 GCF_000622305.1 Nannospalax galili
AATAGGGCTGGAGAGATGGCTCAGCGGTTAAGAGCACTGGCTGCTCTTGCAGAGAACCTGGGTTCGATTCCCAGCACCTTCATGACAACTAACAACCATTTGTAAAGTTCTAGTGGATCTGATGCCCTCTTCTGACCTCCACGGGCTTTGCACAACATAGGTACACTTACACACAGGCTCACCCTTCCATACACATAAAATAAAATAATAAAATATTTTTAAAAATCTTAGAAAAGAAATTGGATTTAAAATTGTGATAAGAAGTCTCCTAGCATGAAATTATATTAAAGTAAATTGATTTTATTTCAATGAGGAAAAAGTAAAAATGTCAAATTTTATGACTCACAAAGACGCTTGTTCATATATTTAAAAAATAGCTGGTGGTGGGCATGAACTTGCTATGGTATTAGATTATATTTGAGAAGATGGAAGGGTGATGTGAGTAGTCTTATTTATAAAATGCCAATATTTGCAATGCAGAAAGAGTAACATCCTTTGCACAATTTAAATTCATGGTATAAAGTGTTAACCAGAAATGTGCAGGGTCTACAAAGCTTATCAGAATTTGTTTAGATGGTGATGTCGACTGAAACAGTAAAAGATGGTGCCCAATGACATCTTGTGCACAGTAGGTGGTCAAAAAATGTTTGTGGAACATTAATTAGATAGGAACAAATTAAAGTGCCCATGGAAAGCCTACAGGTAGGACATTTGCTAAATGAGCTTTGTAAGGAGATTTATGCATACTCCCGACCCCCCTTGAGCCTCTCAGGGATTCTAAGAAATTACTAACCTCATTGCTTTTCCCAGGAACTTGGGGGTTGGCTTAAGGCAACAAATATGACCTTATAGGCTTTACCAAGTCTCTGAAGACAAGTACTCAGGAAGAAAATAGAGATTTTTGATTGCCTGTTCATCTGTTTGTCCATGCATCCACCCATCCGTCCATCTGTCCATCCATCCATCCATCCATCCATCCATCCATCCATCCATCCTCACAGCATTAGGTCCTAGATGAGATGCTTATGCTACAGCTTTGAGGATGGGCAGAGTTGAATCAGTCACAGTCCCTTCCCCCTAAGAACTGTATTGTATGGTGGACTACCAGCCTCTCAGTTCACCCAGGTTTCTCCTGGAGATATTGCCTCTTTCCCCTGTCCCTTTTAGGATGGCGTGTAATTGGAACATGCTTCTGCTGGAAGGGGATTTTGCTGTTCATTCAATCACAGTGAGGAGAGGGATCTCTAGCAGGGTAGCTGCTTCACTCCTTCTCTTTAGGCCCCTCTGGTCATTCCCACTCCCTCCCTCACCTGTGGTCCCAGCTGCCTTAGGCGGGAATTCTCATTTGCAGGAGGGAGTCCATTTTTAGGACTGATGAGTAGATGGAAAAAAAGTCACTAAATGCTCATAACAGATGCCACCAAAGCTTAGCATTTGCCTTTTTTTTTTTTTTTTTTTTTTTTTGGCGGTACTGAGGATGGAACCCAGGGCCTCATACATACTAGGCAAGCACTCTATCACTGAGCTGCATCCCCAGCCCACCAAATCTTAATGAGGATTGGTTTCAGCTCAGTAACTTTGCAGATGGTGTAGGAAGAATGACAGATCTTGGGGTAAGGATGCAAGGTCTTGGCGAGGTTCAGTTAATAGTACCCCTGTGCAAAGAGGTCTCTTCTATACCTTAGAGGATGTAGACACAGACACAATGTAGTGTTTGCCCTGGGAAGTTACAATTAAAAAAATTAAAATCTCTGTGTGGAAAGAAATAAGACATGGCTAGGTGTGGTGGCACATGCCTTTAATTCCAGCACTTTCAGGTGGATCTCTGTGAGTTTGAGGCCAGCCTGGTCTCCATAGCAAATCCAGGCCAACTGTGGCTACAGGGAGACCCAGTCTCGAAAGAAAAGAAAAGAAATAAGACATAAAATTGTGTTTGTATTCCTGTCTCTCTCCACCTACCTCTGATAGAGGTGGATGAAGGGGGAGCCATTGAGGGGTATGGCCCCTGTACTTGGCCTTTCAGACTCTGTGTGTTTCTCCTAAGGAGACCAGTGTGGTTCTGGGCCCTCTCTACAGAGGCCTCTCACCAGTGTGCTCATCATTGGGCAGGGGATGATGGAGAATGCTTGGAAGGTAAGGGGCCATCAGGGAGAAATCCAGAACCCAGCCTGGAAATGGACATGGGGGAGAAGGAGTCACCTTATTCTAGGGTTTGGGTGAGTTTTTCTGGGGAGCTAGTCAAGGCTAGGCATGAAGGGATGCAGCAGAGGATCCTGTGGGTGGAAAGAGAGGTGGAGGAAGAGAGCAACGGGGAAGGTGGCTGGTCATTGGTTGCTGCGGGTGGTGAGTCCTGTCATTGGTCCAGGGGGCGGGAGGAGGCTGGTGAGATGTCTTCCATTAGTTTTGGTTTTCCCACTTCACTTCCTAAATGTGATGCTGGTTTGCTTGGGCTGCCGTAAGAAAGCAACACAGCCCAGTTGCTTTAACAACAGGAGTCTGATGCTTACTAACCCTGCAGGCTGGAAACCCAGGTACTGAATTAGTGGCTTGCTTCTGCAGGCTGAGATGGAGGATGGGGCTTGGGCCTCATCCTTTGGCTTGCAGATGCTCATCCTTTTGCCTGGATGGCGTCCTCCCTGTACATGTGCTGTGGTTTGGCTCTAGAATTCCCCCTCAGAGGCCCAGGTGTTAAAGGCTAGGTTGGTTCCCAACTCAACACTATTAGAAGGCAGTAGCAGCTTTAAGAGGTGGGGCCTGGTGGGAGGATGTAGGTCAGTGGCAGTGTACATGTGCAGGAGTTTGTGGGATCTTGGTTGCTTTTGTTCTTTTTTTGTACCTGGCTATGAGTCGAGCAGGTTTCCTGCTTCATGCACTCCTGTGATCTGAGGTGTGACTGAAATCTCCAAACCTGTGAGCTGAGACAAACATTTCTGTTTTATAAGTTAATTATATTCAGGACTTTTGTCACAGTGATTGAAAGTTACCATGCTTATGTCCTTATGTCCCTCTACAGGCAGATTAGGGACCGCCTCTACTTTGATATGATCTCATTTTAACCTAAATGAGGATGTCTGCAACAGTCTATCTCCAAATAAGGTACTGGAGTTACGATTTCAACATATGAACTTTGGATGGGCTATAGATCAACATATAAATCCTGGATTACTAGTGCTCTGACTTGGATTTATATTTATGCATTTTTATTTGAGTCATGTAAATTCTAGAACCTATGCGTTGCTATTGCTAAAAACGTAAGAGTACTAATTTCCTGTTTAAACTACTGCCTGCTGTGCCCTCTGACAAATCTTCAAGATGAAATTTAATCACGTGTTCTCTTGTTTTCTGATAGGGTCTTGCTATGTAACCCAGGCTGGCCTTGAACTCATGATCCTCCTGCCTCATTTTCCTGAGTGCTGGAATTACTAGTGTGTGGCACTGTACCTAGCTTAATCAGGCTATTTTTATCCTTGGATTTGAGGTAGAATTCCAGTTCCTTCCTATGGGAGCTAAGGCCTTTAAAGCAGGCATCTGTCAACTCCCTACTCACCTCAGCCCATTCTATCCATTATACTCAGGCTGTAATGACTTTCTTGCCATTTGTGAAGTGCTATTAACTTGGTGGCTCTCAGGACCTTGGTACAGGCTGTGCCCTTGACTAGCAATGCCCAAAGCATTTGCTCATCAACCTGGTTCTCCCCTACTCTGCATGGTATGTGTCTCCTTTAAATTGCAGCTAAGATTTTATCCCTCGGATTCTCCCTCCCTGCAATCTAAACAAGTTACCTCATTATGACCTCTTATGTGGGCCTGCTGACACCTTGGTTTTGGACTTTTGGCCTTCAGAACTGTGAGGATGTAAATGTCATTTTAAGTAGTTCAGTTTACCAATGTAGGTTAATTTGTTATATAGCGGCCACAGCAAACCAATACTCACACCACTCTGTGGTGGGGCGGGACTCCCCAAAAGATGTATCTACACTCAGGTGATCTTGTTCATAGAAAGAATATTTGTAGGTTTAATTAAGAATCTTGATGCTCTGGATTATCTGGACAATTCTTTTTTAAAAAAAATATTTATTTTATTTTATGTGTGTAAGGGTTTTTTTTTCTGCTTGGATGTAAGTGTACCATGTGCATGCAATGCCTGCAGAGGCCAAAAGAGGGTGTTGGATCTCCTGAAACTATAGTTATAGACTGTTGTTAGCTACCATGTGGGTGCTGGGCATCTAACCTGGGTCTTCTGCAAGAACAGCCGCTGCTCTTAACCACCTGACCATGTCTCTATCCCTAATCTGGACAATACTTAAGTGCAGTGACATCTGTCCTTATAAGAGGAAAACCTCACAGAGAGCAGAGGAGATAAGGTGATATTGAAGGCAGAGGCTGGAGCAACAGACTTTCAGAGGGAGTGTGGGTCTGCTGGCACCTTGGTTTTGGACTTCCATGCTTTAGAACTGTAAGAATAGTAAATGTCACTTTAAGCGATGTAGTTTACCAATGGGGTTAATTTGTTACAGCAACCACAGTAGACCAATACACACAGCACCTGTTCTTTTCTTTCACATCATTTACAACCTACTTCTGGTGTCCCCAGCTCCTTCAACACTGCACCCCTCCAAGGCCAGGATCCACTCTTTCTATTCCCTGTTGTATCAGCTGATGCAGAACACGTTATTTGTTGAGTGAAAGCAAGTCAATAGTGTGTCTCCTTGTTTAGAATTCAGCAGGCATCATCTAAGAGACCTTAGCTCTGGGGTGGGCTGGAGGATGGGGAAAATGTGATCAAGAGCTTGATATCCCCCAAAGGCCTTTGCAAAAGTTGCCTTTTTCTCTGAGGTTGAGTGCATACTTTCAATTTTCTTTGCTGATCTTTTCTTTACAAAAGGGAGTTATTCATGGTTCCATGGACCTGCTGTGTAGCAGTGTCCTCCGAGATGAAACATTCCATTTTACTACTGAAAGTAACCCCAGTAAATTCACTGGCTCAACAACAACAACAACAACAAATATCCATTTTGGAGAGCTTTAAAACTCAGGATGTTCTCAGGGTAGATGAAGCATTCCATCCTGCAGGATGCTCTTTAAACTCAGGAAGCAAACAATACATTAGCTATAGCAAGTCCCAGAAACTGAGAGATGCACTAGGCCCCTCCCTCCTCAAGCATATAGAAGCTCTGAGAACTGCTGAGAGACACTCTCAGACCAGCCAAGACGCCTGGATGAGGTAGACCAGACCACCTAGAAGAGGCAGAGATCAACTATTCTCCCTGGAAAAGACCCTCTCCAACCTGTTGAGCTGCCTGCAGGTTGTGCAGAGAGCTCGGCTTTCCAGCTTTTGTGAGCTGCCACCCACACAGTGGTGGGCTTTTGGTGATGCAGGTGTCTGTGAGTTATTCCTGCACCTGTAAGTACCCTCTCACCTATACTCCTGTAATTCTAATAAAACTCATTGGTTCACCAAGCTGAAATTTGATGGTCTTGACTTTGTTCTAATCTCAGTTCTCTTTCTGGGGTGAGTTTGATCACATGTCCACAGAAATAGTGTCACACAACAGGTCCTTGTATAAATGACCCCAGATGCTAGCAGCCTCTCCAGGAGCATGAAAGCTTAGTGCAGGAGGCCCAGGCACCCTAGGCTTTAGCAGGATTCAATGCCAAGGAAAACACATTCTTTGAAAAGAAGGGTAATTACTCAAGACTTTGTCTAATGTTAAGGCAGAGGGGATGGCCATTTGAATTGGCTTAGTATTCATGATAATATATGGTTCAGGACTCAATAACAGGGTATAATTCCACTGAGCTCATAGACCACGGGAGTGTGGCTCGTCAGCAGAATGCAGGGCTTGGGTTACCACACAGCTTGTCAGTGAGAGCCACTGCTGATCATCCCGAGAGAGGGTTTGCACTGAGCTCCCTGGAGCCGTGTGCCTAGAAAATCAGCACCGGCAGAATTTTATTCAGTTTCCTTGGTGTGTGAGTATTATCTCTTAATGGCATTTACACACAAACATCCATGTACAGATGCCATTAATAAATATGTGGATGTTTCTTATAACTCTGGGCAACACAGCCTTCACTTTTACCCTGGAATCATGACAGGATGAAGGGCAGCATGACATAAGAGAATGGGGAATAGTGGGTATTGTAGCCAATTGAAAAATGATCTTGATCAAACCCTAGTTTTGCCAGCCAGAACATGCTGCAACCAGTGTAAGATCTCAGTTTACATGTCTGTCACTCTATTAGACAAAAGATTTACCCTTCAAAGAACTTGGGCCAAAATCCAACCAGCAACCTGGTTTTTTATAAAGTTTTATTGGAACCCAGCTATATGTATTTGTTTAAGTACTGTTTTTGACCTAAAATAGCAAATGTATTAGTCACCTTTCCATTACTATAACAAAATACCCCAAATGATCAACTTATAAAGAGAAAAAGGTTATTTTGGCCCATGGTTTTGGAGATTCTATTTCTTGGTCAGTTATTCTACTGCTTTTGGGCCTGTGGTGAGAGAGTATGAAGTATATGGTGGAGTTAAACTTTTCACCTAATGGCCAAGGAGAAAAAGAGGAAAAGGGGGAGGGGGTTGAGGTCCAGTGATCCCCTTTATATGCCTGATGACCTAAAAAGACTTCATGCTGCACCCGCCCCTTAAAATCTCCATCATTTCCTATTGGCACTAAGCTGGGAGTGTGCCTTCAGCACATGGGCCCATGGAAGCATCATTCCAGATCCAAACAGCAGCAGAAGAGTTGAGCAGTCATGGAGAATTCACGTGGTCCTCAAGGCTGAGCATGCTGATTTACTGGCTGAAAAGGTTTGTGGACTCTTATTTTGACTGTGAGCTTTGAGAAAGCAGCTGTCACATGCTCTAAATGCAGCCAGGATTTGTTCATGCTGTGAGGGCATCTAACAGCCTCTCTTCCTTCTTCCTGGATGACATGGTCAGCCATGAGCTTTTGGGCTCTCAGAGAATGACTCTTGATGAGTTTAGCCAACCCTTGCCGTTCCTCTGCTCCTATAATTCTGTGGTTTAGGCACAGATTCATGACTAGTGTATGGCCAGTGGGATGTCAAAGGACGTCTACTTGAGGTTTCTAGAAGCTTGGAACAGTTTCACCTGCTTAAACGTGGTCTCAGAGAGTGCCGTCTTTCCCTTGTCTGATGTGGGTGTCACTAAGGGGCAGGCACAGGAATGATGACATCTTGGAACATACTCAGAGGTCAACAGTCAAAGAGCTGAAGATGACAGAGTGACAGGATGAGCCTGGGTGCCAGAAGACACAAGGAGAGCCAGTTAGCCAATTAGCCATGTCTTACTAGTAGAGATTAGTTTTTATAGGGGCGGTGTAGTTTTGTTTTTCTTCCAAATGCACTCTTTTGAGTGCATGCTGGGGAAATGAAGTCCAGTGTACTTAGAGAATTTTCAAAATGCTACTGTGTTCTTCTCTGTGCTGGAGACTGGCAGGACATGATTGTCTTTGTACATATCTTCTTAGAGAGTGAGTGAACGAAGTTGGGTTTGGAAGAGCAAGTTTGTAATTCCAGTGCTAAGGAGACTGAGACAAGAGGCTGGCTAGTTTTTAATGATTATTTAAAATTTTTTGTAATTTATTTGTATGGGAATTTTGCTGGCTGGCATGTATGTAATTGCACCACATAGGTGCAATACCTGTGGAGACTAGAAGAGGGCTTCAGATCCCCTGGAACTGGAGTTAAAGATGGTTTTTAGCTGTCATGTGGGTGCTGGGAACTGAACCTGGGTTGTCTGCAAGAGCAAGTACTCTTAAACATGAAGCCATCTCTTCACCTCCCTAAATGATGATTTTTAAGAGCCATAGTTATGCAACTATAGCATTTTCTAGTTCCCAACACGGAACTTAAAGAAACTTGAAAGTCTTGGACAGTGGTACCGATCTTAAGCCAGACAATGTAGCCTGAAGGAAACACTGAACCTGTGAAGCCCAGTCACGTCACCTAATGATGGGGATACGTTCTGGAAATGCGCCGTTAGGTGCTGCAGGTTACCACCATCGTGTGAGCATAGTGGCATGTACGGGTACAAACCTAGATGGTGCAGTCCCTTGTTCCTGGGCCACCAACCTGCACAGGTCTTCTGAATATTATCTGTCATTGTCATAGAGTGGTCCATATGTAATATAAACACAGAAAAGATACAGTGGAGAAAAATGAAGTCAAAAGAGGTTTTCAGCTCCATTATCATTTCTTGGCCCAACACCACAATGTAGTTCCTCTTAATCAAAACCTGGTTATACCGTGCATAACTGTATTATCTGATGTGGCCCATTTCAAGAAAGATGTTGACAAGGAATATTGACGAAAAAAAGTTGGAGTAAAAATTCATCAGGATTTTGTGCTGTGTTGATTTTGAACTCCAGGAGTCCATGGTTATCTGAAGATAATTTATACAGTGAACTCTTGAAGTAAATCCACTTAAAAGAGATTTCTCATCAAATCTAAAACAAACATACAAATAAAAAACAACAAAATCCTTTGACTGTTGTGTTGTTAAGGAAATGCTACCTTCGATAAATGGATTTAATTATTCAGAGAAATAGTTGTGATGTATACAGCAACAAAGGTTAAGAATATGGAAAGATCACCTATAAGTCAATAGGAAAACAGAAGAAAGAGCAAAAGACACAAACGTGTATTTCTTAGAAGGACAAGAAATCAATTCGTGGGTTCTTACTCAGTAGCATGAGGGTCAGAGAAGTTCAGGTTAAGACCTCAGTGAACTCTCCATGTCCATTTATCCGGGGAAAAGTTCCTTATATGTAACCAAATTTAGGTTATAATCCTGACTGAGGCATAGAGAGTATGCATCGAATGTGATTGTATGTGTTTATGTAATCCCCCGACCAAAAAATTACATGGTAGCACTCCCCCCTGCATCGCATTATAAAAAGCATCAATGTCAACAAAAATATGTGAGGATATGGAATTCTGATGCTAGAATACTTCCCTTTAAACATTTTGTTTTGAGTTATTTATTTTACATCTATGAGTGTTTTGCCTGCGTGTATATATGTGCACCCATGTGTGCAATGCTGCAGAGGCCAAAAGAGGGCATCAGATCCCCTGAAACTGGAGTTACAGATGGTTGTTAGCCACCATGTGGGTGCTGGGAACCCAACCTGAGTCCTCTGCAAGAGCAACCAGTGCTCTGACCACTGAGTCATCTCTCCAGACCCCAGGATACTTTCTTGAAATTCTCTATGGGGTAATTGCTATGGAATTTTCTTTTAAATTGTCAGCTGTTGGCCAGATTCTCCTCTGCCAAAGGTTCTGTGCTTGGCTTTCAACACCCTCGTGAGCATTACCACACTCCTCCACATTAGACTACCACAACATCAGAATGCTGCAACACTGTAGGGTGCTTACGACTTCAGTGTGAGTTTGACCAAGAATTTGACTTAGGATTGCTGAGACTGGGAGTGGGAAGAGGTGGGCAGCCGGGATGGTCCACAGTTGCTTTTTGTCTACCTGCTTTTTTGGTATAAACACTAGGATCTTCTTGAGAAAAGGTACAGTTCTGGCTCTCAGTTCAAGCATCTTGACTGAAGCTATTCCCATCCCAGTCAAGCCTCCCAAGGCCTGGGATAGATCTGATCACTTTCATCTGCCTCAGTGATAAGTTAAATCCTTGAGTACCAAAGACCCCCTTATTGTTTACGATTTTTTTTTGGTCTTTTTGAGAAAGGGGCTTTGGTTTATATTCTCACTCTAAAAGTGGTGTTTTCATTGATTCTTTGAGAATTTCATACAATATATTTCAATCATATTCAAACCCTTCCTCTATCCCTCTCAGATCCACCTCCACTGCTGGGTGCATCCCTAACTGGGCGACTGTATTCATTTCCTCTAGCACCTCTAACAAATTACCTTAAGCAGTGACTTAGCCAAAGCTATGTTTCTATACATTAGAAATCCTACATGAGCCTTACTGGATGGCAACCAAGGTGTTGGCAGGGCTGTAAGGTTCCAAGCCCATTTCCTTGAGTTTTCCAGCTTCTAGACACAGCTGTGTTCTTTGGTTTATGGGCACTTTCCTGCCTCTTTAAGGCCAACACTGGTGGGTCAGTTCCTTCTCACAGTGGGTCACTCTGGCCTCTTCTTCCATTAGCCTCTTCCACTTTTCAGGACTCTTGGGATCCAGGCTGGCCTCAACTCATGATCCTTCTGTTTTGGCCTCCTGAGTGCTGGGGTAGTTGGCATGTGCCACAACACTGAGTTGCTCTGTGACTTTAACTGAACTGTTGTCTCATTTTTCTTGCAGTTGCTGAGCTACTGGAGCGGACGTCTGGACCTCAGGTCATCTTTACTGCCTCCTGAGAACAGAGCCAACACAATGTAAGCATATGTATCCCATGTGAGTCTGTATACCTGAGTGCAGTGCCCTTGGAAGCCAGAAGAGGGTTATGGATCCCCTGGAGCTGGAGTTACAGGCAGTTGTTTGCTGAGGGACACAGGTGCTGGGAATTGACCTTCATCTTCCTCAAGTCTCTCTGAACCACTGAGCATCTCTCCAGCCCCTTGACCTCTTTGAGAATTGTTCTGAGACATTTGAGAAGTCTTTATTTTTTGAGACAGGGTCTCACCGCATAGCCCTGGCTGGCCTGAACTCACTGTGTGGACCAGGTTGGCCTGGAACTCATAGAGATCCTCCTGCCTCTGCCTCCCAAGTGCTAGGACTAAAGGCATGTGCCACCAGGCCCAGCTTGTTTGAGGGTTTTATTTTCTGATTTTTGAATAATTTGTTTTAAGTTGGTTTCTTTCCTTTGCTTAGTGACCTAATGTGGTGGCAGACCAGAACTGGGAGCTGGGCTTCTTGGCTCTAGTGTACCACAATCACGTCCAATTGATTTACGGTCTAGTGAGAGGGGAATGCTGTTACCTGTCAGAAATTGCCACTCTTGCTACTAGAATTCTGTCTACATCAGCCAAGCTGGTTATCTGGAAGGTGTTTGATTCCTGGAAGGACTCAGTATGCTTCAATAGGACCTGGAGAATGAAATTTCATATGAGAAGGTGACAGAGAAGCAGACCTGGCTGCAAAGTGTGGGCTGTTGGGCTGTTGAAGAGGTTTAGGAGAATTACTATGTGGGTTCCACTTAGCAATTGAGATGTGGCTCAGTAAGAAGTGAGGAGACACAAGCAGGCTGGGCTGGGCTGTCTTTCTTTTCTCCCTCTTTAACCACATCCTGTGCCACTGAACATGGCCCACAATGGTTCAACATTTGGAAAACAAAATAACAAATTTGACAAATACAGGCTACAAAAGTGCTGCAGAGAAGAGTGGATGAAACCAGAGTGTTTTTATCAGTCAGGTCAGGCTGGTTTCGCTGCAATAACAACCACCAAATCCCGGTGGCTTTTAGCCACAAGCTCTCTTTTCTACTTTAACTCTTTTCTACTATCAAAGATGGGCATTGGAATGGTACCCAGGCTGATAAACAGCCACTGTCTCCAGAGAGAGTCACAGTCTAGTTTGTTTCTGGGAAGGTTCTTACAGACACGGCCAGAGCTGAATTTCTCTAACTTCCTAGGCCTTCTCAATCCAATTGAAATAGCAATCAAGATTAACTACCACACATGCCTAATCAGTGCTAGGAAGCTAAGTAATCCTTACATCCAGCTAACTTCCTCGCTGAGGTTGCTGTGTTCACCTGTGTGTACACAGCTTCACAGGCGTATGTTAAAGGTTATAAGCATTAACATGGATGCCTTAAGTGAGCAACTGTGACATCTGGAACATTCCTTGGCTGGCACCCAGCTTAAGCTGTCCAATAGCGGCAGTGCCTTTCTGGGTCCTCAGACTGAAAACAACGGGGTTAGCATTAATGTCAACCTGCTGCAGGGACTTTTTCCTCACAGAGACCAAGGCTCCGTTTCCTGTTCCGCCCCTTGCCACATGACCCTCAGCAAGTCACAATACCTGCCTGTTTTATTATCTATTAAACAGAGACAGTAATTCCAACTTAGAAAGGGCATTAGGAGAATTCAATTATTAACTGAATTGGCGCCTAGTTCAAGGGCTGCTCAATGTATAGTAGCCACTGGGACTCTTTTTTCTTACTGAATTGTGGTGATATCACAATTTTTATCCCAAGCTTTGATTTGGTAGATGATGATATTTTCTAAGAGATTTTCTCCTGGATTAACAGGCAGAGGTTAATATGGTGTGTTTTTTTTTTTTTTTTGTTTTTTTTTTTACTGTGCCACCCAGCTGTCCCCAGTCTCACATGCTGCAGTGAGCACTGTTGGCCGAGTCCCCAGCATCCATTCCTTCCTTTCTACATCCCAAAAGAACCTGGTGCTCTGGTTTCTGCTCCTACCCTGAGAAGCCCATGGTCTCTGGAGAACTCACTTGCATGAGCCTTAGCAATAGCCCAGATTGGCCTCAGACATTCTCAGTGATGTATTTATAAATGCGGGCACGAGCCAATCAGCACATAGCATTGCCCCAGTGACAGTTATTGGCTCAGAGTGCAAGTTGACCGAACTGGCCCAATTGAAGAAAGATATTAAGTGTGTGTTGTGTTGTGCTTCAGTGGGTATGCCAAGCGCACGAGCCCGTTTTCTGCTGGTGGCTATCTGCCACAGTGAAGGAGCTAGCCAAAGGTGGAGTCAAGAGGGGAAGAAAGGCTGAGGACAGAGCACCACAGAGGTCAGCTAGCACCCTGATTGCACCACACCTGAAGCCATGCATCCTCTGAACTTCTTGCTATGTGAGATACTGCATCTTCTGACCGCTCAAAACAGCTTATATCAGGGTCACGCTAGGGGGCTTTTGTGGGGAATTCCTATGTAATTAAGCACTTGCTGGGCTCAAAATTTGAACAGACTATTGGGAGATGGTGGGATTGTAGAAGGTGGGGCCTGGTTGGGGGAAGTAGGCTACTTGGGGGTTGTAGCTAGTTTTGAGCCCTTCCTGTTTCTGCTCTGCTCTCCTCAACCACATGCTCCCAGGATCATTAGCTCTGCCCAAATGCACAAGGTAAAGTATCCGTGGACTAAACCGTCTGAAGCAATGGACTCAGATAAGTGCTCAATAAAAGTAGCTAGACAGAGAAATATTTCCAAGTACAGTCACATAGCATGTAGCTTGGGGATGTGCTCAGAAATGAGCCAAGAGGCGATGCGTCCCTCGTGAAGATCAGGGGGTATGCTTACACAAATTTAGCTGGTGTAAGTCAGTCACTCACTTGGGCCTCACCTTGATGTGATCAATATACCCAGTAGACAACACATGGATGAGGCTGCTGCCGGGGTAGCACGGCATACTGTTTGACAACAAACCTTTCCCATAAGTAGGAGTACATTCTAATGATTAAAGTACAGCAAATTCTTAAGCTGGTGATGCTGGCTTATTGTCCTTATCAAGTATGTGCACTGCATATTACTTGAGTGTAGACTTTTCCAAGCCTGCTGGGTTGGTTCATCACACTACATCAGTGAGCACCAAGTAATGAACCCGCTGTGCTAAGACTTTATGATGGCCTTGATGTCGCTAGATGACAAGAAAGTTTTCAGTTCCGTTATCATCCTAGGGGACAGCTGTTCTATACTGTCACTGAAACACCTGTGTGCTGGGTGCTGAGTGCTGGGTGCTGGGTGTTGGATGGCTGCTTGTGCCTCCTGCTGTTCCAGATACTTAGAACTTGTGCGATCGTGTCCATTTTCTGGCCCCGGCTCCAATGTGACATAGTGATGTTTCTTCTGTCTGATGACTGTAGGTCTGAGGCGGGTCATAGGCGACAGGGGCGGAGAGTGGGGTGACAGGAGAATCAGGGAGGAGGGGTGGGGAGAATGAGAAGCAGAACTCTCAGATTTCAGATGTCCATGTGGCACTGGTCACAATTTGTCCCAAACTGGTCCTTGTTTGTCTTATTATTTACTTCCCATTTTTTTCTTAAAATAGACTTTTAGTGAAATAAATTGCTCTTATATCACTTTCATAGATGAAAAATACCAGCATTTGCTACAGAGAGAATTAATAAAACTAATAATTATTAAAATAAAGATGTCCTTAGATCACCTAAAACATTTTCATTAGCTATCCACACCAGAACATTTTTCATACTTTAGTGTGTGTGCCAATTGCCTGGGGCTCTTGCTAAAATGCAAATTCTAATTTAGTCCTGTCAGAGATGGAGTCTAAAATTTTCCATCTTTAAGCCACAAATGATAACTTGGGATTCAGCATACAGAATCTTACCCTCCTAGGGCCTTGAGGTCATTCATTCTGCCCCCAGCCTCCCCAGCCTATATTCCCTACCTCCATATGCCTGGTGTCCTTTTTTTTGAATGTATATTTTAAAATTGATTTTCTTGTGTATTTCATACAAAACACCTTAATCATCTCTATACCCCCTCCCCCATCTGGACTCCCCATATCCTGCCCCACTGAATTTCAAGCATCCTGTCTATGTTAAACCTATCGAGTCAAGTTAGTGTACTCAGACAGCCCTCAGTGCAAGTTCATCACTGGAGTCCAGTCAGCCTAAAGAAGATCAACTCACCAGGAGTTGTGGCACACGCCTGTAGTCCCAGCACTTATGAGGCAGAGGCAGGCAGATCTCTGTGAGTTCAAGGCCAGTCTGGTCTACATAGTGAGTGTCAGGACAGCTAGGGGTACAGGGAGACCCTGTCTCAAAAAAAAAAAAAAAAAAAGATCAAGATCAACTGTCTCTCACCCAGAGGTAATCAGCTGCTAATAGTTCTTTGGCTAAAGTTAGGGCCTGCTATCCATTTCCCCAGTTTTTGTCTGCTAGAGTTTGCATGGTCTTGTGCATGCTGACACCATTGCTATAGGTTCATATGAGCAAGGTCCCAGGAATGTGTAAGACTGTTTCCATACGGTCATGCACCTCCTCCGTGGCTCTTACAATCTTTCTGCCCCCTCTTCTGCAATGGTCACTGAGCCCTGGGTGGATGAAGTTTAACATAGGAGTCCTGTCCAGGGATCCACACTCTGCAGACTCTTATTCTCTATAGGTGAGGCCATTCGTGGCCTTCTGTGTTCATTGCCCTCTGTTGCTTGAGGGAACTTTGTTGATGAGAGTTGAGAGATGCATTAGTATGCTCTCTACCCCTTGTTCCACTATGTTCCATGAGCCTTAGGTGTAGAGATTCCATTGTAGATGTGTCACTTAGAGTTGGGCATCTCATAGACACCCATTTTCTGTGTGTGACAGTTGTGGAACTTTGTAATAGTCTCCATCTGTTGCAAAAGAAGCTTCTTTGATGAGTGGAGACTGGCATACTTGTTTGGGTTTCTTCTCCTTCCTCTGTGCCTATGATGTGTAAATTTGGACTTTTCATGGTGTCCCAGATTTCCTGAATATTTTATTCCTATTTTAATTTTTCATATTCTTTGCTTGAGCGGTCCAGTTCTTCAACTTTATTGTCCAATCTTGATACTCTGTTTTCCATTTCATTCATTCTATTGGTGAGACTTTCTCCTTCCATTTCAAATTGGCTTTTTGAGTTTTTCACTTCTTTCCTCATTTCAACCTGAGTTTTCTTCAATGTTTCTATCTCTTTTGTGAACTCAGTCAGAAGTTTATCCCTGTCCTCTCTTAGTTCTTTGAGTTGTTGGTGTGTTCTTTAAATTCGTTGGATTCTTTCATCATGTTTGTAATTGTTCTTTTAACTTCTGTCTCCTGGGTTACCTACCTCTAGGGAGTTCTCATTGTAGAACTCTTCATAGGACTGGTAGTGTTTGGTGGGGACATATTATTTTGTTTTTTCTTACTATTTTTTTGTTGTGGTTTTGGCATATGCATTTCTTTTGTTGCTTGTGATTCTGGTATGAAGCACAAACCTTCCTTTGTTGAGTTCAAATTTGATCGTATTATTGTTGTACCTTGGTTGCTTTCTGATTGGCTTCAGGTTCTCTCTTTTGATTTTATATTGGAGGGACCAGATGGCTCTAGTCAGGCTACTCCAGAGGGCAGAGCGGCCCTGACTAATTAGGAGCACTTTAGCCAGATCCTCCTGTCTCTGCCTCTTCAGCATACGCTGCTAGTATGCGCCAACAACCAACACCTAGTGTCCTTTAATTCTCCCTTCCATCAACGACAAGGCCAGGACTTACCTATCATGGGGGTCTTAGAAGTGCTGATCGCTAAGTGCTTCTAGTCCCTGCCTTCTAATGCTGGTGGCATCAAGTTTTCTGATCCCTTTATAGTGGGAAGGAGCCTGGTTCTGGCTCATGAGTTTTGGAATGAAGGTCTCATGTCATTTAGTTGCTCTTCTCTCCTCTGGGGTGCCTACTGACCACTTTAGGGAGGGTAAGTGCTCTCTCAGCCTGGGTACCAGCCCATCATCCCACAAGACATGTTATATAGGCAAAAAGCAAAGCTTTATCATTAAAAGTGCTGTAGGACGTGGTTCCTGAGAGCAGGATGGTTTGGACCCCTATGCTCCTGTCTCACAGTTGTCAGCTCTTCTTCCTTCTGCCGTGGGATGACACTGATGGCTCTTACCACAGGCTGGTGCAATGTCCTTCCACTTCCCAGCCTTCAGAAACCTGAAAAATAATTTTCTTTTCTTTATAAACTACCCATTTTGTGATATTCCTCCAGAACAGTAACAAAGATCAGGTAACTTTTGAGTCAAGTTGTTAAAGAGAGAAGGCCTGATGTGGGCCAAACCCAGCCCGAGAGCCTAGCCATGGAACTGAGCAAGTTGGTGGGAGAATCCTTGGCTGCCAGCTCTTTGGGAACACTGATGACTAGCCCTTGGTGCTGTTCAGCAAGCTTGGAAGTGCCAGACAGGAGATCTGGTATTTTTGAGAGACAAGTGGGTGAGGGGTTACGAAGGCATTTTTTTTCTATCAAGTATTTTGGAAAAATTAGGAACTTGATCCAACATGAAGCCAAGGGAACTGGGAAGAAGGAAGCCATGCTTTTTCCAGGACCCGAGCCATCAGCTGGGGACACGACTGATACCAAGGGATGAAGAGACTTGGGTATCAGCATGCTTTGGGGTTAGGTGCTGTTTTAAGAGCGCCATAGCCGAGTGGCAGCTCCCAGGAGGGAAGGGCTTGTGCCCAGAGGAGGCATGTCTAACTCTGGCAGGCCTGTGAACACCCCTTAGGGTAAATAAGTTTGTGTGAAAGAAATCACACCCTTATCATTTTGTGCACAAGAAATATGAAATCTTTTGATTAAAAGGAACACCTTTTAAAGCGATACGTGCCAACAGCCACATGAAAACAAGCTCAGCCTTGTCAGCACTGAGGGGAAGGACAGGTGACAGTTGGTGCTTAGATTTTCTTCAGTTTGTTCTAAGATCTTCCGTGTGCTCTCTCCTTCTGGACTTGAACCCTGGGGCATGTAGGCTGAGGTTATTGCAGCATCTTGCTACTGTAAGGTGGCTGCTTGTGTGAGAATGGAACCATGGTGGAGTGAGGAGGCATAAGGGAAGGAGGGAACATAGCCTGAACACACCGTTGGTGCGCCTAAGGCTGCGCCCTTGGATCTTCAGTGGTGTGTGCTGTTTGTATATAGTTTATCTTGTTGTATTGTGAAGCTTTTGGGACATCAGTAAAGCACACTTCTGGGTGTGAGGTGTTTCCAGAGATGATTGGGGGAGACTCACCTTGAATGGGTGACACCATCCCATAGGTTAAAGGCTGCGATGGAAAAGGAGAGCTCAGCAGTGCAGGCATCATCTCTCTGCGTCCTGCTCGCCATGATTTGAGCTGCTCTGCTCAGCTGTACCCTTCCTGTCATGAGCCAAAGTAAAACCTTTATCCCCATTCAGCCATTTTCCTCAGGTATTTGTCACACTGATTAGAAACTAATTAACAGTTTGAGTCAGCTTTCTTTAAACTATTAAAATGTTACCTTTAACTTGACACTCCTGAAGTAAGTGCCTGTGAGGGTTAGTTTTTGTCAACTTGATACAAACTAGAGACACCTGGAAAGAGGGAACCTCAGTTGAGGAATTTTCCATGTCTGTGAAGCATTTTCTTAATTGGTAATTGATGTATGAAGGCTCAGTCCACTGTGGGTGGTGCCATCCCTAGGCAGGTGGGTCTGGGCTGTATAAACAGGGTCACTGAGCAAACCAGGGGAAGCAAGCCAGTGAGGAGGGTTCCTCCGTGAGGTCTCTGCTTTGGCTCTTGCCTCAGGGTTCCTGCCTTGAGTTCTTGTCTTAGCTTCCCTGGATGGTAGGCTGTAACCTGCCAGCCAAGCAAACCCTTTCCTCCCTCCAAGTTGCTTACGGTCAACGTTTTATTACAGCAACAGAAAGCAAAGCGGGCCAGTGTGGGAGAAACAGATACAACAGGATGCATACAGCACATCAGAGAGGCAGCCTTTAAAACCATCAAGCTACAGAGAACAAGGCGCTGGGGAGTATGCGTGGTTTAACAGAAGCTTCGAGCACCTGGTTTTAACCCAAATGTAAATTCAGTCCTCTCCAAGGAGTTGGCAAAGATTTATTCTTTCTTTTTCTAGTTTTTAAAAGTAGACATATCTGCTTAGAATACAGCTGATTTTAAGAGCACACAAAAGTTAAGCACTAACAATGAGATTACATCCAGCAGGGTGATGAAGAGTAAGAGACAGTCGATGTCTGTAGCAAAACTGATTGCCCAAGGTGACAATAGCCAGCCAGGCTGGAGTTCTAAACTGTGCAGTGGGCTCATGTGTGGATCTTGGCTTCTATTTATTACTTAACATTTCACATAGTTATGAGGTCTTAAAATCTATTTTCATTTATTTTAATTTTATGTGTATGACTGTCTTGCCTGCATGTATGTAAGTGTACCTGTGTCATATAATGCCCATAGATGCCAGAAGAGGGCATTGGATCCCCTGGAACTGGAGTTACTGACAGTTGTTAGCCACCATGTGGGTGCTGGGAACTGAACCCAGGTCCTCTGTAAGAGCAGCCAGTGCTCTTAATTGCTGAACCATTTCTCCAGCCCCAGTTAAAAGTCTTTTCAGACAACCTGCATGCATTAAGTTTAACACATAATATTTTCTACCATGTAATATGATTATAAGATCACAGTATTCCTTTTGGACAAACCCTATAAGGTAGGGATTTTTAATATCAGTTCTCATTCTTTTGAAGTATAAAAAGTCTGAACAGAAATGAGATTACAGATCATGGGGCTGGAGAGATGGCTTAGTGGTTGAGAGCACTGGCTGCTCTTGCAGAGGACCTGGGTTTGGTTTCCAGCACCCACATGGTGGTTCGCAACCATCCATAATTCCAGTTCAAGGGGACCCAATGCCCTCTTCTGGCCTCTGTGGGCACTGCATGCATGTGGTACACATACATACATGCAGGCAAAACAACATGAAAAAAGGAAACCTAAAAAATGATTATAGCTCATTCTTAAATGCATACACCATTGCTGCTATATTAAATTATTTATACTATTTGTATCTAATATCTGAAGAAAATTTACTACTAAATGTTACAATAGGTGTCAATCTGGCATGTGTATGAATTGATCCCGTAGGTATAATTATAGATCATGATTTTTGTATCTATTCTTTGTCTTCCTGGTTTAGAAATGTCAAAATTATAGAACAAAGAAACACAAGTGCAGTGGCCCAAGGGCCATGAAGGCTCCTCAGTTGGCTGTTACAGCCCAGATATGAACCCTTTCTGTGTGTTTCCATTCTTCATCAAAGGTGCTGGTGGAGGCACATCCCAATATAGATCCCCAATCCAAAGGCCAGAGCAGCAGAGACAAAGGAAAGGCTGACAAAATGCGCCTTTTCATGATGTCTGTGTTCCCCATGCTGAGAACAGCTGTGTTGCCAGTGTTAAAAAGGAACTCCTTGTGGGGGCAGATGTTTTCTGTCTGACTTGACCAATCCCATATCCAATCTGAGATTTTCTTCAAGTTGCTTTCAATTTCTCTCCTCTCGATCTGCTCTTCCTTAGACTGGGTGCTGTTTTTGTCTCCAGTCCTGTGTGTGTCTGTTTCAGAGGCTCTGCTAGTGTCTTGTGGTGTCTGGGAGGGAGGTGGACTTTCATAGTGAGAACTCTTGGAGTGAACCTGTCCAGCTTCACGCTGGGCACATCACAGTATTTTTCCCATTGAAACTGAGGCTGTAACACTAGGGTGTAACTGCTAGGGTGCAGTTCTAACCAGGAGCCCCATATTTCTGCAGCCTGGGGATGCCAGCTCTGTGACATGGCACCTGTGCCTGACTGAAGTAGGTTTTGGTGGGGTCACAGGGGAGCATTTGTGCTGAAGACTGCCCTCTTAGCCCTCTGAGTCAGATGTTTTTATCACTAGTTCTAGCCAACCCAAACATAATAGTGGAGGGAAAGGAATCACGAACCTGCCATTTATTGAGAATGACTTTGTGTACCTTGTGTGTATTTACTCAATCATCACAAACCTCACAGGGAGGCTTAGTTTAAAGACTAGGAAGTTGAGGCATACGTGGTTTATAAAAGTTGCTAAAGATGATGCAGTCACCTTGAGCCCCAGAAGTACGACCCTGAGACCATGTGGCAAAGCAGCCTCATCAACATCTTTAGGCTCAGGGCATGAAGTGCAGGTGCGTTCTCTGCAGTGGGCAGCACCAGCTGTGCACAGCCAGGGTGATCCTAGACATTCACTCAACGAGGAAAACCCACAAGAGAGGCTAGGGAGATAACTCAGTGCGTAAGAATGCTTGCTATGCAAGCATAAGGACCTGAGCTCAGATCCCCAGCACCCACATAAAAAGCTGGCATGGCTGTGCACATTGTTGGGGGTGGAGCATTATTGGGGGTGGAGACAGGACTGCTGGGCCTTGCTGGCTGCCAACCTAGCTGAAAAATAGCAACTCCAGGTTCAGCTAGAGACCCTGTCTCAAGGGAAAAAGGCAGATGGTGATAGAACAGGACATGGGACATCCTTAGCTAGCTTCTGTACATGCATGCATTGGCATACACCCCCATACATACACACATGGATGCACACACTCCCTACCCCATACGCAGACAATATAAAAAAGAAAACCCACAAGATGTTCTCCAGTTCATTCCTACACATTTAGTAGATGATGCTTCTTTTCCATCGTGCAGGATGATGACATGGGATTAATCTGGTAATTAAATGCTTGATGTTAGGAATGGATAAATTGCTCTCCCTCACCAGGCAATTCTGCCAACTCACTTTGGAGCTGGAGAAGCACAATGCTTGCTGCTTCCATGTGGCACATATCTGGGCTTGTAACTTTGTATGATGCATGCTGATGTGTTTACCTTCTCTGGGAAGATACTGTTTACTCTTCCTGATACTAGAGGAAGAAAACCAGGTCACTGCCTCACACATCTTCCTGAACTATCCACAGGGAATGCACAGATGTATTTTCTGCAGAAGGCAGAGCTGAGTCTAAGTCTTCTTTTCTGTGTAATACTGCTTCCTCCAAGATGGCTGTAGTCCCTGGTGTTGGCAGGTGGTGTTTTGGATGTTAAGTGTGTCCTTCTTTTATGAGATGCTTGACCTGAAACCCTCTATGGAACTGCAAAATGATCATATTTTGCAACGATCCCCAATCATTTGTCCCTAAAATATTGGTTCTTGTCTCTGATCTCCCCTTTGATATTGATGGACAGCTCCAGGATGCTTGTGGTTCAGGCTGCAGACCTACTGCACACAGCATGGCGTGCACAGCATGGTGTGCATACACACAGCGTGGTGTGCATACCTTTGTGTGTATGACCTCTTCTGTAAGCTGCATTCTCAGATACTAGTCTTGGGATGACACTTCAAAAGAAGCTACAGGTCTGCTCCTCTTCTGCCAGAGTACATCACTGTGGGAGGCAACTCTTTGTTTTAGGAGAAGTCATAATCCTTTGTGAAATAATGTACTTTGTAACTTTATCATTTAATTTATACGTTAAATACATAGAAAATTGAGGTGTGTTTTATTCCTTTTGGACTATAAAATAATGTGGAATTCCTTAACCTTTCTGAAAACCAACAACAAACAAACTGTGTTACATGTTCAATCAGCAACATTTATTCTCAGAATATTTTACCCCAGGGATGGGGAACTGAGAGAGCTTGTCTGGAATCTGTGGTTAGGTTGGAGTCAAATTCGAGGGCTTTACTATCATCCGTTCCTTATCCAAGGGGTATATAGTCCACAGTTGATATCTGAAGCCTACCAAATCGTGTATGTACTGTTTTCTTCTTATACATATACACTTAGATAAAGTTTAATTTATAAATTAAATTAATTAGGCAGCCAGCTGGAGATTGACAATAGCTAATAAAACAGGACAATTACAACATCTTATAATAAAAATTCTATGCATGTAGTCTTCCCCAAATCATCTATGTTTTACCCACCTTTTATGTGATGTTGTGAGTGACACAGCGCCTACGTGATGAGATAAATGATGTAGGCCTTGTGACACAGAGTCAGTCAGCTACACGAGGACTACTGCAACAATGAGGGCAGTTGATTGGATTAGCGAGACAGATGCTAAGTGACTTCTGGGTGGGCAGCTTATATAGCATGGATGCACTGGACCCAGGGGTGATTGGAATCTGGTGGAACAGAGCAGGACAGAGTGAGATTTCAGTACATTAATTTAGCATGTCAATTAAAAACCTGTGAGTTCTTTAGTTTTGTAGTTTTCCACTTAATTTTGGACTATGGTTGACTGCAGGTAACGGAAACTTCAAAAGTTGAAACCATGGATCTGGGACTTGGTACATACAGGATTTTGGAAATACTCCACATCTCTGGTCTCTAGCCTCTATAAAATGGGGAAAGTAAATAATCTTTGTGAAAAGGATGAGGAAGAGTGTAAGGAGACAGGAGGGGCTCATGAAGTGGCAACTGTAGGATTACTACCTGCCCCCACAGCTTTCTCCTGTTGGGGTTCCCCAGAGAGATTGAAACATCAGCTTTAGGTTGGAGGTGGAGAAGTAAAGGACAAAGTGACATGATGCCCAGGAGCACTTGATGTTTGGCAAAGTTGTCTATAAAAAAAAGGCTCCAAACCCAAATAAGGATGTTATGAGTAGTGGTTTGCTTGCAGAGAGAGGGTTCTTTGGCTATAGACCCACCGGATCCACTGAAATTGTGGCTTCATTTTCATACCACTGTGGACCATATTCCAGGCAGACTGTGGAGTCAGAGCTCTAGGACATTGCCTGACCCAGAGGACACTGGACTTGTCTTGAAAAGCAATATTTTAAGGTAGAGGTCAGAGTGTTGCTAGCTCCTGAGAAGAGATGGAAGAACAGAAATAAAGAAGGCAGAGGAGCATCCCCAAGGAAAGGGCAACTTGGGGGCCTGGGGAGCTGCCGACGTGGCACCAGGGGGAAGGCCTGGGAGTGGGAGAGGAAGACCCCAACAAGAAAGGCTGTACACAAATGGTTAAAACATTGCTCATTTGTATTATATCATGCAAGCCCGGCAGTGACCAGAGCTGCGTGGATTAGGAAAAAAGACTGTAATTCCATCTTGGGGCTTCTGGCGAGTTGAGCTTGTGGCTCTGTGGCTTATGATGTCACCAGAACCCCCAGCTGGAATTACAGCCTTCTAATTTACAGCTGGGCGAGTGGGGGAGATGAGGGTCCTCCACTCTGTTCTCAGAGCGTGGCGAGGACCCAAGTGTGGGCTGCACTGGGAGGTCATGACCTGGAGGTGCCCCTCTCCCCAAATGGGCCACTAGTTTGGTGATGCCATCTTCCTGCTCTGACCTTTGCTTCTCCTCTCCGTTTCCCCATCCTATCTCCTCATCTCCCCAAGTTGCATAACTTGACTTTTCCCATAATTTATTTTATAAAAAGTCCAAGGTAACCAGATTCCTCTGACCTTCATGCTGAATTAGCTTATGCTCAAGCTTATCCATCTCAGACCCACCCAGGAGTCGCTCAAACCTGAGACTTGTGAATTTTTTAGTGAGACCCTGTGGAGACCTGGGTGATTACTCTTTGCTCTGTCCATCCTCACCTTTACCATCCCTATGGAGGGAAACCTGTGATGGAGCTGTGGTTTGGTTCCTCCCGAGGTCTAGCTCCAGTTGAGAAGATGTTTTGGCTTCCTTCAACATGGCAGCATATCGGCACTCCAGGTCTTTGGTTACACAGAAGCCCAGCCATCTTTATTCACCAGCCTGTAACGATGTCATCTGAATAGTTAGTATGTACCAGGAGGCCTTGAGCTGGGATCTAAGGACAGAGGAGACTCAAGACGGATGGGTTCGCTGCTCTCATTCAGCCTCCCCCTGCCCACTGCCGTGGCCACTGAGGTGTCGCAGAGGTCTGTGTTGGTCCATTCAGACCCTGCTCTCTGATTCTGCCTCCTGAGACCTTCTGCACTAAAGTGGGCATCACCATCATCACCTAGTTGTTCAGCCTAGAAACCCAGAATGTCCTGCTTGAGTCATCCCTTTCCCAGCCCAATGCCTCAGTCACTGCTGGTGCTGTTTGTTCTTTTTCTAAAACAGAGTTCATTTTCTGGGGATTTGGTTACCTGCGGCCAACCAAAGTCTGAAGCTATTGAGAACTCTCAGAAATCAATGATTCCTAAGTTTTAAGTAATTGTTATTGAACTATAGCTATAATGGTTCTACTTTGTTATTGTTAATTTCTTACTTTGCCTAATTTATAAATTAAACCTTAGCTTAGGTATATACGTGTATATGGGATAAACAGTCTGGATATTGTTAGCTGTGCTTTTAGGACATTCACCGGGAGTCTTGGAGCGTATTTCCCAGGGATAACATGAGACTCCTAGACTCTACCCTGGACCACTTTTTTTTTTTCCCTTTTTTTTTTTTTTGTTTTTTTTCTAAAAGCCTACCAAGTGTAATCTATGTTTCCTAATGTTTCTGGGTAGTGGGGACCATGGATTGAAGTCTGATTAACCCATCAGGTGTTCATACCCGTAAAAAAAAATGACCATCCCTCTCCAAACAGCTATCAATTAGCAACCCAGGAGAAACAGGGGACCCCTTGCGCTCTCCCCGGGCCCCTTTTTTTTTTTCCCTTTTTTTTTTTTTTTTGGTACAACCAGCATCACTTAACTCTCTCAATCCTTAACTTTTGTAGCAGCATCTCACCGATGGCTCCAACGTCACTGTTCTCTTGAATCCAAGGGTTTTCGAAGTGGGTTCCTAGGAATGCAGATTCTTGGGATTCTTCAGTGCAGCAGTATTCCTGGGGGCAGAACAGGAAGTCAGTTTGGAGAAGCTCTCCAGGTGATGCTGATGAGCGCCGCCCATCCATTCTGCACTCTGGCAGGGTAGTAAACATTTTGTGTGCTTCTGCTTTGTTTCTTCTTACTTTACAAAGGAAGTGGGGTCTACTCTTAGAGGTGTTCTGGTTAATTTGTGTCAACTTGGTACAAACTAGAATCTGGAAAGAAAGAGCTGCCACTGAGGAATTTCCTCCATCCAACTGACCTGTGTGGGTTTTATGGGACATTTTCTTTTCCTTTTTTTAAAAAAAATAAATAATTCATTGAAAATTTCGTACATGCATATAAGGTGTTTTGATCAAATCCATGCCCACTCCCTCCCCTCCAAATCCTCCCATATCGCCCCATCACATTTTTCTGATAACTTCATGTACTCTTTCTTCTTCTTTGATTTATTTAATTTTTATGGGGCTTTTGGTTACTCTAACATTCCCCCCTCTAACAAGGTAACCCTAAAATCTTTTAAGGATTAGATACAAGCTCCCAAATACTTTTGACATTTTTGGCCTTTGGAACAGAGTATGTTGTTAAGAGGCCCAAGGACATTGTGAGTTTTAGCCAAGAAACTGGCTACTTTTCTTTGGGGTCTTTTTACCCTAACTACCTAGCCAATTCCTACCTCCTATTCTTATCACACCATCCTCTGAAGGGGTTACACAACTTGCGGATAGGGAATCGGGACACAGACTGCTCTCGCTTCTTCCATGCAGGGTGAGGCAATTGGGGTACCCTTTCAGTGGGTCTATCTAAAAGACTCCCAAATTGCATAACTCTTGTCTCTAAGGGAAGAAGAAAGTCCTTGAATCGTGACTAGGAGATGTGAAGGAGAAGTAAAGGCAAGAGTAATTAACATTACAAGTTCTAGATAGAGAACTAGAAAAAAGTCAGAACAGGGCAATTTTCAGATGTTCATATGAGACTCCATTGGAATTTCTTGAAAAGAGCTTCCAAAAGCATCCCTCTATTGGGTTCTTCCTTATTTTTCTTTTGTCTTCCAAGGCTGGGCTCTAGAGTGATGGATTCAGGATTTGCTTTTCCCCTTAGTGATAGCTGTTAAAGTGGTTAGAATTAGTGTCAGTTCCCTCTCAAAAACTTCTAGATATGGGAAGAAAACA
>NW_008353596.1:3364138-3369833 GCF_000622305.1 Nannospalax galili
TGGGAGACTTAAGCGCAATGTCTGGGAAGTGTAATCACTTGAGCTCTTAAAGAAATATACTGATGACTTTATTCTTTTGTTATACTTTCATTTTGGGTGCTTAGGACCATACAGTTGGCCCAAATAAATCATTTTATTTTTACACTTAAGGTCATTTGAGGATCCGTTCCTCAGGGGTCACATGGGCTTGGGAGGAGCTCCTGGCTCCTTTCTTTTACCAGTTCCATCTATGTGAAGATAAATCAAAGGTCCTGCTTGACCATGTCTGGCTTCACTTGGAAGCATGAATGAGATGTTTCCTCTGAGTTGACCTTCCTCTTTGTAGACTGGACACTGGTTCAAGTCTATCTCATGGGATCTCCATGTCCTCCCTGAACAAGAGGTCAGGTGACTCACCACAGTTCCAGGACATTTTGAGAGATGTTCCATAATCCCCTGGAACTTAGTCAACCTTGGAGGGCTAGGGACAAAAACCGTCCTTTAAATCCCTCAGACCACATTAGTAGAGGCCTCAAACTATGGCTGTGAAACATCCAATAAGGTTAGTTCCACCAGTCTGGTATGTTTAATTATCATGTGCTGTGTAGATAAGGCTTGGGTGAAAAAGCAAATATTTTCAGATAAACATTGACTAGATATGTATTTTGTTCCTTAAACTAGTTGACTAAACTATGACCATAGAAATTTTTAAAATATTTTTTTATTTATCATTTTTATTTTGTGTGTATTTCTTGTGTGTAGAGAAGTGCACCCATATTGTGCAATGCCCACAGAGAACAGAAGAGGCTGTCAGGTCCCCTGGGACTGGAGTTACAAACAATTGTTAGCTGCCATGTGGGTGCTGGGATTTGAACCCGGGTCTTCTACAAGAACAACCAGTGTTCTTAACCACTGAGCTATCTCTCCAGCCCAACCATAGAAAATTTAAGATTATGTGTATATTATTTTTGTCTCATCCTTTATATATCATAACAAACCTAAACAGACCTTCATCACTTGCTTAGGCTTTCTTATTTTTTCTATTTTGGAAAATATCTCCATTCCCAGATCCTTTTAGCATCTTTTACATTCTCATTTTCTTTTTTTAAAAAATAATTATGAGACATAATAGGATTAACAAATAAATTTTCCATCTGTTGTGAGAATTCTTTTCCTGGGGATGTGAAGCAATGCTTATTAAACCCTTTTAATGTACTAGTGTCAAGCCAATGTTTGATTAAAGTTTTACTGGGGAACCAATGAATTTAATTGAGCTTACTTACCAAGATAACTGAGGGGTTGCTGAGGTATATGTAGGACCTGAGGGTATGCACACTGGAAAGCCTTTACCCAGCATGGGTCAAGCCTTCTCTTCCTAGCCTTCCCCAGACTGTATACTTTAGCCCTCCCCAAATCCAGGAGGCCATGTGTGATTAGGGTCAAATTACATGCAGTTGGCTGGAAAGAGTGGCTGGATAATCTGGTGAGGGTCTAATGACCCTGCTTGGCCCTCCTTTAATAAATGAGCAAAACCATCAACAAGCCCAGTTGTGAGGATGTTTAGCGATCAGGCTCAGCTGAAGTCGTGATGATGGTAGTTATTTCATGCAGAAGGGACTGCTGTATAGCATCATCTTATTAAAAGGACCTGGAATTTAAAAGGATTTGTTTGTAGGATCCACATATGAGGGAGAACATACATCATTTGTTTTTCTGAGTCTGTGTTACTTCGCTTAGTATAACAGTTTCTGGATCCATCCATTTACCTGCAAAATTTCATTATTTCATTTTTCTTTACTGCTGAATAGAACTCCATTGTGTAAGTGTACCACATTTTCAGTAACCATTTGTCAGTTGAAGGGCACTTAGTTTGCTTTCAGAACTTAGCTATTATGAAAAGAGCAACAGAATTTGCAATCCCACCAGCAGTGAATGAGAGTTCCCCTTTTTCCACATCCTCGCCAGCATTTGGTATCATTTGTTCTCTTGATCCTAGCCAGTCTAATTGGGGTAAGGTGATATCTTAGGGTGGTTTTAATTTGCATTTCCCTAATTACTAATGATGTTGAACAGATTTTGAGATGTTTCTTAGCCATCTTTATATCTTCCTTTGAGAACTCTCTGTGTAGATCTTTAGCCCATCTTTTAATTGGGTCATTTGGTTTCTCAATTCTTTGTTTTTTTGAGTTCTTTATATATTCTACATGTTAAACCTCTGTCAGATGTGTCACTGGTGAGTATTTTTTCCCATTCTGTGGGTTTTCTCTTCATTTTTTTGATTGTTTCTTTTGCTGCACAGAAGCTTTTTGGTTTAATGAGGTCCCACTTGTTGATTGCTGACCTTAATTCCTGAGCAACTTCTTTCTGATTTAGAAAATCCTTTCCTACACCTATATCTTATAAGTTATTGCCAATATTTTCTTCTAATAGTTTCAGGGTTTTCAGATTCACATTTGAGGTCTTTGATCCATTTGGAGTTGACTTTTGTGCAAGGTGAAAGATAAGGATCTAGTTTCATTCTTCTACAGGTGGAGATCCAGTTTTGCCAGCACCATTTGTTGAAGATGCTGTCTTTCTTCCATTGTGTGTCCTTGGTATCTTTGTCAAATATCAGGTGGCTGAAATTGCGTATACTTGAGTTTCGATCTTCAATGATGTTCCACTGATTTTTGTGTCTACTTTTGTGCCAGTACCATGTTGTTTTTATGACTATAGCTCTGTAATATACTTTGAGATCTGGTATAGTAATCCCCCCCAGTGTTGCTCTTTGTGCTCAGTGTTGCTTTGGCTATCCAGGGTCTTTTGCACTTCCATATGAATTTAAGGATTTTTTTTTCTAATTCTGTGAAGTATGTCATGGGGATTTTGATTTGGATTGCATTGAATCTGTATATTGCTTTTGGTAGGATGGTCATTTTCACAATATTAATTCTTCCAATTCATGAACATGGGAGTTCCTTCTATCTCCTGGTGTCTTCCTCAATCTCTTTCATTAACAACTTAAAACTTTCATTGTAGAGATCTTTGGTGTCTTTGGTCAGATTTATTCCAAGATATTTTATTTTTTATTATTTTTTTTTGCAGCAATTGTGAATAGGTGTCTTTCCCTATATTCTTTTTCCAGCTGTTTGTTATTGGTATATAGAAGGGCTACTGCTTTTTGTAGATTGATTTTATAACCTGCCACTATACTGAAAGTGTTGATAAGTTCTAGAAGTTTTCTGGTAGAACTTTTGGGATCTCTTAGGTATAGTGTCCTATCATCTGCCAAAAGGGATAGTTTGACCTCTTCTTTTCCAATTAGTACTCCTTTAATTTCTTTCTCTTGTCTTACTGTTCTAACATGAGTTTTAAGCACTACATTGAAAAGGAATGGAGACCGTGGACAGTCTTGTCTGGTTCCTGATTTTAGTGGGAATGCTTTCAGTTTTTCTCCATTTAGTATGATGTTAGCCTGTGGACTTGTTGTATCTTTAATTATGTTGAGGTATGTTCCCTTCAGTCCAATTCCCTCTAGGTCTTTGAACATAAGTGCATGCTGAATTTTGTCAAAAGCATTTTCTGCATCAATTGAGATGAAACTGTGTTTTCACATCTGCATCTATTGAGGTGAAAATGTTTTCACATGTCTTCGAGTCCATTTGTATGATTAATGACGTTTATTGGCTTGCATATATTGAACCAGCCCTGCATCTCTGGGATAAAGCCTACTTAATCATGGTGAATGATTGTTTTGATGTGTGTCTGTATGCGGTTTGCAAGTATTTTGTTGAAAATTTCTGCATCTATGTTCATTAAGGATATGGGTCTATAGTTTTCTTTTTTGGTTGTATCTTTACCAGGCTTTGGTATTAGAGTGATGCTGGCTTCATAGAAGGAATTTGGGAGTTCTCCCTCTGTTTCTATCATTTTGAATAATTTAAGTAGCATTGGTTGGAGGTCTTCTTTAAATGCCTGGTAGAATTCTGCTGTAAATCCATCTGGGCCTGGGCTTATTTTAGTTGGGAGGCTTTGTATTACTGTTTCAAGTTCTTTATATGTTATGGGTCTGTTTAAACTGTTGATCTCTTTTTGGTTTAACTTTGGTGGTTCCCATGATTTCCGATATTCATCCATTTCTTTTATATTTTCAGATTTAGCAGCTTATAGGTTTTTAAAATATTCCCTTATAATGGTCTGGATCTTTTGTATGTCTGTTGTGATGCTTCCTCGTTCATCTCTGATTTTGTTGATTTGGATTTGCTCTTTCTTTCTTTTGGTTAATTGGGCTAAGGGTCTATCTTGTTAGCTTTTCAAAGAACCAGCTCTTAGATTCATTGATTCTTTTTATTGTTTTCTTTGTTTCTATTTCATTAATTTCTGCTCTGATTTTTGTTGTTTCTTCTTGTCTGATGGGTTTAAATTTCACTTGTTGCCTTGCATTGCAGTGTTGTCATTTATTTGTGTTTGTTCTGATTTTTTTAATGTTGGCACTTAAAGGTATAAACTTCTCTCTTAGGACTGTTTTTAAAGTGCTGCAGAGGTTTTGTTGTGTTGTATTGTCTTTTTTGCCATTTAATTCCTGGAATACTTATCTTTCTTAATTTCTCCTTTGACTCCCTCCTTGTTTAGGAGTGTGTTGTTCAATTGTCATGAGTTCGTGTAGAGACTAGGGCTTTGTCCAGTGTTGATTTTAAGCTTTATTGCATTGTGGTCTGATAGAATACGTAGAATCATTTCATTTTTTTTTTGTATTTGTTGAGGTTTGTTTTGTGGCCCAGTATGTGGTCAATTTTTTAAAAGCTACATGGGGTACTGAGTAGAATGTGTATTCTTTGGTGCTTGGGTAGAATATTTGAAAGATGTCTGTTAGGTCCATTTCATGTATGGTGTCGTTTAATTCAGACATCTGTTTATTATTCTTTGTCCAGTTGACCTGTCTAATGGAGACAGTGGGGTATTGAAGTCCCCTACTGTTACTGAGTTGGGGTTAATCTGTGTCTTAAAGTCTTGTAGTGTTGCTTTTATGAATTTGGGTGCACCAGAGTTTGGTGCATATATGTTAAGGATTGTAATATCTTCTTGGTTAACTGTTCCTTTGATCAGAATGAAGTGACCCTCCTTATCTCTTCTGATTTGTTTTACTTTGAAGTCTATTTTGTCAGATGTTAGAATTTCAGCCCCTGCTTGTTTCTTAATGCCATTTGCTTGGAATAGTCTTTTCCATCCTTTTACCAGTTGGTTTTTTGCAGACAGCAAAGAGATGGATTTTTTTTTTTTTCTTTGTCCATTCACTTAGCCTGTGTCTTTTGACTTGGGGGTTCAGTCCATTGATATTTAAGGTTAGTATTCAAAGATGTGTATTGATTGCCATCATTTTGACTGCTGTTTGTGTTCTCTGTCTAATTTTGTGTTTCCGCAATTATACCTTTATTTATTTTCTTTTGTTGTCCTGGGGTGTAGTTGTTTCTCTCTCTGCTCTCTGTATTGCTTCAAGTATTCTTTGAAAAGCTGGTTTTGTAGACATGTATTCTTTCAGGCTATTAGTGTCATGGAAGATTTTTTTGCCCCCTCAAGTATAATAGACATTTTTGCTGGGTAAAATATTCTGGGCTGGCATCTGTGGTCATTTAACACTGGGAATACTTTGGTCCAGGCTCTTCTGGCTTTCATAGTTTGCATTGAAAAGTCAGCTGTGATCCTAATGGGTTTTCCTTTATATGTGACTTGTTGTTTC
>NW_008353596.1:3370463-3378006 GCF_000622305.1 Nannospalax galili
ATTGGTGGAGTTTGGTGGGGACATAGTGTTTTGGCTTTCCATTTTATTATTCTTTTGTTGTGATTTTGGCATGTGAATTTCTTTTGTTGTTTATGATTCTGATGTGAGAATTAAGTTGAAGTATGCTTCTGTTTGTATTATGGGGGTGCCTAGATTCTTTCTTTATTGTTTATGAAGCTGGTTGGTACAGGGTTCAGGTTCTCTCAGGTTTAATTTGGAGGGAACTGATGGCTTCAGATCAGCTATTCAGGAGTACCCACAGAAGACCAATCCAGAGGGAGGCCAGAACACCACAGTCTCTGGTAGTCTGCTGAGATCAAAGCAGCTACACCAATGGATGTTGAAGCCCACACCTCTCAGGCTGTCTGCTAGGATCTCGGCCTTAGCCAGATCTGCCCTGGGGCCTTGAGAGGGGCCTCAAGACATCTCAGCTAGCCGGATGGGTATGGCGCAATTAAGGGAAGCTTACCACCACGTGGAGGCAGGATCTGGGGGCTCTCAGGCAGTCCCCTGCCTTCTCAGGCCCTCTGCCAGAGGGAGGCCAGAGGGAGGCCAAAACTCTGCACTCTGGTGGCTGCTGAGATCAGAGCCGCTACACCGATGGAGGTCCAAACAACTATGGGACATTTTCTTGATTGCTAATTAATGTAGGAGGACACAACCCACTGTGGATGGTGTCATCTCTGTGCAAGTGATCTTGGGATGTATAAGAAAACTGAGTCCAGCATGGTGGTGCACACCTTTAATCCCAGCACTCAGGAGGCAGAGGCAGGTGAATCTCTGTGAGTTCAAGGCCAGTCTGTTCTACATAGTGAGTTCCAGGCCAATGGGCTGTAGGGAGACCCTGTCTCAAAAAGAACAAAGAAGAAAGGTGGTTGGGCAAGCCAATAAGTAGCATTCCCCATGGTCTGTGCTTCAGCTCCTGCCTCCAGCTTCCTGCCCTGACTTCCCTCAGTGATGGGCAGTCCTTCAGAAGTGAAAGCTACAATAAACCTCTCTTCCCCAAGTCGTTTTTGGTCAGAGTGTCCTATCACAGCAACAGAAAGCACACCTGAACAGAGTGTGCTTGGTCAGAGTGTCCTATCACAGCAACAGAAAGCACACCTGAACAGAGTGTGCTTGGTCAGAGTGTCCTATCACAGCAACAGAAAGCACACCTGAACAGAGTGTGCTTGGTCAGAGTGTCCTATCACAGCAACAGAAAGCACACCTGAACAGAGGTAAATTGAACTGCATTATTTCCAAGCTGAAAGTCCTCAGAGCTTCCCACTGCAGTAAGGAGGGGGACTTTCCCTCAGCCTGAAAGGGCTATAGCCTTTGGTGCTAGCTTCTCTCTTGTTTCCCCTGAGAGATGCTCCTTGTTGAGTTTGTCATTTCTAGATGTTCTGATGTTCTTGCTTCTGTACCGTGAACACAGAGTTCTCTCTCCAGCTTCAGAACCTTTGCACCCACCATTCCCTACCTGGAAAATTCACTCTGTTTAATGTCAACAGCATTTCACCCCATCATTTAGGCTCAGGCTCAGTCGCATGCCCCCCCCCCCCCGCCTTAAGATCTCTTTTTATTCTGCTTCCCTGTTTCAGGTCTTTCCATAGCACATACAAAATGTTTTCTTGCCGTTGATTTCCTTAAGAGGGCTGGACTGTGTCTTGTCACCTCTGTTGGTTAAGGAGGAGGTATTGTGAGAATCTTCAGAATGTGCTTTCCAACCACTTCCAATGCCTAGTGTGGGTTGCCCATCGCTGTGGATGAGCCCTGCCTCTGAATCACAGGGTAGAGAATGCCAGTTGTTTGAAAGGCAAGCTAGCTCCATCCTCCCATGTAAGGAGGACCACAAATGGATGAGTCCAAACAAAAGAAGCTCAGGATCAGAGGTGGTGTCAACGCCATGTGGGAAATGCAGAGAAAAGGCAGGAGGCATGGCCAGGCGGGGGCAGGCAGGTAGGGTACCTCTCAGCCCCCTTGAAGCTGTGAGCCAGCCTGGTTTCCTCCCTGGCTGTTGTTCTAAGAGCCCTAGACAGTGCCACAAGGAAGAACCAGGCGGATTTTCCTCTGTCATTGCCTTTCAAAGGGTGTGGATGTGTGTGGAGTGACTGGTGAAGACTTTGGGCTCTTCAGACAAAGATGGATGCTTGGGTCCCTGCTTGGTCCCCAAAGCACCAAAGGTGTAGCAATCTGAGTATCACAGGCTCAGCCTGGACCTCTGAGGTACAGGTGTGACCAGTCTGGGGAGGCGATGGCAACATGAGTTTGTTTATCTTAACCCTCACATTAGCAGCTGCGTCAGGTTTTTACACATGCGTGTTGGCTACTACACATGTGCCTCAATTGAACGTTTCTTTTCAGGATAAACTAATGTTGAGTCACTCCCAGTGAGTCACTGACAAAATCTCTGTAGCGAGAATTGCTACAGGTCATATTTGGAGTTCACAGGTTTCCTGAAGGGCTGTGGTGGGGGTCAGGCTGGGAACAGTTGTAGGGATGGGGTGCACATGTCCACTTGGAATATTTAAAGGATGCACCCATTTGGGTGCAGCTTTGGATGGTGACCATGGAGGGCGTATTAGGCAGGGCTCTCTAGAGGGACAGAAACCACAGAATGTATCTAATAAGAGGGGCTTCACTAGATTGGCTTTCATGAGAGGAACTGGATAGTCCAACAATGTCTGTCTGCATGCTGAGATCTTGGAAGATTCCTAGTCCACAAAGTGGGATGCCTCAGCAGTCTCAATCTGGAACTGAAAGCCTGAAAGATTCCTGGAGAGTCACTGGTTTTCAGACCATGTTGGAAGGCTGAAAAAGCTGGAGTCTGATAGTGGTACCAGCTGCAGCAATAGACACACAAACAAGGCATAGAGGCAGGCGGGGCACCCTACTTTTTCCTCTGACCTTTGTATATCTGGGCCAGTCATTTGGAAAATAGCTCCCACTCTGAGGAAAGGTCTTCCTGCATCAGTTAGTCCTTGGTGAAAATACCCTTATAAACAATGCCAAAATGTGCCTCTTGGTTGATTCCAGATCCCATCAAGTTGTCGGTTAAGATTAATGATACAAAAAGCCAGTTTGGGCATAATGGGTGTAATAAAGAGAAAAAACTGAAGCCTTCTAACAGCAGTTTAGGCTATGTCTATGTAGAATGTGGAAGTTGTTTAGATTCCTGCTGACAGCACAGACATAAAGGACATGGGATAAATTATATATATATATACATATATATATATATATGGTGTGTATGTGTATGTATATGATGAAGGTACATGTGTGCCATGATACTTGTGTGAAAGTCAGATGATAACCTCAGGTGTTGGTCCTTGATGTGCAGCTTATTTGAGACAGGGTCTCTTTCTCTCTCTCTCTCTCTCTCTCTCTCTCTCTCTCTCTGACAAGGTTTTACTATATAGCCACTGGCTGGCCTAGAACTCACAGAGATTTACCTGACTCTGCCTCCCAAGTGCTGAGATTAAAGGTGTGCACCACTACCCCTGGCCAGAGACAGGGTGTCTTGTTTGCCCTGTGTGCAACACGCTAGCTGGTCTGGGAGATTCCCTGTGTGCACCAGGCTAGCTGGCTGGGGAGATTCTGGAAATTCTCCTGTTTTCTCCCATCTCTCCTTAGGAGTACTGAGATCACAGATATGTGCTACCGTGCCTGGTTTTATGCAAGTTCTGGGAATCTGAATCAGGTCCTCTTGCTTGTATGCCTAATGCTTTACCAACTTGAGCTATCTCCTCAGTCCTGGATAAAAAAAAAACAAAAAAAACCTAACACATAAAAATGTGTATGATGGGGTATCTGTAATACTGCTCAAATCAGGGTGAATCTATCTCCCTAAACATTTATCATTTCTTTATGGTGAAAATGTAGAAAGCCCTCAAATGTAGCTTTTTGGCTTTTTAAACAGTACATGATCATTATCTGGAGAAAGAGAACAAAGCAGGAAATATTATACTACCTGACTTTAAGACATATCATAGAAATCTAGTAATTAAAACAGCATGATATTGCCCTAAAAATAGACACATAGCCCAAAGGAACAGAATGGAGACCTCAAAATAAACTCATGCATGAATAGCCCACTGGCCTTCACAAGTGTGCAGAGAACATGCTACGGGCAGTGAATGGGCTTCAGTGGACCCCCATCTCTCAGGATATGGAAACATCAACTCAAAAATGGCCTAAAGATCTACATGTAAGATCGGAAAACTAAAACTACTAGAAGAAAACATAGGAGAAGTACTTCAGGACATTGGAATGGGCAAAGATTGTTTTTGTCTAAGCCCCCCAACAACAAAAGGACACTGGGGTGCACGCAGCAGGGAGCAGCTTTGAGGTACAGTCTCTCAGCTACAACCAAGGTCAAGGACTTCAGCCCTTTCCACCCTTTCAGGCTTAGTTTGCTCTGCTCAAGCTCCAAGTTCCTGGGGAGACAGAATCGAATTGAAATATCCCAGAGGCACCATCTAACCTCTGGACAAAGGTATGCCTGGGTGCTAGAACCCACAAGTCTATTGAGACCTGTGCCCAGCGAGGCATTGTTCTAAGTTTGTTTTTCTGTTGCTGTGACAAACACCATGACAATAGGAATTTGGGAGGAAAAGGTTTGTTTAGCCCACAATGCATCATCCAGGGAAGCCAAGACAGGAACTCAGAATAGAAGCCTGGAGGCAGGAACTGAAGCAGGGACCACAGAGGAACACTGTTTACTGGCTTGCTTCTCCTGGCTTGCTTGGCTGTCTTTCTCATTCAGCCCAGGCCCCACAGTGGACCTTGAATTTTTGATCCTCCTGCTTCCACCTCCCAAGTGTGGTACCATACCCAGTTTATGTGGTGCTGAGGATAGAACCCGGGGCTTTGTGCTTGTCAGGGAAGCACTCTGCCAACTGAGCTCCATCCCCAGCCCTCTTTGTATACATTCTTTGGACCAGAAAGGCAAAGGAAGGTGGGAATATGAGGTGACAGTGACCTCTACGATCTTGATTTGCTCTTGATAGACAGTGACTCTCTGGCCCTCTTGGATGAGGTAGGCAAGTTTGTACAGTTAAATTTCCACTAGGTCTGTTCCTCCCATGCCCTGACAGTAGATGAGAGGGAACATGCTTTTATTTTGGGTTTTCTCATGTTCTCTCAGGAAAATTTCCTAAAATAGTCTCTATGGATCTAGGTCTTGAGATCTCCTTTTGTAAGAGGGTGGTAGGGTGTGATATTGTTAAATAAGCTTTGAATATATTGCAAGCAAATTATGCAATAGTTGCATGATGTCTATTAGCATATTAAAGTTCCTGGTAAGTGCTGCAGTAAACCTGCCTGCTTGGATTCATCTTACTGTGTGTTCCTCAAACATTTGGCCCACAGACCAGTTTTATATGGCGCCTATGACTGACTACCTTTGACTGAGTGGTGTTGGCACACAGTTCAGTTTCACTGTTACTGAACATGTGGGCCGGGGTCACCTCTCTACCTCTTGGGCACTGGTAGAGTTCTGCATGGTGACTTTAGAGTCACTCTGTCTGGTGTTTGACAATTCTAAGCAAATCTGGGGCCACATGGCACATCTATGTGCTCCAGGTTTCTTGGGACCAGCTCATTTATTCTGCCAGCAGCTGTTTGCAAGGCATGAATGTTCAGAGTGTTCCCGACAGTATAATTGGAGGCAGAGAGGAGTAAGGACAGAACCTTCTTTCTAAAGTCCGTGGGCTTACCAGGGAAGAGAAAATGCCAGGAATTGGCGAAGAAGGGACAGAATACTCACAGTCACAGCTGTTCTCTGGCAGCCCCAGGGGTTCAGCACTTCAGTGGCACTGCTCAGGCCCATACCCAGCCTTGCGTTACCTGAGCAAATGCAGCTCTGTCCTGTAGGTGCTGTTCCCCTTTCTGCAGACCAGGACATGGATTTCCCGGACCTTTGCATCCCACCCTTCTGAGGTTCTCAGGAGTTCCATCTGACTGAAGCCAGGGTCTGTCCAGACATCCCAGGCTGCTGCCATTTCCAGAACATTTCCCAAACCCAAGGTTCAGCTGGTATCTGATGCTGTTAGATGTTAGAAGGAGTGCATCATTTAAAAGCATATGATGTCTCTAAAAATTACATATTTTTAAATTGGGTTACAAGATAGTAGATTTCCATATATATGGAAATATATATATATTTTCATAAATCCTTAATTTGGTCAGTACCTCCCTTCCCTCTTCTCTCCCTTCCCCCACTCCTCTCCCTCAGAGGGTCACAAAAGAAAGGTAAGATGTGAATCCTGGGAAAAGAATTCGTAAGGAGGAAGGAGTATTGGTGGGTGGGAGGGAGATAAAAAAGGGTGGAGATGAGACTGAGAAGATTGCATATATCCATGTGAGAAGTTGTCAAAGAACAAATTTAATTAATTTAGAGAAGAAAGTATTTGTCTCAGGAAATCTGAGCGTGTTACTGCTGGGGATTCAGAGAGAGAGATAGCTTTAGTCTTCAAAAAAGTTTTATTTCTTTGAGACAAGGTATCTCCTAGCCCAGGCTGGCCTTGAATGCCCAGCAATTCTGCCTTAGCCTCCAGAGTGTTGAAAAAGTTTATTTCTAATTGTACAAGCAATTCATACATACAGTCATAACACTTAAAAAATTAGATAAATTTCTCAATAAGTACTGTCCTGATGTCCTGTACTCTGCAAAAAGTTAAGCTACAGAAACAATTAGGTATTTATTCCTCTAGAGTGTTATATCCAAATTCTGCAGTGTTGGCAAGGTCATGTGGAATGGTTATCTGCAGTCCCTCCCTTCCTCAGGTGCAGTTTGGAACTCTTTCTAAGCTAATGCATACATCATAATGCGTTTCTTGTGATTTAAAAGAATGTTTTTTTTTTTTTTTTTTTTTTTTTTGTGACTTTGGGAATTGAGTCCAATGTTATGCCAGGCAAGGCTTCTACCATTGAATCACCCTCTAATCCTACATAATTCTTTTCCCTCTCCAATTTCTCATCTTGAAACAACTTATTTTCAAGCAGAAAAGTTACAAAAATAAGAATAATTCAAATCATGGGTAAGTACCCATCTTGATTAGTTTTTATTGTCCACTTGACATAGCCTAGAGTGATCTGGGAAGAGGAAACTTCAACGGAAGAATTTCCTTGGTCAGACTGGCCTATGAGCATGTCTTCAGGAAATTGTCAATTGATGGTTGATGTGGGAGGGCCTAGTCCACTATGCGTGGTACATCCATAGGCAAGTGGCCCTGGCTTTAGAAGAAAGATAGTTGAGTAGAAACCAGTGAGAGAGACAGTAAGCAGTGGCTTACTCCCCTCAGTGATGGACTGAGATCTGGCAGTGTCAGCTGAAATAAACCCTTTTCTCCCCTAAGCTGCTTTTGGTCATAGTGTTTAGCACAGCAATAGATAACAAACTAGAACAGTACCCTTTCCCAGAATTAATATTTTTCCCTATTTTCTATTTGCATACATATGTGTATATCGGTTATGATATTGATATGCTCTTCATATCTAATCTATTTTTTTGGTTTAAAAGAAATTTCTTTATTATGTATTATCAGTATATGTTTTATTT
>NW_008353596.1:3383411-3385224 GCF_000622305.1 Nannospalax galili
TTGATTTTGTCTTCAGGAGTTCCGCGGTGGCCCAATTCCAATGTGGATCAGAAGTTTTCAGACTTTCTCCTTAGGTCTGGAATCTTCTAAGAATGATTTTGGCCTCAGGAACTTGGGTGTTGGACTGGCCTGAGACCCTGGCCGTGGCTGTGCCACATAGGGATGCAAAGGCAGATGGGGCGGGAAGAAGCCCCAAGATTTCTCAGGGATTGGATTGAGTCGCTGGGGTGTACTGGATGCAAAGGATCAGGGAGAGTAAAAGCAAGCCTCGGAGCCCCAGAAAGAGGCTGGCGGGTGTTCCAGGACCAGGGAAGTAGAGGGAGGTGAGGGCGGGGCCAAGACCAGAAGCGGTGCTCCTGGGGCCCAAGAAAGGCACTGAGTTGGTCTGGGTGAGAAGGGTCAGGAAGCAGTATTGGTTCCCTAGGTGTCTGGGGCCCCAAGACTAGGAATGGCGCAGGGCCCAAACTAGGAGTATAGAACGGCAGGAGGGATGGAAGGGTGAATGTGGCTTAGGGAGTCCCAGCGCAGAGAGCTGCGCTATCCTAATCTATTTTTTGTAGCATAGTAACAGTGGAATTTTATTCAACCATAAAACTAAACAAAGTTTTGTCATTTGCAAAAAAAATGGATGGAACTGGCAATCATCATATTTAGCAAAATAAGCCAGACACAGAGACAAGTGTCACATTTTCTCGAATATGAAAAAAAAAGGCCATGAAAACGGAAGGGAGAAGAAAGACCAGCAAAGGAGAAGGGAAAAGAGGTTGACCGGGTGAAAATGATCAAAGTTCACCATACACATGTATGAAAACATCATAATAAAACCCTCTTACTTGTATAACTAATATTCACCAATAAAAAAGTGAATGGAAAAAGTAATCAGTAAGCCAGGAATTGATTTATAACTGAAGTCATTTTCTAGGCAGGTCACTTGGTTCCAAATATATATATTTTTTGTGGTGCATACTCAAAACTTTATTTTTAGTAGAGATATTCAAAAGCAGCATCAGTACTGTCTTAAAAGTTTCATGCTACTTCATCCATTGACTTCTTAAATTCTTTTTTTTCTTAGTAAAAGCAGATATTTTAACATATATTATGGAACAAGCTCTACACTGAATTATTTACATGTATTAATTCATTATACAATCACTCTGAAAGATGATAGAAAGCTAGATCCAGGACTTGTAGTCTTATCTACAATTCTGTAAAGATTCTGTTGGAAAAGAGAAGTTGGTCCTAAAATATTGGTTCACATATCTTGAGAACACTTCCTCTGTTTCTTCTTCTTTTATTTATTTTTTTTAATGGGGCTTTTGGCTCCTCTAACATTCCTCCCTCTGAAGAGGTAACCCTAAAATCTTTTCAGGATTAGATAAAAGCTCCCAAATACTTTTTAGCAGTTATATTTGTAATGAGAAAAACTGATTACAACCAAATCTCTATCAGTTGGAATATAGAAAGAATGTGTGATATATACATTTAAGAATATCTCTTCCTCCAAAGGCTCAGAGATCATTGTGGAAGAGGAAGAAAAAATACTATAAGAGCCAGAGGTGGTAGATGAATACAAAGAAACTATGTCACGCTCTTCCATGCTGAACAGGGACGCAGGGTGAGGCAATTGGAATACCCCTTTAGTGGTCTATCTAAAAGACTCCCAAATTGCATAATTCTTGTCTGTATGGGGAAAAGAAAGTACTTGACTAGTGACTAGGGGATGTGAAGGAGAAGTAAAGGCAAGGGTAATTAGCATTACAAGTTCTAGACAGAACTAGAAAAAAGTCAGAACAGGGCAATTTTCAAATGTTCA
>NW_008353596.1:3385282-3407225 GCF_000622305.1 Nannospalax galili
ATTGGGTTCCTCCTCATTTTTCTTTTGTCTTCCAAGGCTGGACTCTAGAGTGATGGATTCAGGATTTGCTTTCAGGTATTTTGATAGCTGTTGGAGTGGTTAGAATCAGTGGTTAGAATCTAGAACCTCAAAGGGTTCTAGATGGGGGAGAAAACAAATTTATCCATCATTTCAGAACAATAGCTGGTTGTCTCCCTTAGCTACAGGTGGGCACTACAGTATTGGAGACCAAGATTTGAAGTCTTACATCTGAGCAGCGCTTTCTGATTAGGAACAAAATCATCAACGAGAAAGAATTTTCTAAATAACTTTTTATATGGACTTAAGCCTAATGTCTGAGAAGTGCCCCAATATGTAGCCCAGGCTTGCCTGAAACTTAGTACATAGCTCAGGTTGGCCTCCTCCTGCCTTAGCTTCTCAAGTAGAGGGATTGCAGGTGCAAGGCAGCATGCTCAGCTAACTGCTGTTTATAGTCCGCTCGGTCAATTGGTCAATGATGTCCTTCATAACACTCTTCTTTCAAATCTAGGATCCAACTAGATCGGGTATTGCACTTAGTTTTCATGTTCCTAGATCTATTAATATGGAATATTTTATAGTCTTTATATTTCATGATACTGAAGAATTTGACAACCTTTAATGAAATTGGAGCCTTTTATTTGGGGTTTTCTGATGTTTTCTGAGTGGATTGATGATTAAAGGTGCACATTCCAGCCAGGAATTCCTGTGGGCAAGGAGTCCTCAGCACCATGTCTGCACTGTCATTAAGGCTACCAGCCCCTCATTGACAAAGCTAATTTTGATTCTGTTGAAGGTTATATTAGGTGTCTGACTTGGTACTATATAGTCACTGTTTTTCTTTTTGCAATTAACATGGAGTCTGTTGGAAGTCACTGAAGACTATGTAAATAGCTTCCTTCTCATCAACATTTTCTACTCTTTGGCTAATTCTTGATCAAGCCAATTGTTATTACAATTGAAAAATAATGACTTTTTTTCTGCCATAGCAATTCCTCCAGGTATACCAGTTGGCTTGACATTGTGTTTTAAGTTGAACTCTGTCTTCTCCCCATGTGTTTGTTTATCTATTTATTATGGATCCTTGGATTCTAGGGCTTTGGTGGACTATAACTTACTGTAGTTATTCCCTTGGTATCTGTGGGGAAATAGGTTCAGGGATCCTTTAGATATCAAGTCATTTTTATAAAATGGTACGATATTTGTACATTCTCCCATATACTTGCGATCATCACTAGATTATTTATAAAATGCTGTATAAATGATTGTTATTCTAGGTTGTTTAGGGAATAATGATGAGGCAAAAAGATCTACACATGCTCAGTGCACATGCAGTTCAGATATGGGAAGGGATGAAGCACACCACAGACAGCTGAGACCAGGCAGATGTGCACGCCCAGTTTCCCAGGACAGCCTGTTGCTGGGTTTTGTTTGGAGCTTCTTCTTTTTTGCCATCTTCTCTATGCCAGTCTTTGCAACAAAACCTCCAGAGATGGGAGAGGACTGAATGGCCCTCTTTTGAAGGTCAGATTATAATTCACACTGACAGTTTCTTGTCTGAGTAAAATTTCACCTGGCATGAAATAATGATGCTTTTTTTTTTTTTTTTAGACAAGGTCTAATTTTGTATCCCAGGCTGGTCTGGAACTCATTTATGTAGCTCAGGCTGGCCTCCAACCTAGGTTCCTCCTGTCATAACCTCCCAAATTCTGGCCTTACATATCTGCACCACTATGCCTGGCCCAAATATTTTTGTTAAAGAAGTGATACCAGGGAGTGGAGTGATGGCTCAGTGGTTAAGAGCACTGGCTGCTCTTGCAGAGAACCCAGATTCAGCTCCCAGCACCTACATGTCAGCTAACAACTGTCCATAATTCCAGTTCTGGGGGCTCCAATGCCCTCTTCTGGCCTCCATGGGCATTACATACATGCAGTGCTTCTACATGCATGCAGGGAAAACACTCATATACATAAAATAAACAAAAATTAAAAAAAAGAAGTATGACCAACTCAGCTCACCAAAACTGCCATTCAGCAATGGAGCAGCCTGTGCAGGAGGAGCACCAATGGCATAAGGGTCACTGGTGGAAACCCAACACAACACAGTATTGGGAGTGGGACCAAATGAGAGGATCATGTCACCCCAGTCAAAGGCTTGAAAGGAACCATTTGGACAGTACAGTGAAGGTGGGTGGGGTCTTGGTGGAGTCCTGCAAAAGTGGTATGCAGGGTCACCACCACAGACCTAGAACTGCCTGTTCCATCAAAACTATGGGATTTTGGGCCGGGCGTGGTGGCACACACCTTTAATCCTAGCACTTGAGAGGCAGAGGCAGGCGGATCTCTGTGAGTTTGAGTTCAAGGCCAGCCTGTTCTGCATAGTGAGTTCAGGACAGCTGGGGCTACAGGGAGACACTGTCTCAAAAAGACCAAAACAAACAAACAAACAAACAAAAAACCCAAAACCAAAACCTATGGCATTTTCCAGGGCCGTTTGTAGGATGCGCACTTCATCTTAGACAAAAGTGAAGATTTGAGGAAGGCTCCTGGCATCTCCCAGGCTGGAATCTTACCAGGTTAGTGACTCTGATGGTGGGCTGCAGGCCAGCTTCCCACGTGAATACCGACTCATGGTACACATCCACCTGAAGCTTGCACTGAGTGAGGGGACTTTTGGATAGCAGATGCACTCAGGAAAATGGCAAACCAGTATCTCAGTTTTATACCAACAGCACACCTAGCAGAGAAATGGGCATTGCCCTTCTTATTGTCTATCTTTTCAACATTTTAGCATGAGAACATTTTAACTCAGAAGAGCTGAAGGCCTACTCCAGTGATGCAGTACTGGGTCACCTATCCACACCTTGTTCAACACTATCCATTTCCTTTTCCACAATATACATTTATGTACATGTGTATTGTATATGTATGTATGGATATTTATGTATCTATATATTTCTTTTGGCTAAACTTTTAAAAAACATGTTTCAAATACTGTGGTATATTTCACCTATGTTAGAGGCAGAAACTATACATGTTATTTGAGTGGAAAGAATTTACTATGCAGTGGTGCCCCTTTATCTGTGAAGGCTACATTCCAAGGTCCCTAGTTGAAACCCAAAACCGTGGATAGAACTGAACCCAGCACAGACTTTTTTTTTCCTACACATACATGCCTATGACAAAGTTAAATTTATAAATAAGGTCCAGTAAGAGATTAACAATGACTAATAATAAAATAGAACAATTATAGCAATATACTATAATAACATCTAGGTGACAAACAGGTATTTCTTGAGTGAACTTAGACAAATATTGATATTTTCAGACTGTTATTGCCTTCAGGTAACTGGAACTATATACTGTGAGTGGGGCTGGAGTTGGGGTGCAGCTGTAATGACTTGTTAGTTAGGCATAAGGCTATAACCCAGATATTTAGCAAAGTGAAAGAGAACCCTAAAAAATCAAGAAGGAAGTAATTTTTAGGAAAAATGGTTAGCATCCCTAGGGCTGGGGGAATAAGGGTAAGAGGCTGGAATGAGGAAAACTAGATACTCAGAAGAGAGGCTCCATGTTACTGTAGACGTGGCCCCTGGTGCTGGGGTGGGGGTGGGCTGACTGCTCAGCTGGCGATCATCCCAGAGCTTGGGGGCTGGGACTCATTGAGCAGCTGGATTCAGCTGTTGCTCCAGAAAAGCATTGCTGCTGCCGGGGAAAGTTGGTACTGCTGGTATAGAAAGGGAATGAGAGGTGGGCAGGAAGCAGCAAGTCTTCCTCTAGACTGGAATGTCCCTCCAGCATCCTCTTTAGCAGAATCTGCAGTATGGCTTACAGGTCCAGGTCTGATGGTGCAGGGTCAAGCATGTCTATCCTTGGTGTCCCTGAGGTATGGTGCTAGCTCTTTCTGCAGACAGCAGTGTCTGCAAATGCTCCAGTCGCTTTTGTATGAAATGATGTAGCATTTATAGGTAACCCACACACCCATGTGCTTTAAATCTGCTCTAGATTACTTCTTACACCAAACAGAGTATAAATATAATATGATATAGATAGTTGCTGTATTGTATTGTTTAGGGAATAATAACCAGGAAAAAAACCCTGTACATGTTCAGTGTAGATGCATGGTCAGTCTTCACCTGGCTGAATTCACAGATAGAGAACCTTTGGAAGCTAGGGGCCAACTTTATAGGAGGGTGAGCTTAGAGCACAAAGGCTGTATTTTAGTAAGTGACACAGACCATACATACCTCATCACATGCTTCCTAAATGAAGAATATTGTCTTATATGTACACAACATATCATGGCTAAGAAATGGGTACTTTCTTTTTTTTATAATTAAAAGTTTTTTTAATTTATTATTTTTATTTTATGTGTATGTGTATATTGTCTGCATGTAGGTAACTGTACCCGTATTGTGCAATGCCTGCGGAGGTTAGAAGAGGCTGTTGGATCCCCTGGGACTGGAGTTACGGACAGTTGTTAGCTGCCATGTAGGTGCTGGGATTCAAACCTGGGTCTTCCGTAAGAACAACCAGTGTTCTTAACTGCTGAGCCATCTCTCCACCCCAGAAATACTTTCTAATGTTATCTAAGAATCTGTTGTTATAGGCAGCTTCAGTTGTCAACTTGACACCTGCGAAGAGGGAACCTCACCTGAGAAATTTCTTCCATCACACTGGCCTGTATACATGTCTGTGGGGCATTTTCTTGATCGCTAATTGATGTAGGAAGGCCCAGCCCACTGTGGGTGGTGCCATCCCCAGGCATGTGGCCTGGGCTATATAAGAAAGTTGAGCAAGCCAGCAGAAGCAAACTAGTAAGCTTCCTTCTGCTGTGGTCTCTGATTTGAGGTCCCCTCTTGGCTTCCCTCAATGATGGACTGTGGGCTGTAAGCCAAATAAACTCTTTCCTTCTCTACATTGCTTTTAGTTAGTGTTTTATCCCAGCAACAGAGGAGAAAACGGGAACATCCGTGTTGTAATTTCCCTAATTATTTCCAAATGTTTTTTTGTGATATACTTCTTCAGTCTGTCTTATTCTAGAATGGTCTACTGCTCCCCCTTCTAATGGCTTATGATAAGGGATTAGGCCAGTCACGTTGTACAAATTCCCTCATTCTGAGCTTCATGGTGCTCTTTCCTGTTTTTTTTTTTTTAAATCCCTGTTAGTTACTATAACCTAGAAGTTTCATTTAGATTGACTGTCAAGACTACAGATGAACCTCAGTAACCCACTGAAAGCATCTTAAGTTGAACACACATTGGATATGTCTAGTATACTCAAAGCCTCCGCCGAGCTCCACAGCACACTCTGGGGTCTTGGCTGTCTGCCCTTGTGATGGCACAGCTGATTAGGAGCTGTGGCTTGTGGCTATTGGCCAGTATCTGGAGGTAGTATCATGCTGTGTGCCCCTAGCCTGAGAAAAGGCCAAAGTTCAAAATTCAAAGCACATTTGTACTCAATGTCTATTCTTTTCACAGTGCTAGAAAGTTAAAACTTTGTCAGTTGAGCCACTGTGAGTTGGGCATTATGCCTCAGAGAGGATGTTGTGTTGTTTACTGAGATGTACTTTTTAACATTTGAGTTGCAGCACATATGATCTTTGAAGATCCTGACTTTAGACACACTTTGGTACCTAGGAACAAAAGCCAGCTGGTTCTCATGGAAAGGGGGAGGAACACCTGTCTCCATCTTAACAGGTGCTACTGGTTAGTTCTGATAGAATTTGTCTTCGTCCCTATGTACTGTGCCCTCCTCTATCATCTCCAGGTACCATCAGAGGATGTTTGGACTTACTGCTGGAGCCTCTGCTCATGGAGGCTGTGTTTTATCCCTGGAACATCCTGTTTTGTAATCCTTTGGGTCTCCCACCTGCCCTGTAGCATTCAGAGTGGACATTGTTGCTGTCTTGTACTTGATGGACTTGGCCCTCCCACTGCCTCTGACCTCTGCTGGAGTGTGGTGTAAACTGCTTGTGAAAAGGCACCTTTCTCTTTTCTGTGTGTCTGTGTATGTGCACATGTGTGCACAGGTGTGTGGGGGCCTGAGGTCAACCTTGGGTGTCTTTCCTTGTACCCTCTCCATTTGTTTTTTGAGACAGTCTCTCTCACTGGCCTGAAATTCACCAAGTAGGCCAATGAGCCCTAGGGATCTGCCTCTCTCTGCCTCCCCAGTGCTGGAACTGCAAGTGTCCACCATGGCTGCACCTTTTATGTGGGTTCTGGGACTCAGGTCTTCATGCTTGGGTAGCAAGCACTTTTACCAGCTGAGCCCCAAGCCTTCTCATCTGCAACCCATTCTCTTGGTGAGTTCTCTGAGTCGTCTGACAAACTTTGCACTGTGCCGTGTTCTTACCTCTGTGATAATGCCTCTCTCACCTCAGACTCGGGTCTGTCTCAGTGTCACTGAGGTGCTCTTTGCTGTCCAGTCCTCTGCTTTGCTGACTGCCATCTTGAATCCTGGCCATTCTGACCTGCCCTTGGCATCTTTAGGCACAGCCTTCACCTGCTGCTTGGCTGGGCCTTAGTTCTCATGGAATCTCATTTCACTGCGCAGGAGCAGGAAGCTCATCTCTGAATCACAGAATAGAAGAGTTATGTTTGACTCCTTACTTAGATGTCTACGGGATCCCAGACTGGCATTGAGGAAGACCAGTTCTGAGAAAATCAGTGGCTCAAGCTCAAAATGTAATGTCAACTGACCTTCAGTTTCTGGGTTGTATTAATAAAAATTAAGGTGAGCTTCAGAGCATGTATAAAAAAAATAACTAGAGTCTTTGCAGCTTCTATTAAGAGGAAAGTCCATTTCCTTACACTTGGGACTGAGCTGGTGTTACATCTTGCCTTAACCAACAAGACAGTAAAAGTCATGTAGACAGAGGCCAGAAAGTGCTTGCCTCCTGGGCCTTGCCTCTTCCAGCTGACGGGAGAGCCCTCTTGAGAAGAAGCCTGGGCTAGTCAGCTGGATCGGGCATGTGAAGAGAATTGGGTAACCCTGCCCACCAATGCATCAGCCTCTGACCGCACTGTGGAACACACTGAGGTAAGATCAACGGAGGAGCTATTCCTTTTCCTCAGCCCAGCTCACAGCAACACCTGGAATCCTAGCTGGTCAGTGATCATCTTGTCACACAGTAAAGGCTGACTGGTACATAGCTGTCCGATAGGGGAAGCTCCTACTCAGCTCTGGCTTGCTGTGCTGGTGTATGGGCTCAGGGTCACTCTATCTTCCAGTTGTTCACAAGAAGGGAAATAAATTCAAGATAATTCTTATGTGAAATAGTCTAATTTTTAAATGATGGCACTAATTAAAAACGTTAAAAGCGTTCTGAAGGCCCAGTGAAAACTCTGGAGACCGGATTTCCCTTCTTTAGCCATGCTTATTCTTGCTAATGGCTCCAGTGTCCGCTCCCATCATTCTCTTAACCCAGGGAGAATGGGACCTGAGGGAGGTGAGCAGCAGCAACTCCGAGACCCTGACAGGAAGAGGGAGCGAGGCTCGGCCTTGGCCTGTCTGGGATGGACACTTGTGGCAGGGAAGGTGCCATACGAACATCTCATTGGACTGCTTCCTTCCTGAGCTTCCTCACCGTCCTGCTCACTTTCCCCTCAGGGTGCATGCTAGGTATAATACGGTGAGTGTCTCACCTGAAATGCTTGGCTCTGGAGGTGTTTCAGACTTGGGAATGCTCTTTAGATTTTTGAGTAGTTACAAATATACTAGGAAATACTTGGGGATGAGGTCCAAGTCTAAACACAGACTTCATATTTCACATACACACATATGCATGCATAGCCTGGGGTAACTTGACACTACTTTCAGTGAGTCTGAGTTTTGACTGACTTGAGGTCAGGTGTAGGATTTTTCCATTGTGTCATCACATTGGTGCTCAGAAAGTTCTGGATTTGTGAGTGATTTTTGGATTTTGGATTTTTGGATTAGGGTTGCTCAGCTTGCAGTATACTTAAAAATTATTATTTTTTAAATTATGGGCATATGTGTGTGTCTATGTGGGTATGTGCATGTGAGTGCAAGTCCCATGAAGACCAGAAGAGGGCATCAGATCTGGAGTTACAGTTGGTTGTGAGTCACCCAACATGTCCTCTGGTAAAGCTTGAAGTGCTCTAAACTGCTGAGCCATCTCTCTAGCTCCATGCAGTGACTTAAAAAAGAAAATATCTCTATATCTGTCTCATTCATTAGCCTTGAAGTAGCTCTTGGAAGGCCAAGACTGATGTTACAGTTTGGATTTGCAATGCTTCTCAAAGGCCAGTGTTAGAGGCTTGGTCCCCAGCCACTAGTGCCATTGGGGTGTGGGAGTTTGGTTCAAGATTTAAGGGCAGCGTAGTGGGATGACGTTAGGTCACTGGGGGCATGGCTTCAGAAGGGATTTTTGAAACCTCGCCTCCTCTCCCTCTGCTTCTCAGCTGCTGTAAGGTGAGTGGCTTGTCCTGTTGTGAGCAGCTTGAAGTAAAGATGCCAGTCAATCATGGACTGAGACTGTGAGCCAGAACAAGTCTCCTCTTTGTGAGCTGATTATCTCGGGCATTTTGTTAGAGTGATGGAAGGTGACTGATAGCTGATGAGCCTGGGAAACTTACTCATCTTTCTATCCTGATGCTTAAGTGGATTTGGGTTAAAGGAGCAGGTGACCCTGGGGGCACCCTTCTTTTCTAATGGTTCTCCATCAGCTCGGCCTGAGACAGGCCGTATCTTTTCCCAGCTGCTCCTAACTACGACTCCGTGAAATCTTAATTAGAGTGAGTCACTGGGCGTAGAAGTCCATCTAGTCAAGGAATTCAAGACAATGGGATTTTCTCACAATTTTGTGAATTTATAGAGATGCAACTTAAAAATCAAAACAAAATCCTCCGATCAAGCACGCAGATTTTTCTACCCGCAAAGTGTGTCAGAGGTTAAGCTCTAAAGAGAGAGTGTTGGTTCATTCTGTGTCCCAGGGATGGGAACACTATCATTTCCTGGAAACAATTAATGGCCCAGGGCAGAGTGGCATGGGCCTCTGAGGCCAGGTGATTTCCCTCTGCAAGGAGAATGTGCAATCTGGGCCAGGCCAAACATCTCGATGACTATGGAAGAAAAGTCCATAAACTGGTGTGTAGTCTCCCCTTGAGAAGTGAGCACGGACACATATTTTCTGTTTTCAGTCTTGCATTTGACCCCTCACAGTCTAAGACTTGGCATGGATGGGTAGGCTAGACAAACTTCGAGCAGAGGCTATCAGACACCTTCAGAGAGGTCTGCTGGAACCCCCTTTTCCTTTCTGCACAGAGGTTCTTTTCCACTTTGGTGGCCCACTGCCCCCAGCTGATGGAAGATGGCCCATTTTCAAAGTCTTAGCAGGGGTCTGGCTGGAACTGGGCCAGAAGGCATCTGGCTTTCCTTTCCACTAGAGAGTGAGGGAGTTTTGGTGCGCAGCCTGAGGCTGCCTGCATGTATCAGGACTGGATGAGCCACAGGGTCTGGCAAAGGATGAGACTTTCTGATGACCCCTGTTGGAGGAAAGTATTGGTGGGCAGTTGGGTCTATCCCAGTTTGATTCAAGGTAGTCTAGTGAGGGCAGCTACTCTCAATGCACATTCCCAGCAGTCCTGACTTGCAGATCTACTTACAGGCTATCCTCTATCAGTGACAGCTCTATTCCTTGTCTTGAGTGGAGGGCACAAAGTTACCTACTGTCTGACTACACTGTGGCTCATGGCTTTCCCACTGCAGGAAGGAGGGGAGCTGGGGTACCAGGAAGTCTGCTGCAGTTGGGGTTGTTCCTCCCACCTCTACTTGATGCCTGAATTTTCTGCTTGAAATTTTATTTGAGTCAACACATGGCTATGCCTCTCTGAGATCTCATTTCAAAATGCTTCTTGGGGCCAGAGAGATGGCTCAGGGGTTAAGGGCACTGGCTGTTCTTGCTCTGGGTTCAGTTCCCAGCAACCAAATGGTGGCTAACAACTACCAGGAACTCCAGTTCCAGGGGATCCAATGCCTTCTTCTGACCTCCGTGGACATTGAATGCATGTGGTACACTTAAATATATACAGGCACTACTCATACAAGTAACTTTTTCTGACAGAAGGGTATGGAGGGTCGCCATAGTAACCTTCCTGAGGAGTCGTTGGTCACACTTCCCTCTCCCTTGAGGACTGGTTAACGTCAAGCAGAAATTGTGAGGAAGACCAATGACCTGATGCTGGGAAGGAGAGGCTGAGATGCAAGAAGGACACACCTGATCTGAAGGTCAGGGACAAGAGGAGGGCCAGAGCTGCCTCAGGGAAGGCAAAGAAAGGAGTGGTCTAGGATGAAGGAGAGAAGCTGATGGAGCAGGACTGTTGAAAGCATTCCCAGGTGACCTCCTGGCACTTAGCCTCTCACTGCCCTCAGCTCACTGCCCTCAGCTCACTGCCCTCCGCTCACTGTTGCTTACGGAGGGGTGGAGGGGAATATGAAACTCAAAACGAGTTTCTTAACTCTGGGTCTTGACTGTCTTGCTGGCAAAAGTGGAGAGTTCTTCACCCCTTAAATGAGGTTATGAATGGAAAGATCCAACCTGGTGTCAGCAAGGATGGATTCAAAAGGCATTGGTTCCAGAACATCTGCAGACCCCAGATCCTCAGTGCTCAGGTCGCTTAGGTAAATGGCACAAGACTTCCACGGAGCCTGCACACCTCCTACATGCTTTGACCAATTTTCTGATAATACCCAATGCGACATAAATGTTCTGTAAATACTTGCTATACTCTATGCTTAGAGTGTGGAAAGGTCTAAACCTATTCAGTACAATTGTCATTTTTTTCCTCAATTGTTTTGATCTACAGTTGGTTCAATGCACAGACTGCAGAGGTCTGGCAGCTCTAGTTTCTCATGCTAACAAAGAAGTTCAGACTGACCCTCTAGCCTTGGTATAGACCAGTTCTGAGATAAAGAGGCCACAGCCCAGACTCAGGCAGGAGTGGGAGGAGTGCTGGCTTCAGCCTGTGGATTCCTGTCCAGGTGTGCCAGAAGTTGCCAGCAACTGACAGAGGGAGGAAAGGCCGGACTGGCTGCAGAGCTCTTCAGGTAAGGGGCCTGCTTTTTTTTTTTAATTAGGAGAGTGGGTAGGAGCCAAATAAACTCAGACTATGGCAAGGAATATGTAAACACCTTTCTTTGTTGACTTATAACCAAACAAATAATTTCAGGAAAACTGCAATCTGAGAAAAGTATAAAATGAAAACTACATAAAAATGTGAAAGTCTTCCTGCCTGGCACAGGTAGGGTGCTGAGCCTCCTATGTGTGATCAAGTGTCTTCCATGCTGTGAGCTACATGTGCCTCTGATGTCCACTATCTTTGTGGAGTGAAAGAAGGGATGAACCATCTATGAATCTATGTTTACATCACTCAAGATACTTTATTATGAACACACAAAAGAAGGGGACAGCCTGCATAAAGAAATAAGAGAAACAGGTGGAATATAAAAAACAGAGGGAGACTCATGCCTTCAATACCTTTGCAATTTCTAAAGTTAAGCTACAGATTTGACTGTGAGCTTAGTGGTGGCCAAAGCAATGAAGGAAATACTATCCACAAGAGGACTGACTCATGTGGAGGTCAGAGGACAACTTTTCAGAGTTGATTCTCTCCTTCCATTACATGGATTCTAGGCATTGAACTTAAGTCACTAAGCTCCTGTGGCAAGCACTTTTAACTGCTGAGTTATCTCCCTGTGCGCGCCCCCATACCCCAAACCAGTGCTCTTAGGAAAAGAGCAGTTCTTACTGGAAGTGAAGTTGGACAGATTTCCATGTCGGGTTTTCATGGAGGAAGCCTGTGCGATGAAGTCAGGGCCTTCCTTGACACAGCTCCACAGTACACAGAATAATACGCTCTATACTTCTATTAAAAAAAAAAAAAAACCCTCAACAGAAGCTAGTCCCTTCCCACACAATTTCACAAGAAGCCCAAACACTTTGGCTTAAGATACTTGGCTCCTTCAGGACTGGATTTTACTCAGGGGTAAAATATGAATCAACAAAGTGCAAGGTGTACTTTGAGGGATGAAAGAATCCAGCAAAGGCTAATGGGTTTTTAAAACAAACAAACAAACAAACAAGCAAACACCTCTGCAAGTCTCAGAACCTTCCACATGCAGTGTGCTCATGCCTCTCTGACTTGATGTTTTCTGAGCCTATTTGACTAAATTAGTCTGTCTGTGGTAGTTCACGATTCCCCTGGAGAGGGAGGACTGGACATGAGGGAGACACAGGCATCCAGAGCTGGAGACACATCTCACTCCCTAGCTACACCCTTACCTCAGTATTAAAACATTTTTTTAATTGACACATCAAATTGAAATTTATGGGTTATGTGAAATTTTAATGCATGTATATGCCGTAATCAAATCAGGGTTAACATATCTTTCTCCTCAAAAATTTATCATTTTTTGGTGGTGAAGACATTCAAATCCCTTTCTTTTAGCTTTTGTGGAATATATAGCACATTACTGCTGTCCACAGTCACGCTACTGTGCAATGAAACACCAGCTCTTATTTCTCCTAACTCTAACAATACCCACTGACAATCTTCCTGTCCACCCCCTCAGCCTCTGCTAACCACAATTCTGACCTTAGCGTCTGTGAGCTCAGCTATTCTAGATCCATCTGAGTGAGATCATGTGGTGCTTTGTCTTTCTGGGCCTGACTTATTTCACTTAGCACAATGTCCTTCAGTTCCATCTATGCTCCTGCAAATCACAGGACCACATTCCTTTTTATGGCTCAGACTCTGGAAGGGATTCTTGTGGGACAGCACCCATTTGAAGCAATGTGTCATGTACTGGCTATGGTTTTCCTGGGACACATAAATACTATCAATTTATAATACTTTAAAAAGAAGCATCCAGTGAAAGCCTGTCCTCTAACGAGCTTGCATGTGTCCACTGACGTGATGGGGGAATTCACTTATAGACAGAGGTGTGGAACCTGTTAATGTCTCTGCTATGTGAGAAAAATTAGGTAGGGAAGAGTGAGAGGTTGTTATTATGGCCCAGGTCTTACCCTATGCCACATATCCAGGCTTGGCATCCCTAGTGAGGGAAGGATCCAGCCACCCATGCTGGCCTTCCATTCTGAGATGCAGAATGGAAGCTGTTTACAGAAAAGATCTTGGTATTGCTTGACTCTACTGCATATGAGGTAGAAGGCAGTGAACATGACCCCCAGGCTTTGGCTCCCAGTGGGTCTGCTTCTTGCTGTCTTTACTTACCAGCCATCTTTGAACTTCTTGTGGGGGCTTTCCAGATGGGACCTTTTAGGTTGGCTGAGAGAGTCAGGTTCACAGCTGTGATGGTTTGACTGAAAATGTCCCCCATAGGCTCCAAGTTTTTGGACATTTTGTCCCCAGATTATGGCACTGTTTTGGGAGGTTTTAGAAGGTGTGGCTATCCTGGAGGAAGCAAGTCACTGAGGGTGGCCTTACAGAGCTCTTAAGCCTTGCCGGATCTTCAGTCGGTCTCTTGCTTCCTGTGCCTGCATGATGATGTGAGAGCTTCACTTCTGCTGCTCCTGCTCCAGCCACCTCCAGCCACCATGCCTCCCTGTCATGCTGGACTGTAATTACCCTGGAACTGTAAGCTCAAATAAACCCTTCCTTCTATAAATTGCTTGGATCAGTGTTTCTATCACAGCAACAGAAAAGTGACTAATATAACAGCTTACCCTTTTTCAGCACTTTCTCCAGCTGTGTGGCCGAATGTTCAGGGATGTTTGCTTTCTGAAGGCAGACATTCATTTTTCTTTGCTTCAACACATGTACTGTCCATGCAGACCATATGCAAAAAAGGGTGAACCGGTGCTTGCAAATATATAAAAAGTCACTTAAAAGTTACATAAATCCCTGTATAAATGGTGTAATATAGATTTCTAGCCCAACATGGCAAGCATCATGTATCAGACAATACAATACAATAAATCTTATTCTTTCAGTTAAATTCTTTTGAAACAATTTACACTTGGCGGTTGCTGCTTCCCAAACCAATCTGGTCATTAACTGCTGACATCTTGGTTTTGGACAAACGGACACAGAAGAGCATTTGTCTTTTGGAATTCTCTCTTTTAAAAATTTTAAAAAATATATTTTTATTTTTATTTTCTGTGTATGAGTGTATTGCCTGCATATATGTGAGTGCACCTGTGTTGTGTAATGCCGCCGAAGTCAGAAGAGGGCCTCGGATTCCCCTGGAACTGGAGTTAAGGACGGTTTGTAGCCACCATGTGGGTGCTGGGAATTGAACCCAGGTCCTCTGCAAGAGCAGTCAGTACTCTTAACTGCTAAGCCATCTCTCCAGCCCCCGGAATTCTCTCTTGTGCTCCGGCAATAGGCTTTCCCCTGTGCCATTTCTTCATATCAACCTGAAGGACTAAAACCCTTATACCTGTGCACCACTCTGCAAACATTTGCTAGCTGTGATGTTTTAGTATCTCTGCACTGGACAAATTATCATCAGATTCCCCCAAGGGCCTTCTGGAACTTACCTTCTGTGCATAGTATGGCTTGTAGGAACTTCCCTATTTAGGTTTGGCCACATTGTCACTAGAAGAAAGCAGAGCACTCCCTTCCTTGGGAGTTATAGTTAGGAAAGGTTGTAAGCACATCCCTTGCAAAATGAAATGGTCGATTGTGCTCCAGCCATCTGAGCATGCTGTGATTTGGTAGGGAAGGCACAAACCATGGGAAGAAAAACTCCAGGATGATTAAAAGTCAACAAAGAATATATTTCTTAAAAACCCCATTATCATGTTAAAAATTATACACAAAAAATGGAATTCTTACTGTATACTATGTCAAAGTCACCTTAGGTCGATTGTCAGAATCCTGAAAAAAACCACAAAAATATTCTTTCTATCACAATTTGACTTTCTGAAATTTTATCTACTTGTGGTTAGAGCAGTTTAGACATGCTAATGGAAAAATTCCAGAAATTTGTCAAACTGAACTGTACACCATTTTGAATGGTGTGATAAAATTTTGAGCCACTCTGCTCTGAGGCTTAGCATGCAAACCACCCCTTTGTTCACAGTATCCACATGGTATATGCTACCTGCCATCTCAGTTATCAGATCCACTACTGCAGCATCATGGTGTTTGTGGTTCAGTAACCTGTATTTTACCACTTAATGCCCACAAAGCACAAAAGCAGCCCAGCAACAATGTGTATAACAGCCCCAAAGAACTCCCTTTGAATGAAAAAGTGGGTGCTTTTGACTTAATAAGAAAAAAAAATGTGTGCTGAGCTCACTGAATTCTATGCTGAGTGATTACTAATTTCTGACTGTCCCTAATCTGTTCATTCAGCTTTAGTACAGGCATGCACATATAGGAAAAGCTAAGTGTAAGTTGGGTTCGTGCTGTATGTAGGTTCAGGCATCTACTCTGAGTCTTGGGCTGTGTCCCTTGAGGACACATGGGCCCACTGTAATGGGACACCTTCTGTTGCAGGTAATTCTGTTGCAGGACAAACAGTTCATCAGATTGTAATAGAAATCTGTGAACAGGTGGAGAGACTATCTTCCTCGCTTGCCAAAGTACTGGGATACACAAAATAGACATTTTCAGCATGTGGAATATTTAACAGATTTTCCCATAGTGTTTCATTCATCTCCACTAGAGACAAGGGCTGTCCAGGGAGGCTCTCTCCAGAGGTAGAGAGAAGAGACACTCCTGGAGCATTTGTCAGTGCTCTGTTTGCACTTCTCTCATGGGCCTCCCTTTCCCTATCCTTGAGGTGCGCTATCCCAACAGTGTTAGCTCTGTGATCTAGATATTTTGCGCTGGCCTCACTGAGGGGAAATATTTCAGGGTAAGGATGTATGGTCAAACAGGGGTTATGAAAGAGGCAATGTTACTAAGCTAGTACTAAGCACGCTGATGTATGCCAGGTGTGTGTGTGTGTGTGTGTGTGTGTGTGTGTGTGTGTGCATGCACATCAGAATGGATTTTCCAGCTCATTTAAAAATTGTTTATTATTCTTTATTATTTTATGTGTATGAGTGTTTTTCCTGCATGTATATTGTGCACCTGTGTTGTGCAATGCTCATGGAAGTCAGAGGGCGGTGTCAGATTACCCGGAAGTGCAGTTACACGCGGTTGTTAGCTGCTGTGAGGGTGCTGGGATTCGAACCTGGGTCCTCTGCAAGAGCAGCCACTGTTCTTAACCACTGAGCCATCTCTCCAACCCCTGGATTTTCTAGCTTTTAAAGAACTGTACCATACACTGAGGATCTATAGATCCCCTCTTGGTTTTTGAACTTTTTCTTATCATTACACACCAGTATTTTACTGCTTGTAAACAGCATTTACTCTTCAAGAATATCACTATCCTTTCTTTGACAATTTGATTCCACAGGCTTATAACATGGCGTCACTAGGGAATGGAACCATCCAAGTCCAAAGTCAAAACTCTGCCCTGTGAAATCTGGTTTCATCCTTCTCACCTTGCTTCAAAATGCATGATTTTCTCTTAGAAAAATAAGGGAGGGAGTTTATTTTCTTCTCTCCTGAGGGCAAGAGTAAGTTATGATTTTAGAATGTTGTCCCGGTCCAACAGTTTTGGAATGCACTTACCTCATCTGCATGAACTCAGATTCTGTGGTCTTACAAAAGGCATAGAGGATTAATTAGACGTCTCACTTGGAACAATTGAAACTACTTTATCTTATTTGATGTGTGGTTGGTTCTTAACTTGTTGATTTCAAGTTGTTTGTTTCCTGATTGATGGCTTAAAAACGATTCTTGGGTGTGTTTCAGCAGAGAACTTTTTAATTGAAAAAGTCAAATATTCTAATTACAAAAAGGCAGAAACCCATAAAGGGGAAAATAAAAATGGCCTATACTCTGATACTATGCAGAATGCATCTCAACCTTTTGGTTAAAAGTGTCTAAAGATGAGATGTAGCTGTGTACACAGATTTGGAGTCAGTTCGTGCTGTCTATACCATTTGCCCCAGTGTCTCACGAGCATCTCAGCGTTTTGGGTTTTCTTCCACCCTTGATGCTGCAGTTGCTCCCTGTGATCTGCCCCAGCATCCAAGCCGCCTTCACTGTTTAGATAGCAGGGCTATTTCCAATCTTTTCCTTTTATAAACAACGTGTAGTGGAACATTCAAATGTGCATATCTTTAGCCATGATGATTTTCCTTAGGGACAAACGCTTAAAAGTAGAATTACTCAGGGCCGGGCGTGGTGGCGCGCGCCTTTAATCCCAGCACTCAGGAGGCAGAGGCAGGCAGATCTCTGTGAGTTCAAGGCCAGCCTGGTCTACATAGTGAGTTCCAGGACAGCTGGGGCTACAGGGAGACCCTGTCTCAAAAAGACCCCCCCAAAAAGTAGAATTACTGTGTCAAAAGTTATTCAAATCTATAAAGTTGTCAGAATTTCTTTCATTATGAGCTTTGTCTTTTTAAAAAATTATTTATTTAATAACCACATAATTAGAAGAAGCATTTCATGACAACAGCATTAACATATTCAATAACAATTTCCAGAGCTAAGATGCATCTGTTTCAAAATTGGCTGTAAATTTTTAGGTTTACAGTTGAATTAATACAGTTATACAATATTGTACTCAGTATAAACCCTTTAAGACATAAAATTAAATGAGGTTTTAACCTTTAAAAAAGATCTCCATTTCATTATTAAAATACACAGTTTCATATAGAAAAATTCATTTTTAATGCAATTGACACTAAGATGTTTGCACATGCGTTTCTAATCTCTATATATCTGATTATTATTAATCACAGTCAGTTATTTCTGAGCTCCTTGGCACCTGAGCATGGATATAAAGTCATCAGGTAGATTTCAATGGTAATGTGTTACACATCTATTAATTAACATGAAGCAAATTTTTATGCTTCTTCCTCAAATAAAACTCATTAATTTAATAACCACATGATTAGAAGAAGCATTTCATTACAGCTTTAACATATTCAGTAACACACTCCAGAGCAAGGATACAACTCTTTCAAAAGTGGATGTAAGGTCTGTGTGAAGCCACAGTCGCAGATCTCTGTTCCGCAGGATGGGGTTTGTGAAAGTTGTCAGGAATAACACCTACTTTAAGAGATACCAAGTGAAATTTAGAAGACGATGATGAGAGGGTAAAACTGACTACTATGCTCGTAAATGATTGGTGATCCAAGACGAAAATAAGTACAACATACCCAAATACAGGATGATAGTTCGTGTAACTAACAGAGACATCATCTGTCAGATTGCTTATGCTGGTATAGAAGGGGATATGATAGTCTGCACAGCATATGCACATGAACTACCAAAATACGGTGTGAAAGTGGGCCTGACAAATTATGCTGCAGCCTGTTGCACTGCTCTGCTGCTGGTCTGCAGGCTTCTCGATAGGTTTGGCATGGACAAGATCTATGAAGGCCAAGTGGAGGTGACCAGAGATGAATACAATGTGGAAAGCATTGATGGTCAACCTGGTGACTTCATTTGCTATCTAGATGCAGGTCTTGCCTGCACTACAACTGGCAATAAAGTTTTTGGGGCCCTGAAGGGAGCTGTGGATGGAGGCTTGTCTATCCCTCACAGTACCAAACGATTCCCTGGTTATGAGTCTGAAAGCAAGGAGTTCAATGCAGAAGTCCATTGGAAGCACATCATGGGTCAGAACGTGGCAGACTACATGCGATACCTGATAGAAGATGAAGATGCATACAAGAAACAGTTCTCTCAGTACATAAAGAACAGTGTAACCCCAGACATGATGGCGGAGATATATAAGAAAGCCCGTGCTGCTATACAAGATAACTCAGTCTACAAGAAGAAGCCTAAGAGAGAAGTTAAGAAAAAAAGGTGGAACCATCCTAAAATGTCCCTTGCCCAGAAGAAAGACCAGGTAGCTCAAAAGAAGGCAAGCTTCTCAGAGCTCAGGAACGGACTGCTGAGAGCTAACGCAATTTTCTATGAAGATTTTTTTTTTCATAAAGACAGTAAACTTATTGAACAAGCAAAAATAAAAAATAAAAAGTGGATGTAAATTTTTAGGTTCACAGTTGAATTAATACAGTTATACAATATTGAACTCAGTATAAACCCTGTAAGATATAAAACTGAATGAGTTTTTACCTTTTAAAGAAGAGCTCCATTTCAAGATATGCTGTTTCCTACAGTAAACATTTTTTTAAATATATTTTTTAGAAGAAGCATATCATTACAGCTTTAACACGCCCAATAACAGTTTCCAGAGCAAAGACACAGCTCCTTCAAAAGTGGCTATAAAATTTCTAGGTTTGCTGTTGAATCAATACAGTTATACAATATTGAACTCAGTATAAGCCTTGTAAGACATAAAGTTGAATGAGTTTTTAACCTTTAAAAAAGATCTCCATTTCATTCTAAAATATACTGTTTCTTACAGAAAGACTCATTGTTTTTGCTATTAACACTGAGATGTTGACACATGCCTGTCTAATCTGTATGTATCTGATTATTACTAGTCATAATCGTTTGCACTTGGATCCTTGGTGCCTGTGTATGTCTATCAAGTCATCGGGTAGATTTCAAAGATAATGTTCATCACCTCTACTAATTAAAATGATGTAAACTTTATGCTTCCTCCTCAAATATAATACATTATTAAAAATTTGTTGATTTTTTTCTGTGTGTGTATATCACACAGAACATCCCAAACCATCTTATTCAACTAACACCCACTTCCCAGATGGCACCCTCCCATAGCCTCCCTCCCCCTACTAGAGTCCTTATACTCTGATATCCCCACTACTGTCTGCTGTGTTGTCAGCACCCCAGCCATTCCCCATTACTTGTCCATCTGGTGAACCTAATCAGCCTATCTAGGGGTCTTTGTTTTAGGAAGGTCAGCTGTTCCTCACCTAGCAGCAATCAGTTGTCAATATTCCTTTAGATAAGATTGGGGTCTGCTGTTTATTTTCCCAGTTCTGTGCTGGGTTACTATCTGGGAGTCCCTTGGGTCACCCAGGCCAAAAACTCAAAAGAACGTATCTCCTATCTGGCATTGTTGCTTGTTATCTAGCCTTTAGCTGTACATATGGACTCTTAAAAAATTATATTGGCCCCTTTGATCTTGGTTATACTTTCCTTTTGGGTGTTTAAGGGCACACAGTTGGCCCAGATAAACGAATTTATTTTTACTCTTAAGGCCGTTTGAGGCTCTGTTCCTCAGGGGTCACATGGGCTTGGGAGGAGCCCCTGGCTCCGTTCTTTTACCTGTTCCACCTATGTGAAGATAAGTCAAAGGTCCTACTGGACCATGGCTGGCTTTGTTTGGAAGCTTGGAGGAAATGTTTCCTCTGTGTTGACACTCTTCTTTGTAGACTGGACACTGGTTCATGTCCATCTGGTGGGGTCTCCTCGGCCTCCTTGATCAAGAGGATGGGTGACCCACCACAATTACAGGACATTTTGGGAGATCCTCATAGTCCCCTGGAACTAGTCAACCTAGGAGGGCAAGGAGCAAAAACTATCTTTATGTCCCTCTGACCAAATTAGTATAGACCTCAAAGTATGTTTGTTAAACATCCAAGAAGGTTAGTTCCACCAGTCTAGGACTTTTAATTATTGTGTGTCATGTAGATAAATGTTGGTCAAAGACCAATTCTTCTCGGATAAGCCTTACCTAGACATATATTTCTTGATCTGCTATATATAATTTGTCAGTAGGTTGTTGGAGTAATATGGTTCCCTCTGGTTTTTAAAACTAGCTAGGCATTATTTATCTCTCACATTGTCTAACCCCTCCATCATGGTTTCCCCAATTAAGGTACCCCCGTTTTCCCCTTTCTCCCTTAATAATACCCTTCTCCTGTGGTCCTACCTCTCTTTAGCTCCTTTTTCCCCTTTATCCCCTAGGTTCCTAGGTCCCTTCCCTCCACCCTCCCTTAAACTAACCCAATTTTTATCCATATCTCCCTTATTAACGCCTGTTTCCTACTGTTCTTCTCTTTCAGGTTCTTTCTTTTCCTTTACCTCCATGGTTCCTTTCCATTACCCTGGTTCCTATAGTTATTTCTGGATACATACTCACTTATCAAGATTTGGTTCTAGGATCCACATGAGGGAGAATGTATGACAATTTTTTTTTCTGAGTCTGTGTTAATTCACTTACTATAACAGTTTCTAGTTCATCCATTTACCTGCAAATTTCATCATCTCATCTTTCTTTACTGCTGAGTAAAATTCCATCATATAAATGAACCACATTTTCATTATCCATTGGTCAATTCAGGGACACTTAGGTTGCTTCCATCTCTTAACTATTGTGAAAAGAGCAGCAACAAACATGGATGTACAAGTGTCTCTGCAATAGGATGAGTTCTTTGGGTAGATGCCAAGGAGTGGTATAACTGGGTCAAATGGTAGGTTCATTTGTAGTTTTTTAAGAGTTCTCCACACTTCTTTCCATAGGGGTTGAACCAGTTTGCAGCCCCACCAGCAGTGTATTAGCATTCTTCTTTCCCCACATCCTCTCCAACATTTGGTATCATTTGTTCTCTTGATCTTAGCCAGCCTGACTGGGGTAAGATGAAATCTTAAAGTGGTTTTAATTTGCATTTCCCCAAATATTAGTGATGTTGAACATCTTTTAAGGTGCTTCGTAGGCATCTTTACTTCTTCTTTTGAGAACTCTCTGTTCAGCTCCTTAGCCCATCTTTTAATTGGGTTACTTCTTATCTTGATTCCCTGTTTTTTGAGTTTGTTATATATTCTGGATATTAAACCTCTTTCAGATGTTTCTCTGGTGAAGATTTTCTCCCATTCTGTGGGGTTTCTCTTCACTTCCCTGGTTACCTCCTTTGATGTACAGAAGCTTTTTAGTTTAATGAGGTCCCATTTGTTAATTCTTGCCCTTGTTTCCTGAGCAATTGATGTCTGC
>NW_008353596.1:3407663-3408600 GCF_000622305.1 Nannospalax galili
TGATTGGCATTGCATTGAATCTATAAATGGCTTTTGGTAGGATGGTCATTTTCACAATATTAATTCTTCCAATCCATGAGCATGGGAGGGCCTTCCATCTTCTGATGTCTTCCTCAATTTCTTTCTTTAAAGATTTAAAATTTTCATTGTAGAGCTTTTTAATATCTTTGGTTAAGTTTATTCCGAGATTTTTTTTTGGCTATTGTGAAGGGGAGTGTTTCCATGTGCTCTTTCTCTGCTTGCTTGTTATTGGTATATAGAGAGACTCCAGGCTTTTTTAGGTTAATTTTGTAACCTGCCACTTACTGAACATGTTAATAATTTCTAGGAGTTTTCTGGTGGAGTTTTAGGCATCTCTTAGATATACTATATCATCTGCAAAGAGAGATAATTGGATCTCTTCTTTTCCAATTATTACTCCTTTAATTTCCTGCTCTTGTCTTATTTGCTCTTGTAAGAGTTTCAAGCACTATGGTAAAGAGAAGTGGAGATAGTGGACAGCCTTGTCTGGTTCCTGATTTCAATGGGAATGCTTCCAGTTTTTCTCCATTTAGAATGATGTTGGCTGTGGGTTTGTTATATATGGCTTTAATTATGTTGAAGTATGTTCCCTCCAGTCCAATTCCCTCTAGGACTTTAAACATAAAAGCATGTTGAATGGCCTTCTCTGAATCTATTGAGATAACCATGTGGTTCTTGTCTTTGAGCCCATTTATATGATTTATGACATTTATTGACTTACGTCTGCATCTCTGAAATAAAGCTGAATTTGTCTAAGGTTGGTAACATTAAGCACTGTCTAACATTTGTACATTTTCAAACAACCATATTGTTTCATTTGTTCTTTGTAATATTCTTCCAGCATCCATTTAAATAATTTTGGCTACTCTCATTTTACTTTTACTTCTCTATTTTCTGTGATGTACCTCAGATAGTT
>NW_008353596.1:3409028-3411019 GCF_000622305.1 Nannospalax galili
ATATTGTTATTTCTTCTTGTCTGCTGGGTTTGGGTTTCGTTTGCTGTTGCTTTTCAAGTGTGTTGAGTTGCAACGTTAAGTCATTTATCTGTGCTCTTTCCAATTTTTTGATGTAGGCACTTAGAGCTATAAACTTCCCTCTAAAGACAGCTTTCAGCGTGTCCCAGAGGTTTTGTTGTATTGTATAGGCCTTTTTATTTAGTTCCAGGAATACTTTTATTTCTTTCTTTATTTCTCTCTTGACCCATTCATTGTTTAGGAGTGTGTTGTTTAATCTCCATGTGTTCATGTGGTGATTAGGGCTTCTTCCGGTGTTGATTGTAAGCTTTCTTGCATTGTGGTCTGATAGAATGCATGGAATTCTTTCAATCTTCTTGTATTTGTTGAGGTTTGTTTTGTGGCCCAGCATATGGTCGATTTTGGAGAAGGTTTCATGGGGTGCTGAGTAGAAAGTATGTCCTTTGGTGCTTGGGCGGAATACTTGGTAGATGTCTGTTAGGTCCATTTGATATATGGTATTGTTTAATTCAGATGTCTCTCTGTTAACTCTCTGCCCTGTTGACCTAACTAATGGAGAAAGTGGGGTATTGAAGTCCCCTACTATTATTGTGTTGGGATTAATCTGGATCTTAAATTCTTGTAGTATTGTTTTTATGAAGTTGGGTGCACCAGAGTTTGGTGAATATATGTTCATAATTATAATATTTTCTTGGTCAATTGTTCCTTTGATTAGAATGAAGTGACTCTCTTTATCTCTTCTGATTAGCTTTAGTTTACAGTCTATTTTGTCAGTTATTAAAATTGCAATACCTGCTTTCTTCTTAGAACCATTTGCTTGGTCTGCTTTTTTTCCCATCCTTTCACCTTAAGATAGTGCCTGTCCTTGAAAGTGAGATGAGTTTCTTGCAGACAAGAAAGATTTTGTTTCTTAATCCATTCACCTAGTCTGTTTCTTTTGACTGGGGAGTTCAGTCCATTAATATTTAAAGTTATTAATGAAAGATGTGTATTGAATCCTGTTATTTTTATTTCTGTTCACATTCTTAACATAGCTGTACTTTTCCAGAGTTATACATTCATTGAATTTCTTTCTGCAACCCCTTGGGTATAGTCATTCCTTTCTTCAGCTCTTTGTATTGCTTCCAGAACTCTCTGAAGGACTGATTTTGTGGACATGAATTCCTTCAGTCTATTTATGTCATGGAAGATTTTTCTTTCCTCTTCAACTATAATAGACATTTTGGCTGGGTGTAGGAATCTGGTTTGGCATCTGTGGTCATTTAACACTGGGAATACTTTGGTTCAGGCTTTTCTGGCTTTCATAGTTTGCACTGAACAGTCAGCTGTGATCTTAATGGGTTTTCCTTTATATGTGACTTGTTGTTTCTCTTTTGCAGGTTTCAGTATTGTCTCTGTGTTCTGTATGCTTAGTGTTTTTGCTATGATGTGCTGTGGAGACACATCTTTTCTGGTCCTGTCTTTTGGTGTTCTGTATGCTTCTTGTATTTGTATGGGCATGTCTTTCTTTAATTTTGGGAAATTTTCTTCCATGATTCTGTTGAAGATCTGGTCCATGCCATTATCTTGAGATTCTTCTCCTTCCCGTATGCCTATGATTTATAAGTTTGGTCTTTTTATGGTGTCACAAAATTCCTGCATATTCCATTCTTGTGATTTCTTAAATTTTTCATAATCTTTGCTTGAGTGGTCTAGTTCATCCACTTTATCTTCCAGTCTTGATATTCTGTTTTCCATTTCATTCATTCTATTGGTGAGGCTTTCTCCTGTCGTTTCCAACTGGCTTATTGAATGTTTAACTTCCTCCTTCATTTCAACCTGATAATTCTTCAATATTTCTAACTGTTTTCTGAATTCATTCAGCAGTTCGTCCCTCTCTTCTTTCAGTTCTTTGATTACCTTGTTTGTGTGTTCTTTAAATTCACTGAATTCTTTTATCATATTCATCATTGTTCTTTTGAGTTCCATGTCCT
>NW_008353596.1:3411065-3440092 GCF_000622305.1 Nannospalax galili
TTTCATGTTATTTTTTCTCTGTGATTTTGACATGTGAATTTCTTTTGTAGTTTCTGATTCTTGTGTGAGACTCAAGTGTTCAAGTTTAGGTCTGCTTCTTTTTGTAAACTTTATGTATCTTTGTGGTTTACTTTTTGTGCATGAAAAGCTGGTTCATCTAAGCTTCCGGTTCTCTTTTGATTTTATATTGGAGTGGCCAGATTGCTTTTGTCTTCAGGAGTTCCCACAGAGGCCCAAGTCAGATGAGGATCAGATGCTCTCAGGCTTTCTCCTAAGGTCTGGATCCCTCCAGGAAAGATTTTGGCCTCAGGAATTTGGGGGTTGGACTGGCCTGGGAGCAGGGCCCAGGAAAGATGTTGGCCTAGGGCAGCTGGTGGCTGTGCTACCCAGAGATGCAAAGGGAGATGGGTGCAGGAAGGGGCCCAAAGGGCTCCTGGGGACTGAACTGAGGAACTGGGTTGGTCTGGATGCAAAGGGTCAGGAAGCCAAAAGTTCAGTCCCAGCATCCAGGAAAGAGGCTGGCTGGTTGTGCATCCCAGGGAAGCAGAGGGAGGTAAGGGCAGGACCAGGCCCAGAGGGCTCCTGGGGACCACGAGAAGGAACTGGGTTGGTCTGGATGCAAAGGATTGGGAAGCAGTGGTAGTTCCCTGGTGTCGGGGGCACCAAGCAAGTTGTCAGAATTAAAAAAAATATATTGTTCTTCCTAAATATCTTACCAGCGGACACCCTTACAAATAGTACATGCATTTGCTAACCTCCCTTTCTTCTTATTAAAACATCTAAGAAAAATTTAAACATATTTTCTGGTATGATAAGTACGTTGTCTGGCTGTGGGTCTAGTCGTCTCAGTTCTTTTGTGTTCAGTTGCTGTTTGTGTGCTGTATTTTGTGAGTTGCTTATTTGTATCTTTTGTTCGTGTTCTGTTATGGCAGATTTTTTTTTTTGTGGTAATGGGGATTAAAGCCAGTGCACTCTACCACTGAGCTCTGTTCACAGCCCCTCCTGAGCGATTTTTACTTGTAAATATTTGCTATTGTGTATATTGCAAATAATTTTCCCTTCTGATATAGTTTAAAGTAATTTTCTTTAAAAATGTAAACTACATTTATTTTTATTATTGTATTTCCTGTGTGTGTGTGTGTGTATGTGTGTGTGTGTGTGAGCACACATGCTCTTAATTGTCATTGCAAAGGAAGTCAGTGGACAATTTGTGGAACTGAGTTCTCTCCTTCTACCATGTGGGCCCCAGGGGTTGAACTCAGGTCATCAGGCTTTGCAGCAAGTGCCCTTACCAGTTGAGCTACATTGCTAGCCCTGGAGTTCCCTTTTTTCAATAAGCAGAAGTTTTTCTTCTTTCTTTGTTTTAAAAAATATTTTGAATTATATGTATATACCTTTGTGCCTATGTATAGGTGTGTGCCTGTGAGTGCAGGTGCCCACAGAAGCCAGGGGCATCGGATTCTGCAGCAGCTGGAGTTACAGGCAGTTGTGAGCTGCCCAATGTGGTTGTTGGGAATTCAACTTGGGTCCTCTGGAAGAGTGGTATGTGCTTTTCAACACGGAACCACTTCTCCAGCCCAAGCATAAGGTTTTCACTTTCTTTTAATGTACATTTTGTTATTTTTATTTTATGTGTATGCGTGTATTGCCTTCATATAGGTAAGTGCATCCAAGTCGTGCAATGCCCACAGTGGACAGAAGAGACTGTCAGATCCCCTGGAACTGGAGTTACGGACAGTTGTAAGCTGCTATGTGGGATTCAAACCCGGGTCTTCTGCAAGAACAGTGTTCTTAACCACTGCGCCATCTCTCCAACCCCTAAGTTTTTCACTTTTATGCAGTTAAAGCCATAAATCTTTCCCTTGGTGTTTTCTGCCTTTCTCCTGTGCCTTGTCATTAGAGAATGTGCACGTGTGATCTTAACCTACATTTTAAACACCATGAATGCAATGGATACAGTTCTTATGAAGAATCCCAGTAAAAGATATGGTATAGGGCAGAAAGTTGGCCGCTCCCCTCCCGACTCTCTAGTCCTCACCCCAACGGTAGCAGCAGTCTTAACCTTAGAACAGGTGGAATTGGTGTTTGGTCCTGGAGGGACTGTTATCTGTCAGTTGTGTGCTCTGGATGCATGGAGGGCTGGTGATCGTGGTTCTTTGCCTCACTTGGTACGTGATTGCCTCACCACCCACACTGTACTCTTTCCTGCAAGCTCCAGGAACTGCTGCCATGTTGTTTTGCTGCAATCTCTCAGCAGACAGGCCTCCAGTTCCTGGTTTGGAACCCCAAGGAGGAGATGCTGGGCTGGAATGTGAGTCACAGAGCCTAGTGGTCCAGCACTCCTTCCTTCACACATTCATTCATTCCATCACTCATTCTTTCTAGCACAAAGTCTGGCCTTATCTGTTTGTATGTGGATCAGGCTCATGAAAGACATGATGCTGTGTGAACTTGCCATGCCCAGTCTCATGGAGTGAGAGCCACATTTGCCCTTGGTGACTGGTGTGCATGCCCCGGGGAACATAACTGCAGATGTCTGGGCAGCTGCACTCAAAACCCAAACTCTCCTTTGGCTGGTGCTTTTAGATACCTTTATAGCCACGGATCCACTTTGAAATGCTTTTGTACAGAAGGAGGAGTGAGTCTGGGTGCGCCAAAGTGCCCCTCCCAGCACTGCACAGGGGAGGAAGGCACCCTTTTCCCCACACCTTCCTCACCTCTTTTTAATTTTTTTTCAAATCAGGAAGTTGCCCTGAATGAAACATTGGTTTCATTTGCAGAATGTGTTATGTCTGATTCTTGCTCCTATTCAGTAGTTTTAGAAAATATACAGGTTCAGCTCAGGGTCAGGCTAGTCTACTTTTTTTCTGGAAAAAAACCACTTTGGTTTGTTCCACTGTTCAGTACTGAAATTAATGTTTGGGCCTGGTTGAGGGTTCAGCGAACGGGTGTGGGCTGTTTTGGTCACAGAGGGACAGTAGGAGCCCTTGATGGGGACTGAATTTCTTCTGTTCTAAGGGAGAATTGCTAGTCTGTTAGCAAACACCTTCTCAGATCCAGAGGCTGCCACCACATTCCCTGGGAGAGTTGCCTCAGCTTCTGGCCAGGTGCTCAATGGTCTTCTGTGTGGTGGGGTGGAGCTGGGCACAGTAGAGGGAACCAGGGGGTGAGGGGCACGGCCACGGGGCTCCTCCATCAATTCACACACTGAGACTGAGCAGCACCCTTCCAAAACCCATCATCTATTCCATGCTCTTAAAGGCCCAGGGGATGCCTCAGAAGAGAGGGCAGACAGAATGGAAGAGCTGGAGGATGGGACGTGCATTGCCAAAAGATGCTTTCTGGACCCGACGTGGCCATGGTACTCATGAACTCACTGTGGCTGTGGGTTACCTGCAGAAGGTAATGAGACTGCATTCTTTAATATGTCATCACGGGAGAAGGAAGGGCTCTCGAGGCTCTGTCCCTCCCTAAGGGAGAGTTAATGGCGATCAGGTGAAGGGCATCGTTTTCTTCAGTGGTGAAGTCACTGATAAGTGCTCAGTGGATTACCTTCCACTCCCACTAGTCCCTGAAGCTCCAATTAAGCTCTGTGAGTCATGTGAAAGTGTCGGGGGGGATTTGTTGGGAAGAGGGGGGATGAGAGAGGTAATAGGGCACAAAAATGACTAAAATTCATTGTATACATGTATGAAACTGTCAAAAAATAAAAAATATGTTAACAACAACAAAACCCTCAAGAAGTGAAAGCAAAAGCCAGGCACTGGAGAAAGTCATGAGGAACACACCAGGGAATGTTCCAGAGAATCAAACACCTCCATGTTTGTCCACCCCCCCAGCCTTTTGCCTTTTTATCAATGGGACCTAGGGGAGCATAGCTACTCATAACTGTTTGGTCCTCTGAACAATAAACCTCCTGAGGGTGCAAGGCTGTATACAGTTATTTTTTTACAGAACTCTGACAGCCAGCTCTGTGTCAGGTAGAACTGACGCTTTAAAAAGTATCTGCTGGACAAAAATCCAGCATAGAACTTGGGAAATGGGCAGCAGACCTCCATCTTAGCTGAAGAAATATTGGCAATTGATTGCTGCTGGGCGAGGAAGAGCTGATCTTCCTAAAGTGATGGACTCTAGATAAGCTGACCTGACCTCAGTAGATGAACTTGCACTGAGGAACATCTGGGCACCCTAACTTGACAAAATAGGCCTTAACACAAATGACACAATGTATGAATTCCAGTGGGGGAGGTGCTTTGGGAGAGTGCCGGTGGGGAAGGGGATATAAAGAAGATTAAGATTGATCAAGATATTCCGTATGAAATACACGAAAACTCAATAAAAACACATTTTTAAAAAGTGTCTGCTGAATGAATAAATTTTTACTTTCTCATGCCACAGAACAAACAAATAAGCAGACAAACGGACGAACAACCAACCATCCTGAAGATGTCCAGTCCGTGACCCCTCGCTGGTGACCCTTGGCAGTGATTTGCTTTTTTCACACTTCTATTTATTGATTTTTAAATGTGGATGCTGGGATAACAGCCATCTTCCACCTGCGGGTGGAAAGAGGACAGGACAGCAGCCATGCATGACATTTGAACAGGTTGAAGTGTGGTGAAGAGCCTGAGCTTAGCCTCTCAGGATGGTGGACACACACATGCATGGAGCATGACATGAAAATATCAAGTGGTAAGACCTGCAGATTGCAAGGATGGGTAAATACCACAGAGTTCAAGCATGGAGGCCCCAGACATGAGGGAGAAGGGTGGCCTTCCAGAGAGGAGAGCGGCCCTTGAAAGAGCAAGGTGGAGGAAGGAGAAACCCTCATGCTCTGCTCATCCTGGGCTGAGAGAGCTGTGTGTTCACTCCACCATCAGACACACAGCCAATTGACCTGGATATGTTATGTGGTGGGAGAACATGTTTATTCTGTTGTCCTCTGACTGGCCAGTCTCAGACTGCTCACTCCATGTGGGATCTTTGCAAATGATGTGCTCTAAGGTGTGTGTGTGTGTGTGTGTGTGTGTGTGTGTGTGTGTATGTGTATGCGTGTGCATGTATGCATGCCATGACACACATATGGAGTGCAGAGGACAACTTGTGGGCATTGGTTCTCTCCTTTACCACATGTGTCCTGGGGATTGAAATCAGGTTGTCACAGGTGGCACACCTTCCCCACAGAGTTATCTCGCCAGCCCTCTACGAGGTGGTTACTAGTAGGCTCCTGAGCAGACAGAAGTAGCCATGTCCCCTCAGTGTGGGGACAGGGCTCATAGGGCCTGTGCTCTCTCTGCCCTGCAGAAAGAGGACAGGCTTCTAACTCATACATATTTAGAAGCATGCAGTTCTGGCTGCTTGGGCAGAGGAGAAGAGTATGGGCAGTCATGCCATCCTGGCCCATGTGCTATGAGCTGAGCCCTCTGAGGTCCGGAGAGCTGCCTAGGAGAGTTCCAGGTCACTGGACATTGAGCAGGTGACCACCAAACATTCTAGAAGCTGTGCATGGCAAGACAAAGGATGGTTTTGGGGAGAGAAGGACCCCAGTGTACCATGCAGGATAGCCCGATGTCAGGCCCAGGGCAGGGTGAGAGACTGTGTGCCCAAGTGTGGTCAGTTGGGTTCAGGAATTGCCTTTAGAATTCTGTACTTTAGCATGTTAAAGGCTCTGAGAAGGCCTGCATTAAGGAAGGTGTTCATTTCCCTACTTGGTCCATCATTTTCCAAACCATTTAACTTCTTTCACTCCACAATGTCTATCAGTATGTCACGAAACTGATGCTCTCCAGGACACCGAATGACACCAAAAAGCACCGAAGGCCATGTCTGCTTCTCTGATTTTAGTACCAACACTGATGTACAAACTGTGTTCTAGCAGTACTGTATGGACTTCCTTGGGCACACCATCAGGTCTCGGGCTTTGGTTCCTCTGTAAACGGTGTAACGATAGTGCCGGTACTACACATGGTAGAGTGGTGTGAGGAGGAAGTCAGAGCAAGTGTTGACGTAATGACGGTGGTGATGAAGATATAAGGCATCTTTTAGGGATTAGATAAGAGCTCCCAAATACTTTTGACATTTTTGGCCCTTGGAACAGAGTATGTCACTAAGAGGCTCAGGGACATTTTAACTTTCAGTCAAGAAACTGGGTACTTTTCTTTGGAGTCTTTTTACCCTAACTGCCTAGCCAGTTCCTATCTCCTATTCTTATCACACCATCCTTGAACAAAACACCTTATATACATGTATGAAATTCTCAATAAAGTTTAAAAAAAGAGAGAGAAGGAGGAGGAGGAAGAAGAGGAGGAAGAGGAGGAGAGGGAAGGGGGGAGGAGGAGTTGAAGTTAGAAGAAGGACCTCTTGGGAGGATTATAGGGGAAGTTGGAAAGAGGAAATTCAAGGTGAATATGATCATATTACATTGTATATATGTATGAAGTTCTTTTAAAAATATTTACTTTATTCTTAAAAAAAAAAAAAAGATATGAGGCATCGCCATTAGATCTGGCCTGGGTGACTATGCCCTTGACCTTATCTTTAGCCCCTACTCAGTAGGGCTTCTCAGGGCTGGAAGATCTGTGTTGGTCCCTGAGTGAGGAGACTCAAGTCTGCTTTTCAGTTTCCTGTTTCAGAGTCCTTCAGGGTGATTATCACATCCACAGGGGACAGCTCATGGGCCAGGAGTTTCTGAAAACCTGTGTTCCTGCCCTGATAAGAATTTGGTTTGAGCCCAGCTTGTTGGCTCAACTTTCCAGAATCCCAAATCAGAGGAAGAAAAACGGCTGGAAAGAAGGGATTCCTAAAGAGGCATGGGAACTGGTATTTTCTGGGTAGCACCATGGTACAACAAAGTGGGCTGAGAGTGTTGGGAGACTGCAGGAGATACCTGCCGTGTAGCTAGTGACTATAGCTTCCTGCTGGCCTCTCTTCCCATTCAGATAATATTTCGGCTTATCTGAAATATGACTGTGCTGGTATGTAAAGCTAGACAAACCTGGGAAGAGGGAATCTCAATCAAGGAATTTCTTCCATCAGATTGACCTGAGGGCATGTCTGTGGAGGATTTTCTTACTTGCTAATCGATATAGGAGAACCCAGCCCACTGTGGGTGGTTCCAGTCCTAGGCAGGTGGACCTGGGCTGTAGGGGAAAGGTAGCTGATCAAGCCAGGGGAAGCAAACCAGTAAGCAGTGTTCTTCCATGGTCTCTGCTTCAGTTCCTACCTTCAGGTTCTTGCCTTGAGTTCTGGCCCTGGCTTGCCTTGATGACGGGCTGTAACTGTGAGCTGAAACAAACCCTTTCCTTCCCATTGCTTTGGGTCAGTGTTTTTATCACACAACAGAAAGTGCACTAGAGCACTGACTGAGTCTCTTGTGGCTATGTGAGGCTAGCTGAGTAGTCTCTGATGAAGTGTGGGAGGAGCACTGAGTGCTAGGAGATGCCCTTCATCTCCTCCTCTGACTGCTTGGAGTGCACCTATGATGGCTGGACTTGAGTAGCCATTCTGAACTGTGAGTTGATACACCAAAGATGATAAACTGCGAAAACAGAGGATGACACAGTAGCGCCACAGCATCAGCCCTAGGCTATCTATTACTGAGTTTTTTAAAAACATAATATATATATATGTGTGTGTGTGTATATGTATTTCTGTCTTGTTTAACCCACTGTCATTTTTGAGGGGGTGCTGTAGAGGGAGTTCTATCAATTAAACTGATACAGTCATAATGTCTTCTTTTTCTTAGAGGAATGAGAACCTGAAGGGAAGAATTCTGAAGTTCGAAAGTCAGAGCAGAAACTCTGAAGGCCTCAGGGTGGTGACACGCTCTCCTGATAGGCTAAGGCTGATGTTGCCCATGCCTGGCCAAGCTTGTTCTGAAGAGGGAGCAGGCTTCACACGAACAAGATGGAAGGACTGCTTGTTCCCTCTGGAAAGTTCTATTAAAATGATCAACCCAGACACACTTTAATATTAATGGGAAATTCTTGTTTATGAAATCATTTTAGAGGTGATTTTAAAAAGAGAAGAGGGAGGGAGTAAGGGAGGGAGGGAGGGAAGAAGGGAGGGAGAGAGAGAGAGAGAGAGAGAGAGACACTTTGTTTGCTAGCTAGACTAAGCCCAGACAATTATTTATAGACACATGTGAGTGGTCAGTTTTAACGTGGAACAGCCATCTGGACGCTGCACTCTGACACCGGTAAGCACTCCTGGCACTAAGAATAAATTTATAAATGTCCTTTATAAGAGTCAACAAACTTGACAAATAGCCCCACAGACTGTCTCTCTCATCCTGAACCAGAACAAAGACAGTTGTACTGGTCTTTCGTCGTGGGAGGCCAGGCCGGCTGGGTGGCTGGATCAGCCAATATGATTCTCCGGGCCTGGACACAGTGGCAGGCAACAGGGTTTATTTCCATCTATTCCCTGGCTAGCTAACTATCTCATTCCCAGGGAACATCTGCTCCTTTAAAAATGGAAAAAATCAGGCAGGCCCCAGACTGTCAGACTAAAGTCCGTCCTCTAGTGAGACAGACCAGAACCTCTGGGGCCGGCTCCTTCGTCCATGCCGGGCATGGAGAGAGGACTCCTACCCCTGGGCCCCATCAGGTCTCCTGAATCACTACCCAGACCAATGACTGTCAAGATGGTTTGAATTCTTCTCTATGCCTGAGGCTTGAGAACTGCTTTGATCAGGTTTAGGCCGGCTGTCGTGATATCTCATTTATAGATCCCTTCTTTCAGGCAGACACACAGTTCTGATGGGAAATTAAAAAAATACCTGAAACTTCAAACAGGTCCTTGACAGGGAACCAATGCTGCTAAAGGGGGAAGCATTCGCCTCTGAGCTCGCTCTTCCTCCTCTTCCTCCACTTCCTTTCCCCGAGGCCTCATGGAGCATGGTGGCCCTGTGGGGGCCTCACTGTGCCTGCCCAGTGCACTCTGCTGCCCCAAGGCTACCCCAAGACCCTGGCTTCTTTTGTGTGTGTCCTGTTCTGCTGGTGGCTGGCCAGAGCCCCAGTCTGACCTACTTTAAAATGAAGTCTTTGGGGACTAGAGAGTTGGCTCAGGAGATAAGAGCACTGGCTGCCCTTGCAGAGGACCTGGGGTGTAGTTCCCAGCACCCACAGTATGGTTAATAACCATCTGTAACTCCAGTTACAGGGAATCTGACACCTTCTTCTGGCCTTCATGGACATTGCACAACAGGGATGCACATACATGCAGGCTAAGCATCCACACACACAAAATAAAAATAAATCAAATAAAAAATGAAAATGAAATCTTTCCTATGTAAAAACTTGGTACTTCAGAGAAAGTAAATGATTAGTATGTGTGCAGAGGAGTCTGTTGGGGTAAAAGCAAGAGGGTGGGCAGTTCCCACACTGACTGCAAACAGTATCAGGGTGCTGAATAAAGGAACTCGGCAAGCCTCTCGGCCTCCTGCTTTTCCTCTTCCTCTGAGCATTTCTGTTGTCATCTTTAGCTTAGAGCTGAGGGAGGGACCCAGTTTCATCTGGTTTTGTCACTAGGAGAGTAAAGATGTCTGAGCCTGATTGTGACATTGGGGACAACAGATGAATAGCATCCCTTTCATTATTTTATCTTTCTTTCTTCTGGCTGCTGGGATGGCAGACTGATCGCAGTGATTATGCTGACAGGGCTGGCACCGGTCTTTGAGTCCCCACTTTCCTTGCCACAGACCCACTGCTCAGCCTATATGCTTTATGTTTATGATTTCATTCTCTTTTTTATTAGATTGTGTATATATTTTAAAATATATTTTTATCCAGGTGTAGTGGTGCCTGCCTTCAATCCCAGCACGTGGGAGACAGAGGCAGGTGGATCTCTGTGAGATCAAGGCCAGCCTGGTCTACACAACTAGTTCCAGGTCAGCCGAGGCTACAGAGAGACCTTGTCACAAAAAAAACAAAAACAATTGTTTTTAATTAGTTTATTTTTATTTTATGTGTATAAGTGTTTTACCTGCACATATGTAGGTGCACCATGTGTGTGCAATGCCTGAAAAGGTCAGAAGAGGGCATCAGATCCCTTGGAACTGGAGTTGTGAAAGGTTGTTAGCTGCCATGTGGCTGCTAGGAACCAAATCTGGGTCCTATGCAAGAGCAGCTAGTGCTCTTAACTGCTGAGCCATCTCTCCAGTTCCTGTATCTTTGGTATATTTTTACAAGTTTTCTTCCATCCATCCACGTATCCATCCATCTATCCATCCATCCATCCATCCATCCATCCACCCATCCATGCATCCATGCATCTATCCATATGTAAATTATTTAGATATATTTTTCTGTACCTCAAGGTGGTGTTGGAAGTATGAAGTTCTAACCTCACATTTTGAAGCCGAGCTTCATTAATATGCCACCCACTCTCATCCACATTGCTGCAAATGGCAGTTCTTTTTAAATGCTAGGCAATATTTCACTTTATATATATATATATGTATATATGTCACATACAGTTTCTTTATCCACTAACATATGGATGGGCACTTAGGAGGACATTATTCTGACTGAATAAGCCAGGAACAGAAAGAAAAATAGTGCATGATCTCACATGAAAAAAAGTCAAATAAACCGAAACAGAGAGGAGTCCACCAGGATTGAGTTGGGGAAATGAGGAAGCCAGTTAGAGGAGACAAACCTGGATGTGGGAGAAAGCTAGGCTTCTGCTTATAGCACAAGGCTGCATACGGTAAATAAAACCATGTCTGGAGGTTTGTTCAGAGTAGATTTAAGGACTCTTAATGTCCCCCAACACCACTGTTTGTTGTAGACATTCAATATATACAATAAAAATAGATAAAAATATGAATGTTTAGCTAATATCTTTCAGATTTATATTAAATATAAAAGAAAACAGATTTAAAAAAATGTTTTTTATTAATTTTTGTGTATTTCATACAGAACATCTCAATCAATCTCAGTCATCTTTATACCCCCATCCCCACTGACACTCTCCCATAATCCCCCTTTGAAATTCATATATTCTGTCATTTGTGTTAAGACCTATTGTGTCAAGTTAGTGTCCTCAGTGCAAGTTCATCTACTGAGGTCTAGTCAACTTATCTAGAGTCCCTCACTTTAGAAAGATCAGCTCTTGCTCACCCAGCAGTAATCAGTTGCCAATATTTCTTCAGCTAAGATTCGGGTCTGCTGCCCATTTCCCCAGTTCTATGCTGGGTTTTTGTCTGCTCAGTTTGCATGGGACTTGTGTATGCTGACACCATTGCTGTAGGCTCATATGAGAAGGGTCCCAGGAGCCTGTAGGACTCTTATTTCCATGTGGTCGTGCACCTCCTCCCTGGCTCTTACGCTCTTTCTGTCCCCTCTTCTGCAATGCTCCCTGAGCCCTGGGTGGGTGAAGTTTAATATAAGAGTCCTGTCCAAGAACCAGATCAGTCAAGGTGACAACAAAGATCACAAAGTAGTTGAAAATTTAAATTAGGTGTGAGATTTTAGAGTATTTGCATGGAAACATTTAGAGCTCAGGTTTCTCTTGAGGAATCACTGGACCAGGCTTTAGATACCTTGGTGATGGTGGGGGTGAGGTGGTGTTTGTCTAACTGATACAGTCCTTATTAGCAACCCCTGAAACATGTCTCCTTTGTTTTAAATAAAAAACGATTATAAATTTTTAGGAAGCAATAATTAGTTAACACAATAATTGTTTTGTATATCCCTGATGCTTGCTTTTCAAAGACAGTTTAAAATCCTTTAGTTCCCTTCTACAGCACTGTGCCCACTTCCCAGATGGAAAAGTGAGACTCCTAGATAGGAGACAGCGCCTTCTACACTTAAGGGTCCCTGCCTTTCTTTAGGAAGCGATTTGGTGACTTGTTACCCATGAGTTTACAATTTTTTTTCCTTGGGTTATAAATATATAAATATTTTTATGAAATGAAAATATGTTTTTTTGTGTGTCGTTTTTATTGGATTTGTGTATTTCATGCAAAACATTTCGATCATTTTTATACCCCTTCCCCGTCAGCACCCTCCCATAGTCTCCACCTACTGGATTTCATGGATTCTGTCATTTATGTTAAGGCCTATCAAGTCAAGTTAGTGTCCCCAGTTGTCCCCCAATGCAAGTTCATCCACTGGGGTCTAGTCAGCCTATCTAAAGTCACTCCCTTAAAAAAGATCAATTTTCCCTCACCCATCAGTAATCAGCTGCCAGTAGTTCTTTGACTAAGGTTGCCTGATGTAGCCTGTTTTATTTTTGATTATGCAAAAGTATATTTAAAAAAACAGAAACTTAGTGAGTTCAAAAATATATAAAAAGAAAGGAAAAGACTCCGGATATCTCCATAGAAGGCAAAATTGCGGCTGTTTCTGGTGAACTTACTTCAGAATGACTTAAAGCTTGTGTGAAGCCCTCACAGCTACAGCAGTTTGAGAGGGCGGTGAAAATCTCCCGGACACTGCTGAAGCATCTGCATCTGAACACAGGGACGCACACAAGCATTTTGAAGTAGCACACGTTCATGTTAATGCACACAGATATCTGCCCCTCAGTCATCCATGCTCAATGCCTTAGGTTGTGTAATTTCTTACAGAAGGCAAGGCATTTCAGATGCCAAGATCCTGGGGAAGCCTGCCCCGGGGACTCAGGAGATGTACTCGATGTCCTGGCAGGGCTGGATCGTAACAACGACACTTTGGAAAACTTCCTTTTCTCCATGCCCTGCACTCAGACAATCATTTCACTTATTTAGAGGGAAGGAAGGTTTGAAAAAAGTGCCAAGAGATGCAGGTGTTCTGGTGGAGTCCGGCACACACGAGGGACGTCATAAAAAATGCTATGGCAATTGTTCTATTCTCACTTTCATCTTGAGGCTCTTTCCAGCTTTTCGCTTTCTGAGCAGAACTCAGTGACCTTACTGTGTCTTCCTGAGCCCCCGGACCTGCTGCAGCCCCGCCAGACACTCCTGAGAATCTCAGGTCCGGATGTGCCAGGAGGGAGTGGAAAGACGCACGTCCCCTGCTTTCAATATCTTCATTCTTGCTTCTGCACCCAAGACTCTTGGCCATCAAGCTGGGCTTCTAATTTGGGAATGTGGAAAAGCCAGGTAATTTCAAATACTTTCCACGAAGCGCTCTAACTTCCTAGACCCGGCAACAGTGCATCTCAGGTGATGGAGTGGAAAAAGCCGCTGGTGTGGGAAACTGCTCAGCCACAGCCACAGTGGTACTGTTTTGGACAGTGTCTTCTTGGGCCTTAACTTCATGCTACATGGATGATGATGGTGACATCGATGAGGGTAATGATGAATTACCGTGAGGACGTGTACACCCTTCTAATCTTCATTCATACAACCAGTTCTAAGTTCTAAGCTCAGTGTTCAGACAAAGTGTGGCCCTCAGGCAATCTCGACTTGTCTCACATCATCTAAACCATGTGTCAAAGCCACATTCCAACCCAAGGCTCTCTGCCTCTGCACATCATGATGCTCCCTCTCTGCCTTTTTTTCTGCTGGGAGAGTGGAGAGATTCAGTGGGCACTCCCAAAGGATGCTCTAACCTCTACACCCAGACTTCTGGGGTTACTCCCTCAGGTACTGATGCTCTTGAATGTAATCTGGGATCTTGCTATGGCCATGTTTTTACCCACCTGGGGAGCAAGGCCAGGCAGTATGCACAGAGGGTGGAAAGTTAGTGTCATGGGCATCTATATTTATTCCTCCTGAGAGCAGGAAGGGTGGAGTGGACCACCCTTGTCCCTGGCTCCTGGATGCCAGGTGGGATTAAATTCATCATTTGATCTGGGAGGTCTTGTGTCACAGCCTTACCTTCTGAGCCAGTCACTTTTTATAGACAGGAAGCTGGAGTGTTTTCTGCAGGCAGAGTGACTTTGGGAGACACCCTGGGGGCCAGTTGGATGCAGACAGGGCCCTGGCTCCAAGTTACCATGTTGTTGTTTAAGCTGCTGAACCACCTGATTACAAAGAGGTCAGCAGCCACAGTCCTGTGGTGCAGGGTGTAGGCCAACTTCTTAAGCAGAACTGGACCTTTGGTCTCATGGAGATGTTGCTCTGTAGGGAATCAATCTTTATTCCTGGCCCTGGATTCGTGGAGCTGTCTGAACCCGGAGTCTGCTGCACAACCCAGGAAAGACCCCTGGATGGGGAAGTGCCTCTTGTGTGGGACAGGAGTTCCAAACCTTCAGAGGGACAATGCAGTTCAGTATACACTGCTTCATTTCTTTAAAATTTTTAGTTATTTTTAGAAATTATTTAATTTTTTATATGTATGGGTGTTTTGCTTACATGAATGTAAGTGAACCATGTGTGTGCAATGCCCACAGAGGCCAGAAGAGGGCATCAAACCCCCTGGAACTGGAGTTACTGTGAGCCACATGTGGGTGCTGGGAACCTGGGTCCTCTTCAAGAACAGTTAGTGCTCTTAACTTCTGAGTCATCTCTCCAGCTCCACGTACTCCATTTCTTTCTTTTTTTGCCTTTTTTTTTTTTTTGAGACAATGTCTCTGCAGCCCCTGTTGGCCTGGAACTTACTATGTAGACGAGGCTGGCCTCAATCTCACAGAGATCCACCTGCCCTCTGAGTGCTGGGATTAAAGGCCAGCAAATGGGCCATACCTGGCTACATCCCCCATTTCTTAAGTTGCAGTATAACAAGTTTACAAAGTGTATTTTTTAAAATCACAAAATACGTAACAATAAATATATTGTAAAAGCTATTGAAAATTTATTATCAATCATTTTAGCCATCTGTAAGCATACAGTTTGGTGACATTAAATATTTTCGGTGTTGTTTTGTTGTCACTTCTGTCAATGCCCCAAACCTTTGCATCATGACCAACAGAAGCTCTTTACCCAGTAAGAATTTCCCTTCCTTCTAGTCCCATCCCCTGCCTCCACATCCTACTTTCTGTCTCTGTGAATATGCTTATTCTGGGTGCTTCATATAGATGAAAAAATATAATATCTGCCCTTTTGTGCCTGGATTATTACACTCATAGCACAGATCCAAAATTTGTTCATTTTTATGGCTGAGTATTCCACTGAGGGTGTGTACATTTTGTTTGACCATCTGCTACTGATGTGTTGTGCTGTTTTCATCCTCGGCTGCTGTGGATAACACTGCGGTGTGTGAGTGGACAAGGTCTGTTTCATGTCCCTGGCTGAAGTTCTTTTCTGTGTATACCTAGGGATGGAATCATTGGGTAAAGTATCAATATTAAATGTTCAACTTGATGGGTTTGTCTATATGTTTGCATATGTGGAACCACTTTTGAGACCAAGATATAAGATATTGCTGTTTCTCCAGAGGAGTCCCTCCATCCCTTCTGGAAACAATCCTTGTCTCTTCCCCAAGGAGCCATGTTTCTTCCATGTTCTCAGTCTCAGTGCCTCCTTATAACCAGGCTTAGAAAATCATGGAGGCTAAACAAAGTGATAGGTGTGTGCACTCAAGAACACACGGACACAGAGCACACATATTCATGTACACACACAACTGGTCTCCTCTTTAACCTTGTAGACCTAAGAAACATTTTTGATTCATATTTCTATTTGAGACTTTTTGGGGCTTCGTTTCTTTATTGAGAGAGAGAGAGAGAGAGAGAGAGAGAGAGAATGTATGTGCTACAATGTGTTGAGGTTAAAACACAACTTCCAAGAATTTCCTTCCACCATGTGGGATCTGGGATGGAACTCAGGTCATCAGGCTTGGAAGCAAGCACCTTTACCTGTGGAGCCATCTTAACCAGTCTCCCAGTTGCCCTCCCTTCTTCCTTCTTCCTCCCTCTCTTTCACTTGGAGTGAATTTGGAATTCCTGTGCCTGACATAATAATACCAAGGTATGAGCTGTTGACATGGAGGCACAGCTCCATAGAGGTTAAAGCTCCTTCCCACAGGAAGAGGGTCCATTTGCAGTTGTGGGTGGCACATGCCCCAGAAGTTGCTGGGCTGGGGCTGGAGAGAAGAGGCCACAGGAGGCATGTGCTAGACCTCAAGCTCAGTGACACATCCACCCTAAAGGTCCTTTTAGGGAGGGATGAGCACTCAGGAATTCAGTGGACACTGTTGAGTCTGAGCTGGTGCTGGGGGCCATGTTGCTCCCCGACTCTTGCCATCTAGTTACCTCCCATTGAACATCTCCTGTTTCCCTCACCACTGCTTGGGTCCTGCCCTCTCTCCTGTGAATTGTTTTCTGATAGTCTGTTGACTCATGGCTATGGCTTTCTGTGGTTTGGATCCACCTCCATGGTGAGCTCCCATTATGCATGTTCTACTGCAGACCCTTCTGTCTTAGCTCCCACTGGTTGCTGCCCCAACACACCTTGGGGAGGCATCAAGAGGGAAGGGTACTGCCAAAAGATAGTCCAGTCTAACCCATCTCTGCTGAGGACATTTGATGGCATGGAGTTGACTCAGACCCCAGTCCCTTTGCCCACTGAGCTTGCTGCTGGACAAGGTCAGGGGCACTTTTTAAATCCAAGGTTCAACTGGAGCAATCCCCAAATTCAGGGAGCAGCTTCTGTGGGGGCTGGCAGGAATGCCCTTCCTTTTCCAGCTTGGGCTCACCCTGGGAAGCCCAGCCATAAAGCAGCCTTGGATCCCTCCTGTGACTGCCATTCCTTCCAATTCATTCTTTCTCTTTCCTGGTAATGCACTTGCTTCATTTTCCAGGCAGACTGTGGACTCTCAGTGTGAGTTTACCAGCACACCTCCTGCTAGTTGTCTTCATGGAGTGGAGTAGAGTTGTCCAGGGCTGCCTGCTAGCAGAGGCCTACCCAAGCCTCTGAGTACTCTTTTGACTACCAGTCACTCACCTGCCTAGTCTTGGCTCCTTGCAGAGGCCTTTCTCATGGAGTCTTCTCTCCTGTTGCTTTTGGGTTCTCTTTCAATCTCTCTCTCTCTCTCTCTCTCTCTCTCTCTCTCTCTCTCTCTCTCTCTCTGAAATGATTAGCAATTCTTGCTCTTTCTTGGTTCCTCCCTCCGTTCCTGTGGCTCCTTTTTCCTTTCAGCCCCCAACCCCCTTAGCCTTTGTTCGGATTGACCTTGAGATGGGAGGCCTGTGGTTCTTCTGATTTGGGCTCCATGTTTTACAGTATTGATGACTCCTATTTCATTTCTGTCTTGAAAACCTGGCCACCTGTGCCCTGCTGGGTTGGGACAAAGCTGCACTCAAATGTTTCCTGTCTTTTCGTGTGGACAATGGCAGTAAGACCCAACTATTTTGTTTGTTTGTTTGTTTGGTTTCAGTATTTTTGAGACAGGGTCCCCCTGTAGCCCCAGCTGGCCTGGAACTTGCTCTGCAGACCAGGCTAGCCTCCAACCCAGAGATCGGCCTGCCTCTGCCACCCGAGTGCTGGGATTAAAGGTGTAACTCTTTTATTTGACTTTGTACTTTAAGTCAACAAAGCCACGTTCTGACTTTGTCAGAGTTGTTCAAGCCTGCCCTTCCCAGGGAAGTAAGTGGTTTTTCTGCCTTGGAGATATTTGTGGAGTGCTCACATTATGCCCATAGCAATATATCAGGTTCTGGGAAAAGTACACCAAGGTGATTCTGAACAAGCTGCTCTGTCTGCCCTGTAGGGCCCTGCAGGTGTGAATAAACACCAATTCATAGTCACAGCGGCTCCAGAGCACTTTATAAGTAGGATGTAGTCCTGCCAAACCCAGGTCCGAGGAATTGTAATAGTCTGTTTTCTGTGCCTATAATGACATAGCTGAAGCTGGGTAAATTTATAAAGAAAAGAGGTTTACTTTGGCTCATGGGCTTATCAAATCCTAGTCACCTCCCCAAGGTTCCCTCCAAACATAATAGTTGGATTAAGTTTCCACTCTCTTTATACCTCACAATGAGAATTCAATTTTAGTACATGAACCTTAGAAGACACTCAAACCACCTCAAATCCATGACAGAAACTCCCAGAAGCTTTCTTATTCCCTGAGATCAACCTCAATCTTGAGGGAGGTCTTAGCTTCCTCTGCTAGGTGAGAAGTGTTTATGGGTCAGAGTCTCTGTCTTGTTAGAGGCCAGAGCGCAGGGAAGGCAGCAGGGTACATTGAAGTCAGGTACCTTTGATCTGTGGTGTACTTCATTTAGCTGAGTCTATGTTTCTAATCTTTACTCTTCTGCTTCCACATCACCTCACTTGGCTGAGGGTTATCTCCCTCAACTGAGACAGAAGTCATAGGCAAAATGTAGTTCCCTTAGCATCAGCAGCTCTGAGCTTCCCATGCCAGAGTGTATAACTCTTCAGCTTGAAGGCCAGAAGCATACAGCTCTGGCCCTGAAAACCCACAGCTTACAACTCAAGGCTTTGAAGGCTGGGGACTTGGAGCTCTGGCCTTGAAAACTCAAGTCTCAGCCTCCTTTAGACAGTGTCACAGCTCTAAGATTAGGGTATCGGGGCTCTTGGCTCTAGGCTACTCTAGGTGGCTCCTCAGTAGCTTAGCTACAGCTCCCTGATAGCTCTCAGGAACTATAGCCCCAGAGGCCAGGACCTGCAGGTCCTCTTTAATCTCAGTCCCTGGGAGTGTTATCAGCCTAGCTTGTTCCACCCATCAGGAGGCCTGGGCTGCAGTATGGGGGCTCAGGCATGGGAGGGAGGCCTCCCTTTCAGAGAAGAGTGAGAGCTGCTGCTACAGCCAGCCAGGCATGAGAACCTGCTGTCATGGGTGGGGGAGGCACTCTTGAGGACTGCAATGAGGAGGTCCTGAGGGGCCATGGGAAGGGGTTACAAAAGGTCAGGGAAGTGGTTCATGGCCACTGTGTTATTACTTTTCTGTTGTGATGAAACACTGTGACCAAGGGAACTTATAAAAGGAAGAGTTTATTAGAACTTATAGTTCCATGGGAATTAGAGTCCATCATGGTGGGGAGGCATGGTGGCAGGAGGTGTTCAGAGCAGGAGCAGAAAGCAGAGGCTCACATCTTCAAGCAGGCATAGGAATTAGAGAGTGACTAAAGATCCGATAATGCTTAAGAACTCTCTAAACCTGTCCCCAGTGACATGTTTGTCCAGCATGAAATACCTCTAAGACCTCCCAAAACACCAACACCAATTGGGGACAAAAATGTCCAAATACTTGGAGCCTATGGCAACATTCTGATCCAAACCACCATAGCTGCCGTGGAGCCTCCCCAGGCAAAGTTGTGGTTGGAATAACAATTTGATAGTTCCTGTGGCTTCCTCGCCTGGAATGTAGTTTCTACGGGGTATCATTGGCTGGAGGGTCATCTCCAAAGAAGTTGGAGATGTTTAAAATGGCCCCAGCAGTCATGAAGACAGTTCTAGGAATCACCTGAGAAGTGGCCAATTGGTCGATGGCTCCTGTGGTCTCTGTGAAAAGAGAGCACCAGAGGTGTGGTTGCCACTGCCCCTGACAGACCTTCAGGAAAGCTAACCATATTGTTCATGGCTCTGCAGTAGCCTCCATCTGGCATGTGTTCCCACCTGGCCTGAGCCAGCTGCTCTTTGGCTCTCCAGCAGCTGTGGCTATGGCCAGGTTAGAGAAGGATCTGACACCTGTCAATTAAATATCTGAATTGCTGGGTCTTGACTGCTTCTGTCAAAGGGGTTCGAAAAGATAAATTAAAAAACCACAAATAGAAAGGCATGGTTACAAAAATGCCCTGTCATGAAATTCACATTCTTCAGTGTTCAACTCCAGTCCCATATCTTAGGGCAGGCTGGGCCCTCTTGGTCTGTTTCAGTGTGATCCATCTCTTTTATATTTGTGGGGAAGGGGGGAGGGAGGGAAGGAGGGGGAGGGAAAGAGAATGATGGATACAACTGTCTTTAAAGAAAAGGAGGAGAACGAGAGCCCAGGAAAAGCCATATGGGACCTGCTGCCACCAAAGGTAGGGTCACAGTCTAAATTCCTCAGGGGAAAAGTGTTTTGATTTTTTTTTTTTTTTTGAGACAGGGTCTCCTTGTAGCCCCAGCTAGCCTGAAGCTCACTATATAGAATAGGCTGGCCTTGATCTCACAGATATCCGCCTGCCTCTGTCTCCTGAGTGCTGGGATTAAAGGTGTGCACCACCTTCCCTGCTAAGATTGTATTTTTTGTGTGTGGACAGTAGGACAGGGAGTGTCTCCTTTCTAATACACCCGTATGCTCACTGGGGAGATACACATTCACTGACATTTCCTCTGTGTGAGCCACAGTACTGAAAGCAAGATGAAGACTCGGCCCCATGATATGATTTCTTTTCTTAAGAGGCCTCCAGTCTAGAGTGCTCTCCAACAAGGAAGTAATCTTCTCTTGACAGAGCAATAATTAATAACAAGGATGACTGCAGATGCTGGCACAGTGAGTCCCTCACGTTTAGCTCCATCTCTGGCATTTTGCTTGTATTAACTCATTTTTCCACCACCCCTGGACAAGAGGTTTTGTTACCATTTGCCTTAGAACGTTTGTACCGCAATAACAAAATACCATAGACTGGCGTCATCTGTGAAAAATAGGGATTTATCCCTCCTACCTCTGGAGGCTGGGAGGCTGAGCTCCAGGCATAGGCAAGCTACCTGCAGTTACTCAGGATGTGTCTTACTGATGTTGCTGTGCCCTTGTAGGCAGAGGGATGGAAGAGGTGGAAGGGATCACGTACCCACAGTTTATGGCAACCTGAACCCACTTACAAGGTGGGGTCCTCATGACCTAAACAGCTTCTGCCCTACCCCCCAGCACTATTGTACTAGGGCTTAAATTTCTAACATATGAATTTTGGGGACCCATTCAGACCCCCAGCACTACCCATATTTTGAAACTGAGGAAGTAATGTTAGATGATTTGCTCCCAGGCACACAGACAGTGAGTAGAAATGAGAATTGGAATCCAAACAGATGGGCTTCAATTTTTACCCTGTAAGCACACAGGCCCAAGTTCTCTGAAGACCAGGTCCACTTCCATGTAGGGCATCTCAATAGGCTTCTTGGAGGAGGGGCAGCCTCCTTTCAGGACAGGAGGGAGAATTTCCCTCAGTTAAGTGAGGGCGTTCACTTCAGCCTCCAAGGCCGGTTTGGAAGAGTGAGAAGCTCTATAGTCCCTGATGGTGGGAACCAGAACTTGACATTTACTTTCTCCAAATAGCAACACTGTCTCACGGAACTGCTTGGCTTTAATGCTCAAAAATAACCCAAAAGTTTAAACCATCAGCTGTGGCATGTGTATGGGGTTATAGAAGTCAACTCCACAAAGACATTTCCATCATTGCCTCCGCATGACCTACCCTTAGTGAGACTCTGTGTTATAGTAAGGTAGTTTGAAAGAACATGTATGAGGGATTGAAGGGCTTTAATTCTGTCTTTTGACTTGGAGCCTGTTGGAGTATCACTCTTTCTAAGGCCAGAAGGTCTCAGTTCATTACATCGGGATCCCGCCCTGTCTCCTTCCCTCCTATGAACATGTGCAAATGTGAGGTCTCCTCTTTGCCAAGCCCTGTGCTAAAATATAAATGGAAGAAGGCTGGAGTTTAGTGGGGAAGTGCCAAGTAGAAAAACTGTCCTGAGCCCGTATGTCACCATCGCAGCTGGGAAAACAGACTGGTGAGTTTCATGTGTCTAGGGCTTGTGGGAACTTCCAGATGAAGTGGGACCAACCTGCAAAGGACAGACAGACAAGGTGGAGAGGTCCACTCCAGGACTTAAAGAATTGGAAAGGTGGCAGGAGACCATAGTAAGATGCTACTCCTCAAAGCTACAGTGGTATAGAATTTGGGCATGGGAAGGAATTGCCTGCTCTGACGTCACTTGGGTCTCTGGGGACCTGGTCTCTCTGCCTTCGTCCAGCAGGCAAGGACAGTGGTGTCTGGTGTGCTTGGTTTTGCCATCTGCAGACAGAGCTAGTACCTCCAGTGGAACAGCCTCTTCCAGATCCCAGGAGCAGGTCGCCCTGGCTTATTTTCTCTGTTGTGACCACATCCAACCTTGTTCGACACATCAGGAGCTATCCCCAATGTTGGCTACATAGTTCAGCTCCCACCTGTCATCCGGCTTGCCCAGGACGGAAGGCTTTTTTACTGTGAAATGAAACTTTTAGTTTTCAAGCTGGAAAGTTCTAAGAAGACAAGTTGGTTCCCTTATCTCTAAGTTCACATACCCGTGATGCAGGGGTACATGTTGGCTGGGCTTTCATCATAGAAACAGAGCCTTTCAGAGTGGTAGACAGTGCAAGACTGATTTTATTTATTTTTAAATATTTATTATTTTGATTTATCTGTGTATGAGTGTATTGCCTGCATGTGTGTAAGTGCACCTGTGTCGTGTAATGCCTCTGGAGGTCAGAAGAGGGTGTTGGATCCCCTGGAACTGGAGTTTCAGATGTTGTCAGTCACCATGTGGGTGCTGAGACTTGATCCTAGGTCCTCTGCAAGAGCAGCCAGTGCTCTTAACAGCTGAGTCATCTCTCCTGCCCCAAGAGTGGAAGAATTATTATAGGAATCTGACCTGTCCAGTTGTGAAAGCAGCTGCAGCAGGAGTTGTGAGGCCACGTCCTGCATCTATACCAGGTCTGAAGTCTGCAGAGGGGCTGTAAGAGAGAAAGTGAATGAGAAGTAAGGGAGGCCAGGATCATCTGCACCTAGGAGGAAGAGGTGGGGCCTATGAGGGGACCCAGGATGAGAGGCTGGGCTCATGAAGATAGGCTGGGATCCAGGATGGAAGGCTGGGGCTCATGAGGATAGGTTGGGACCTGTGGGGACAGTCTGGGAGCCATGAGGACCACATAGGACTCAGCAATACAAACTGATCTTTATCAGTCTGGCAGCCCACCTACAGGACATGGACGGTGCGCAGAAGTGGGTGCTATTTGTCTAAGGCCACTCACCCAAGCCAGGAGGAGGCAGTGGGAGCTGAGGGTGTTAGCCTCTCCCGGAGAGCAGTGATGTGTGCATGTGAGTCAGCACACCCTTGACTCTATGCTACCTCCTGCTTGTGAACAGTCCCCCAGATTCCCATTCACTTGTGGGATCTTGCTCAGGTTTCTCTTGTAGCTCAGAACCTCACATAGAAGAGAATTCTGGGAAAACACATCCCAGCTTAGCTAAAAGATGTGTTGAAAGCTTGCTACTACATATGGATGATTTCAACAATCTGCTCTTAGCAACTGTGGTTGGTTTCTTCTGTATTTTCTTTTACTTAAAAATATTTCAGTTTTACTAAGGTTTAATTGACAAAATTTCATGTATTTATGGCATACAGTGTGATATTTGACTAAATGACTGAACAATCTAATTAGCATATCTGTCACCTCATATGCTCTAAAATTTCCCATTTAAAGTTTTCAGCCACCTTGTAGATTATTGACTGTTGCCACCACGTTGTGCCCTTATCTTCTGAGTTCGCTCCTTCTTCTGAATGAAATTTGGTACCCTTAAGCCACCATGTCCTTTCTCTCCTTCACTCTCTCCCATAACCTCAGCCCTGGCTCTGAGTTCTTTTTTAGATCCCACACAAGTGATCAGGCAGCATCTGTACTGTGTCTGGCTTATTTCCCCTGGCATAATCACCTCCAGTGTCATGCATGCTGCTGCAAATGACAGCATTTCCTTCATTTTGTTTTATGTTTTCATCTGTCAATGCACAGTCAAGTTAGTTTCTTATCTTGGCTACTGTGAGCAATGCTGCGGTCAACAGGGGCATGCAGATGCCTCTGTGAGCCACTGATTTCATGTCCTCTGGATGTGTACGCAGCTGCAGATCACTTGGTAGCTGCATTTTTCATCTATTGAGGGTGCTCTGGATTGCTGTGCATAATGGCTGTGGCTAGTTTGCACCTCCTCCCCCAACAGTGTTTCGGGACCCATGTTCTCCGTTTCCTAAGGGCAGACATCCTGCATCACTGTGGGTCCACAGAAAAACCATGGAAACTGTCACTTTTCTCCCAACAGTTACACAGTCCTGTTTCTCTGAAGGAAAACAGACCTCCCTCTTAGCACCGCCATGTTTGGCCCATTCCATAGGAACTGCTAACCTCCAGGTGAGTTGGGGATATTTCCATCAGGATGAAACTCCTTCCTGCCACCTTGTTAGCCAGGAGTGCTCACATTTCTGCCGATGAGGCTCACTGTGACTGCTCCAGCTCCCAGATCGGCCTTTTATGCTTTAGATCCTTAGCCACTTGTGCCTAGGATCCCATCACTTTTCCCCTCGATGTCTGAGAACCTCCAGCCTCCTACTGGGCACTCCCCAGTCCCAGGCTTGGGACTTCAAAGGCTGTCCTGGGATGAAACACAGGCTTCATGCTTCTGGTTATAAGGCTGCCTTCAGGGTCCCTCTGTGCCCTCCATGGGGCCTTACATCATTCAGCTGTGCACTCCTCTCTACTATGTGGCTCCTCACACACTGTGCACTTGTCCTTTTCTTCTGGAACGTTCTTCCCTGGCCTGCTGTGGACTATCCTGCTTCCTTCCTCCTTCTTTTCCAGCTTAGCTACTGCCTGAGATTTGTCTTGACCATAGAGTGACCTCCCTGCTCTTCTTGCTCATTTGTGGTCTCTCTTAGCTAGGACGTGAGCTCTGGGTAGCTCAGCTTTGCTCAGATTACATCCAAGGTTCTAACACACATCACTCAGACTGGTAGGTGGAAAATGTGATACAGCAGAGAATTTGTGACAAACACTGGTCTGTGTCAGAGGGGAGGTGTGTTAATGATTCTCTTGGTCAGCCACAAATGGGATACCTACTGGTTCAGGGCCCAATAAGGAAAGTTGAGTGCAAATATCACAAGTGGATATACAAACTAATGCCCTGATTGTGCAAGCCACGTGCAGCTTCTCATGCTCGTGATAATCACAAGAGGGACAGCAAAGTCTTACTCTGCACTTAGCTCTGGCTGTGTAGTAAGTAGCTGCAGAGCCTCAGGTGCATACCTGCAGGGTGGCTGCTTACATACCTGCAGTGTGGCTGCGCTTGCCTGAGCTACCAAGGCTTGGCTGTGTTGGGCTCTGGGTAGGATCTAGGTCTGCTTGTGTTTCTTAGATTAACTGGCTCCTTGAGCTGAGGCAGGCTCACAAAAGCACAGTGTCACTCATATGTGCGTTTCACGCCTTTGCTGGCTCCTCACTGGCCAAATTCAGAATCAAAGGCCAAGAAAGCTCTTCTACACTTTCTGATGTCATAGCAAATGGAGAAACAAGAATGACATTTCAGACTGTTTCAAACATGCCATTTAACCTGCCAGCAACCCTACAGGGCTGTTTCTAACATATTACAGCTACTGTTCTATTACTATTATACAGTAAGTTATTATATAGTATAATACACTGTATACTGCATTCAAAACCTAAAATATATAAATATGTATTGTAAGTATTCTAGTGTTATATAAATATATAAGCATTGTCTAAATAACATTTCATATTGACTTAAGCCTAATGTCTGGGAAGTGTAATCCCTTGAACTTTTAAAGAAACATATTGATCACTTTAATCTTTGGTTATACTTTCCTTTTGGGTGTTTAAGACCATGCAGTTGGTCCAAATAAACCAATTTATTTTTACTCTTCAGGCTGTTGGAGACTCTGTTCCTCAGGGGTCACATGGGCTTGGGAGGAGGCCCTGGCTCCTTTCTTTTACCAGTTCCATCTATGTGAAGATAAGTCAAAGGTCCTATTCAACTGTGGCTGGCTTCACTTGGAAGCATGGAGGAAATGTTTCCTCTGAGTTGACCCAACTCTTTGTAGACTGGACACTGGTTCAAGTCCATCTGGTGGGGTCTCCATGGCTTCCCTGAACAGGAGGACAGGTGACTTACCACAGTTACAGGACATTTTGAGAGATGTTCTATAGTTCCCTGGAACTTAGTCAGTCTTGGAGGGCAAGGAGAAAAAAACTGTCCTTTAAGTCCCTATGACCAGATTAGTATAGGCCTCAAAGTATGGCTGTTAAACATCCTAGAAGGTTAATTCCACCAGTCTGGTACTTTTAATTACCATGTGCTATGTAGATAAAGCTTGGGAAAAAACCAAATATTCTCAGATAAACCTTGACTAGACATATATTTTGTTCCTTGCTATGTATAATTTGTCAGTGGGTTGTAGGAGTAATATGGTTCCCTTTGGTTTTCAAAACAAGTTAGGCATTTTTTATCTCTCTCATTGTCTCACCCCTCCATCATGGTTTTCCCACTTAAGGTGCCCAATTTCCCCCCTTTCTCCTTTAATAATACCTTTCTCCTATGGTCCTACCCCTCTTGAGCTCCTTCTTTCCATTTATTCACTGGTGTATTAGTCATGATTCTCTAAAGAAACAGAACCAGTAAAATGAATATATCTTTCCTGGGGATCCTAAGCAATGCTTATTCCCTTTTAAGATTCTAGTGTCAAACCAATGTTTGATTAAAGTTTTCCTGAGTAACCAATGAATTTACAGAGCTTACTTACAGAGATGACTGAGGGGTTGCTGAGGTGTATGAGTGACCTGAGGGTATGCACACTGGAAAGCCTTTACCCAGCATGGATCAAGCCTTCTCTTCCTAGCCTTCCCCAGATTATATACTTTAGTCCTCCCCAAATCCAGGAGACCATGTGTTATTAGGACCAAATTACATTCAGTTGGCTGGGAAGAGTGGCTGGATACTCTGGTGAGGGTTCATATGTGACTGTACCACACATTCAGCTGCAATTCTTGGTGTTTCAGATAAAGCCATTGATCATCTTTCCAGAAAGTTAGTGTTCTCTTCCAAGCCCTTTAACTAAATCAAGGATGACTTTCAGTTTCGTACCATTCAGAGTGCCAGATTCTTGAGATTAGGAAAAAGCATCATGAATGGGTGAGATGACTCAGTAAAAGTGCTCGCATCAGAACCTTGATGATCTGAGTTCCATTCCAGGAATCAGTGTAGAAACAGTTGTATGTGCTGGTGAGCATCTGTAATCCTAGCACATTACAGTGACATGAGAGGGACATACAGGAGATTTCATGAACTCAGGGGGGAGTTACCCTGGAGCATGCAGCACAGCAGTAGAAACAAGAGTGACCTTGCCTTAACAGTGTGGAAGGAGAATATGAACTCCCACAAGTTGTCCTCTGACCTTTACATGTGTGTTATGACATTTGCATGCTTCACTCACACAAACATCATCCACACAATATTATTTTTAAGTTATCATAATAACAATACACCACACACATACAGCCCTACTTTACAGAAGGTACAATCCCACTGCATGCTAGCTCTCATTCTTCCCTTCTCATCGTCTCTCCTAAGACTCTCCACAGTTAGGACATAGGTCTACTGCCTTGATTCTGCATTACAAATTGACCTCTGGCAAAATTAGTTCTAATTGGAAACTGACATCCAAGTCATTAGATTAAAAGTAAAATAATTATCATGCTACAAGTAGAACATGAGCAAACAGAATGGGGATTGAGGCTAAAAGTACTTCATTAATGCTTCATCCCCATCATTGGTGTGTGGACACATAGTGTAGTATTGCTCAGAGGGGGAAAAAAACGGACTTGGGAAGATGTGTGTCAAGATGTTGGTAAGGCATGTTGACAAAATATTGTGGGAGTCTAGACCTTCTAAATTCCACGTTCAGAGCCAGGCATTGTGGTGCTCGCCTTTAATCCCAACAGAGGCAGGTGGATCTCTATGATTTTGAGGCCAGTTGATCTCCATAGCAAATCCAGGCCAGCTGTGGCTATAGGGAGACCCTGTCTCAAAAAGACCATAAATAGGGGTTGGAGAGATGGATCAGCAGTTAAGAGCACTGACTGCTCTTTCAGAGGATCCAGGTTCAATTCCCAGCACCCACATGGCAGCTATGAACTGTCCTTAACTCCAGTTCCAGGAGAATCTGAAGCCCTCTTCTGACCTCTGCAGCATTGCATGACATGGGTGCACTCATATACATGCAGGCAATACACATAAAATAAAAAATTAAATAAAATATTAAAAAGGACCATAAATAAATAAATAAATAAATTCCATGCTCAATCAAAAAATTTCTATAAATATAAATTCTATGTTACATGCCATGTTATATACTAATGATATGTATAACGTTATAGAAATCCTTGCTCCCTTATCCTATAAGATCTTAATATTGTCCTCAGTTGTCAGCAAAGCCATTGCGAATGGCAGTGTGAAGAGGCTCACCCAGGGTTACATAGTAAGTCAGAGGCCGAGCTGTTGGCTCCAGGATGTCACACTCTAGAGTTTGACCACTGCCACATAGCATCTCCCATCATTCTGATAAAAGAAGCCTAGGGCGCTCCTGCCCTCAGGCCTCTCTTGGGGTAAGTCTATCGCGCAGCTCTCCGTGCCTTGACTCCCCCAGACGCGTTCACCCTTCCATCTTCCCTGCTGTTCTCTACTCCTAGCTTGGGCCCTGTGCCATTCCTAGTCTTGGGGCCCCAGACACCTGGGGAGCCAGTGCTGCTTCCTGATCCTTTTCACCCGGACCGGCTTGGTGCCTTCCTTGGGCCCCAGGAGCACTGCCTCTGGACCTGGCCCGCCCTCACCTCTCTCTGCTTCCCTGGACCTGCACCACCAGCTAACTCTCCTGGCCTGCTCTCCTATCCTCAGTCATCTTGGGGTGGGTCTACCGCGCAGCCCTCCGTGCCTTGACTCCCCTGACATCATTCACCCTTCCATCTCCCCCGCTGTTCTCAGCTCCTAGTTTGAGCCCTGTGCCATCCCTAGTCTTGGGGCCCCAGACACCTGGGGAACCGGTACTGCTTCCTAATCATTTTCACCCAGACCAGCTTGGTGCCTTCCTTGGGCCCCAGGAACACTGCTTCCAGACCAGGCCCCGTCCTCACCTCTCTCTGCTTCCCTGGACCTGCACCACCGGCTAACTCTCCTGGCCTGCTCTCCTATCCTCAGACCTCTTCGGGTGGGTCTATCGTGCAGCCCTCCGCACCTTGACTCCCCCAGCTGCGTTCATCCTTCCATCTCCCCCGCTGTTCTCTGCTCCTAGCTTGGGCCCTGTGCCATCCCTAGTCTTGGGGCCCCAGACACCTGGGGAACCAGTACTGCTTCCTGATCATTTTCACCCAGACCAGCTTGGTGCCTTCCTTGGGCCCCAG
>NW_008353596.1:3442171-3465115 GCF_000622305.1 Nannospalax galili
GAAGGCTGTCTATCTGACGAGTTTGTATTCATGCTCAGATGCCAAGGAACTCAGAAAGTAAGTGACTGCGACCAGAAATAGTCATATATAGAGATTAGAAATGCATGTGAAAACATCTCAGTGTCAATTGCCTTAAAATGAATTTTTCTGTATGAAACTGTGTAATTTAACAACGAAGTGGATATCTTTTTTAAACGTTGGAACTTCATTTAATTTTATGTCTTATAGAGTTTACAATGAGTTAAAGATTATACAAGCGTAATAATTCATCTGTAAACCTAAAAATGTACAGCCAATTTTGAAAGAGATGTACCCTAGCTCAGAAAAATGTTATTGAATAGGTTTAAAAAAAGAAGCCTAGGGCTTGGGATGGAGGAGATGGATGCTGGTGCTCCTCCAACTGCACTTCAGGTTGTCTACTCTACCGACTTCCTTGGCTTCTTCATGTTTGGCCTTTGGACAAAGCCTCTTTTTCTTCTCACTAATACTATTCAACCAGAGCGTCATCTTCTTAGGACTGAACATCCCTGAGAGTCAGTGCTAGTGAGTTATCCAACAGGTAACATGCTATTATGTATTACCCTAGAGCCCACACTGTATACAAGAAATATGCTTTGTCAGTATGCATGCTACTTAATATATAGTATATATCATATAAGCATATAATACTATATACTGTACATTGTGTATTATATGTACCCTGTCTGGCACTATTTGCTATAAATATGTTGAATTCTCAAGATCACAAATCTGAAGTTTTGACCAATGTGCAGATTTTAAGCACCAGACAGGCTCATGGGAAAGGAAACAGCAAACAGGAGGCTTTGGGGCATCTTTAAGTCACTTTGGCTTTCTTAGAGAGCTGACACTTCTGTAAGATTTCATTCCTCTGGAGGGGAACGGCCTCTGTCTGGCAGATGGCCTATTCCAGCTGTGAAAGGCAAGCAGGTCCATGGGCACAGAGGCAGGCAGGTAAGTAGATTCTATGGTGCTGGAGGCAGGTGGATAGCCTTTTCTTATTGCTTCTGTTTTTATCAGTGGAGAGAAAAGGTAGGGCAGATGTGGGAAGGCAGATAGAAGTATAGATAGAGACAGATCCCCCACATGAGATGGGGAGGACCTGACTGGGAGACCAGTATTGGATTGTTGGACAGAATCTGTGGATCTTTGGGGTTGTTATGGCTTGCCCGCTGTGAGTTGATGAGACACGGTGTGTTCCCCAGCCAAGTTCAGCTTCTCGGAGCAGGTGTGGTGAGGGAAAGATGGGCTTAATCAGGACTGGGATTTTGCTAGGTGGGAACGAAGAAGGAAATACAAGTGTTATGGTCAAGGTTGTTTGAAAGTGATGGACATTGACAATCTGGCCAGGAGGGAGGTTCTTGGTGGCCAGATCATTGATCAGAAGTGTTGATAGACTATGAGAGAGAGAGAGAGAGAGAGAGAGAGAGAGAGAGAGAGAGATATTAGTGCCTCTGCTCAACACACATAGACCTGCACTTACATAAAGCCAATCCAGCTCACAGAGGATGAAGCCACTGCTGAGAATCGGGTTCATTTGTACTGGAATGTTTCTGCTCCATCACTTGGCATGTCCTGTAACCAGAGGTCTCTCAGCACAAGCTGGCTAGTGGGAACGGATCTGCTGAGGACTTAATGCCGCAGCCCATTCTGTGTGATGTGTATTTGTGTTTACAGAAAACTCAATACTTAATTACATGCTTGGCTCACTCACCACTCATTTCTAAAAGGGGCATTCCAGAGCCATGGTTAGCTTTGCTCATATCTCATAGAAGCCATAGTTTGACTGTGGGCTCTCAGAGCTAATCCTGTGTGGAGACAGACAGCAGTCACCTGGGAAGGCTGGAGGATCCAGAAGGCCCAATGTGCTGAGAATTGGTCCTCTAACCATTCCTTTCCTTCTTCCTAAGGGGACCCCAACTTTCCCAGCATGCAGTTTGGGTGACTCCTTCCTCCCTCCCCAGTTCCAGAAGTAGACTGGCCAGAGGCAATTAGCCTAATTCTTATTATAGTAAACCAGTTCAGGAGTGGAAAGCAGCTGTGAATGGGGTCAACAGGAAGCAGTCAGGAAGTTTTTAAAGAGAAACTCTCTCTCCCTAAAGATGTAAGGGAGAGGAGCCCTGTTAGTTTTCTTGTTATGAGAGAAGCCACTTAGGATGGCACTGACATGGGGAAGATCCACATAGCTAGAAGCAGCCATTGTTGAGGCACTGGCTGCTGGATTAGACCTTACCCGAAGCCCATCTGACTCAAAAGCTTCAGCTTCCTTTAAGGGGGTAAGCCTAAGTTGGTTTTCTGTTACTTGGAGCTAAAGCAATGGCACTAATACACTGAACCCCATCCAACTGCCATTCTTCACTGGCATCTCTGATGCTGGAAACATTGTCTAAGAAAAATCATGGCCATGAATAAATTACGATGCTTAGAGACCTTGAGCAACACTTGAAAGCATCCCTCCAGGGTTCCTCCCAGAAGTAAGCTCTGGCTGCCTGTCTCTGCATAACTGAGTATGCATTTTGGGATAGCCTTGACTCTGTTTTATATCACATTGTATTTAAAAAGGGACTAGCCTGGGAAGTCAAGATCATGAAGATGGCCAGAGCATTGGGTTGAGCACCATGGGGCTGCTGGTGGCCTTGGAAGGAACAGGAAAGAGGTGAGGAAAGAGGTGAGACTGGGATTCTGAGGAGAGTGAGTTTAGGAGAATGAGAGGCTAGTGGTGATCATGAGGTGTGTAGTCAGTGTTTTAGGGAATCTTTGAAGGAGAACAAAGATACACGGAGTTAACAGGAAAGAATTGTGGGTCAAAGAAGTTAAAAAGTCATTTATTTTTAAGATAGAAAAAAGAACAGAATGTTTGTAAGATGATGGAGAAGACCTAGCAGAGAGTGGGATGCTAGCAGGAGACAAGGCTTCATAGCCAGAGCCACGCATCTGAGAGGTGGTGGGATGCACCCTGGAGGGGAACGGCCTCTGTTTGGCAGATGGCCTATTCCAGCTGTGAAAGGCAAGCAGGTCCATGGGCACAGAGGCAGGCAGGTAAGTAGATTCTATGGTGCTGGAGGCAGGTGGATAGCCTTTTCTTATTGCTTCTGTTTTTATCAGTGGAGAGAAAAGGTAGGGCAGATGTGGGAAGGCAGATAGAAGTATAGATAGAGACAGATCCCCCACATGAGATGGGGAGGACCTGACTGGGAGACCAGTATTGGATTGTTGGACAGAATCTGTGGATCTTTGGGGTTGTTATGGCTTGCCCGATGTGCGTTGATGAGACATAGTGTGTTCCCCAGCCAAGTTCAGCTTCTCGGAGCAGGTGTGGTGAGGGAAAGATGGGCTTAATCAGGACTGGGATTTTGCTAGGTGGGAATGAAGAAGGAAATACAAGTGTTATGGTCAAGGTTGTTTGAAAGTGATGGACATTGACAATCTGGCCAGGAGGGAGGTTCTTGGTGGCCAGATCATTGATCAGAAGTGTTGATAGACTATGATTGTTAGAGTTGGGCTACTAAGGGGCCTATACTCAGCAGTGGTTGGGGTTTAAAAATGGGATTATGGAACCTGAAATGTGGCTGATCAGTGCGGGCTGCCGGAGCAGATCACTCGTGGGAGGCTTAAACAACAGAACTTCAAGTCGAGATCATGGTGTCGGCAGGGCAGGTTTCATTCTGAGGTCTCCCCTTTCTCTACTCTTTGATTTATAAGTGAGCACCATCTTGCTATGTGATCATGTGATATACTACACAGGTATTCAATCTATAACATGCAGTTATTGCCAATGACAAGGTATATCAGGTGGAGACCAAGGTGGTGGAGGGTGAAGAGGCAGAGGAGGGAGAAGGAAAGGGTTATTGGGAGAGGTGTGTCCACGGAATTGGAACCACAGAACACTAGAACACGGTGGGTTGGGGAAGGAGAGACAGTGAGGCAGGTGCCAAAAATTTTCAAGCATGTGGGTTGGAGGAGGAATCTGCCATCCCCTAAGGGAGGGAGGGTGTGCAGCTAGGTGGCTGGACTCTTCTGCCAACTCCAAGATTTGAATCTTTTAAAAGAATTAATCTTTTAAATTGACCAAATTGTGTATATTCATTGGCCTGACATGGTGTGTACATTGTGGGAATGGCAGATTTGAGCTAATTAACATATGCATTACCTCACATGCTTATTTTTTGGGATGAGAACACTTAAACTCTTCCCTCTTAGTGATTTTCAAAAATATAATACCTTGTGATTAACTTTAATCACATGTGGTACCATAGGCCTCTTGAACTTATCACTCAAAGCTGAAACTTTGTACCCTTTGACCAACATCTCACCCTTCCACCCCCAGCCTCCGGTAACCACCGTTCTCTCCCTGGCTCCTCTGATTGACTGTTTCAGATTCCACATGTATGTGAGGTCATGCTGCATTGGTCTTTCCATGCCTGCCTTGTTTCAGTCAGTGTGATGAGCTCCAAGCTTATTCCTATTGCTGAAATGACAGGGCTTCCTTCTCTCTTTAAGGCTTAGTACTTAGCACTTCATTGTGTGTGACCACATTTGCTTTGCCTGTTTGTCAGCCCATGGATGCATAGATGGTCCTTCTGTCTTGGCTGTTGTGGCTCATGCTGTAGGGAACATGGGGTGCAGGTGTCCCTTTAACATATCTGGAGTTTTGATTTTGTCTGGGAAGTGTTTAGTCAATAATTTCGCCTTTCTGTCTTTATGTTCTCCCTTTAGAAAGGGGATTGGAATCATACCTAATGACTCATGGTATAAACACGATGCTGGCACATCGTGAGGCCAGGTTAGGGGAGGGAGGTACAAGAGTCTGGTCTGTGGCATCAAAGCTCAAGAGCCTTTTTAAGGGAGCTGAGGTGATAAGAAGTTGAAGGTTCTGGGACTGAAGAGATGGCTCAGCAGTTAAGAGCACTGACCCGGGTTTGAATCTTAGCACACACAAGATGGCTAACAACCAGGATGAACTGGCTTCCCAAGCTTGGTAGCACTCACTCGCCTAGGATCATCGCAACTAAGCTTGTTGGTTGTCACTCTCAGCAGGTAGGGAGAGTCAGCCATACCTCCCAACCTTTAGCCCCTCCCTCTCGTGCGACTAGGGCCAACTGGTTGGTTAGGGGGTATGGTGTCTGTCCATGGTCTGCCTGTCAGAGGACAGTCCTATGCAACAGCTTGGTGGTACCACACACTGGACTCGGCATATGTCGATGGTCTTACCCCATTCCTATGCTGACTTCCCCCTCCCGGCACACAGTGCTACTGGGCCCATTTTAAAGATGAGAAAACGGAAGCTTGTAAAGATGTAGCTGGTTCATCCTGAAGTCCTTCACCTAATCAGTGACCTGGAATGAGGTTTGGGACTCAGTGGTTAACTGACACTTCAATCAATTAACCATTTCTACAGTGTATGAAAGATGAGGAATGTCATCATTCTCACACTGGATGAGGAGCAGGCAGGCCCAAAGCAGCCCACGGAGTGTAAATCAAGACTTTCTGGGAACTAGCCACAGCCATTCATTCAGAAGCCGTGTCTGCCAGAGTGACACAGTAGTTGCCACTGTGACTGGGGCTGGCAATGCTGCAAATGCCACACGGGGGCTGAGCCCTGTGCTGGATGGTTTGATGACTCTGGTCTTTTTTCTTTTGGTCACCTCTTCCCTACCCCCACTATATAAAATATGAATGTAAAGAAGGATTCTTCACACTGTAGCACTGCATTTTCACAGGTATTTTATCAGTGTCAAGTTAAGGAAGAAAAAGCTGACGATGGATGAGGATCAGAGTGACACCAAGCCCTCATGAAGCACTCTGCCCCAGGTACTACTGGAAATGTAGGGATTTCCCCCGACTGGAGTTAGGTTGAGCTCCAGTCATTGCAGACACATTCCATGCCATGCTTTTGAGAAAGGCCCTGTCGCTAAACAGAATCATGTGCAGGCATTCCACACGTAAGCCTGCTTTCTTGAAAGCTTGAGTGTGCTTTCTTCTAGGCACCGGCTCCACAGGCAATGACACAGCAGACACACAGGCACCAGGTCTAGGAAAAGTGCTTTTGGCTCAGTCCCTGGTAAGGAATAAGAAGGTGCTCTGTATGCTCCTGACATGCTTCATGGGAGCAAACCCAACTGAGTGGCCAGCAACAGATGGACATCCTGCCTGAGAATGCCGTGAGGAGGTGTAACTTCACCCCCTGGCCATCAGAGGGCAGCATCCTGTGCCAACAGAGGAAGACGCCTGAGGGGCCTCTCTGTCCCTGGGAGGTTTGCTCTTCTTCCCTTTTAAAAAATCCTGCCAGTGGCCTTGTGTGTGGCAACTTTATGAAATCTAAAGTGTCAGAGTTATATATGGCACAGCCATCCAATGCCCTGGAGCTTGCCTCCAGTCTGCTCCAGTATGAGGTTAAGGGGGACTTTAAGTTGAGCATAAACCACCAGCCCTTGGACATGTTTATGAGTGTAGCTCATGAGAAGCACAGAGCTTTGTTCCCCTTCTGCAGCATCGTCTCTCCTGAGAATGCTCCTTCCCCACCAGTAGAGAGGGCACAGCGCTCAGATTTAGCAGTTGTGTAGATACCTGAATGGCAACTTGGTTGATCCTCAGAATCACCCTGAGAAGGATGTTGTTGCTTTTATGGTGAAAGAATGTGTATTTAGGGCTAGCCAGCTGGATTGGCTTAGATGGTCCCGGTTTGTGTTACCTATAACCAAAGCACCATCTCCAGGAGCCAGAGGAACAGGTGCCCTCTCCTCTCTTTTGGGCCAGGCAGGCTTGTGCCATGGAGCTTCTCCACGGCCTGTTTGATCAGGGGCTTGTTGGCCTTTGTGTCATGGTGAGTGCTGTGTGCTGTGTCTGTCTTCTGTCTCATCATGGCTGACTCAGTGGTTGGGGACATGAGGAAGGCTTAGTGGTCAAGCTAGGCCTCCTAGGGGTGCCTTTCCTGGGGTATCTGGCCTGCCTACAGAGTCACAGGCCACTGGAAGTCTTGTGACATGCAGATCTCTTTGGGGTTGTGGCTTCCTTTCAGCCTGCCTGTGTTTTCAAAACCTTCACTTTCACATCAGCTTTGAGAAGGGCTGGCACTTCCTTCTCTTTCCATACCCTCTTCCTGAAAAGGGCACGTTTACAGACCCATTTCACAAATGTATAAACTGAGGCCACAAACTTGCTGGGGATCATGTGCCTATTAAGTGGTCGGACTGGGATTTGAACTCAGGCAACCGAGATTCAGAGCTCATGCTTTTTTAGCTGGCAGACCCTGTCCTGCCGCATAAACAATGACATGGTTTTTAAAACATCTTAACTCATTTTTTCATTGTATGTACAAGACAGGAAAATTGGAAAATCAAAAAAGAAAAGAATTGTCCACAATCCTAACCACACCACCACAATCACACCAGCACCCAGTCTGTTTTCATTGTACCAGCCTTTACCAGTCTTTTCATAGCTCAATGCAATTTGTATCCTACTTTTCCACTTAACACACAATGTCCTAATGTCATTACATAATGTTCACAACCACTACTTAAAGACTTCAAGTGTGTTATGTGGTGACATAATGCAAGTTCTAGGGAAACATTTAGACAAGAATTTCCCAAGAAGGAGAGGATCAGTGTGAGCCATCATGGCAATGCTGCAAATACAGGGTGCTGTGGGACTCTGGATTCAAATGACAGCCAAGGCCACTGCCTGACCCGCATGTCTATGGCATTGAGCTAGGAGGTGGCAGTTGGAAATCTACAGCCACATCTGGGGACTAAAAATAGCGCTGCAAAGAGTCAGTGTCAGGCAAAATCTTAGTGGGGGAGAAGCAGAGGCTGAGCCCCAGTCAGTACTGTGTAGTCCCGAACTAGAGGCTTAGTACATGTCAGTCCTGGGTAGACCTGAGCCAGAGACTTAGTCCAAATCAGTGCTGTGTAGTCCTGAGCTAGAGGCTTAGTACAGGTCAGTACTGGGTAGTCCTTAGTCAGAAGCTTAGCATATTTCGGTACTGTGCAGTCAGTCCCAAGCTAGAGGCTTAGTACGTGTCAGTACTGTATAGTCCTTTACTAGAGGCTTATCCAGTACTGTGCAGTCCTTTGCTAGGGGTGTTGCAGATGGAAGGCTGGAGCTCCTCTTGCAGCTCCATTTGCCATATGACCTGAGACATATCAATTCAGTTATCTGGATGTGACTTTCCTTACAATCACGTGGGAATAATAAGAATTCTCTTGAAGGGTCTTAGAAAACCCAAAATGGATGGTTGTCAGTTTGGGATGCTTTGGGTTACAAGTCTCAGCAAACTGGATTTACAGTGGGCCAAGCAATGAAGACTTTCAATTAGCTCACGTCACAAGAATTTGAGGTAAGTGGTCTAATGCTAGTGACAAACCTTAACAGTGCCATCAAGGACACCCGGTGTTTTCTTTTGGCATCTCTCATCTTTACTGCATTGACTGTATTTCTTGCTTTTAAGTACAATTATTTCAATGACTGGCTCTGTGTTGGTGTGTTACTGATCAGTTCGAGGGGTTTGTGAGGTGGCTCAGGTGGTTAAGTATCCACTATACAAACATGAGAATGTGAATTCAGATCCCAATCTGTAAAAAAAAAAAAAAAGAAAAGAAAAAATGGGCTGGAGAGATGGCTCAGCGGTAAGAGCACCAACCACTCTTGCAGAGGACCCGGGTTTGATTCCCAGCACCCACATGGTGGCTATGAACCATCCTTAACTCCAATTCCAGGGGAATCCGAAGCTGTCTTCTGACCTCCGTGGCATTGCACAACAGGGGTGCACTCACATACATGCAGGCAATACACTCGTCCACATAAAATAAAAATAATAGATTAAAAAAAGTGTGTGCAACATCCGTAACCCCAGCCCTGGGTAGATAAGAGACACATGGATCCCTGAAGCTCACTGGCCATCCAGCCTTGCCAAATGGATTTGCTTCAAGTTCAGGGAGAGACACTGTCTCAAAAAGGAAAGATGGAAGCAACTGATGAAATTGTTGCCCTCTGGCCTCATATGCATATGCACAGGTGTATTCATACCAGCATGCATACATGTACACACCAACAATACATCACACACACACACACACACACACACACACAGTTTAAGGGAGAAACTGTTCTGCCTGATTAGTGGGGAAAGTCACTGTTTCCCCCAAGGCTTCTCGAAGGCTGAGGAAGGTCCTCTGTGAAGGTGTTGAGGGTATGCTCTTGCATCTGGTCAGAACTGCTTCTAACACTCCACCCTGTCTTTGTCACTCTCTGGGAGCATGCGAGATGGCGTCTGCTGCAGTTTCCAGAGCTGTCAATTTCAGACCTGTTGGGGTGGGCCTTCTTTGCAGAAAATGGACTCCTCATTGAATTTGCAGACAGAAGATATGTACTTTTAGACTAACTGTCAAAATTGATATTTAGTTGTACGATTATTTGAGCAATGCTGGTTTTTTTTTACCCCAACCTGTTAAGTCCTTTGAAGTCAGAAACTGTGGTTTTTGCTATCATATCCCAGAACCTGGTATGCAGTGAGGGTTCCAATGAATTTGGTGAATCAGGATTGTCACAGTGTGAGCATGCTGAGGTTACCACAGAACCCATGCTTCCCCATGGCTCATTCTCCCATGCCCCACCCCCTTGGTCAGTGAAGAAATTTCCTTACTGTGGTCTCAGACTCTATAGTAGACACTGCCGGTGCTTTCTGGATGTCTTCCTAGGTCACCTGAGTTTCTCTGCAGCTGCGGTGGACAGGTTCCAATACTGGACTGGATTCCCTCCTCCAGGTACCTGAGGGCTTCTCTAGGAATGTCAGCAGCCCCAGGGGATACCTATTCCAGGTAGGTATTTTTGCATAGAAAATAATTACAGACATTTATCTTCTTGTTCATAGGGCTAGGGTTGACTAGGTCTTGGTTGGGCTTGGCAGTGCTTGACTTCAAGTCTCTTTGAATCAGATGCTATTGAAGTGTGCTTTCATTATAGCACATCATGAGAGTGTAAAGGGGTCAGTCAAACCCTTCTGTCCTTGAAGAGTGTCTGCTCATGTTGTGTGTGTTGATATTCCTTTGACCAAACTCAGTGCCAGTGCAACTGGGGTGGGCATTCCTTAGACTCTGCTCTACAAGCCCACATGGAAGAAAAGAGAACAAGCACAGCCCAACTTCACCCAGGTTTCCTGACGCCCAGCTCCCTGAACACAATTAGCGTCATGATCCATCTAGCCATTTCTATCTCCGATAGTGACAAGAAAGCTATCTTTTCAAAAACTTGAGTTCAAGATCAAAGTTGAGCTCTTGTCCTAATTCATTTTTTATTTCTACAAGAAAATACCTGAGCCTGAGTACTTCCTCAAGAAAAGAAGATTTACCTCACTGTTCTGGAGGTTCAAGGACATGTCTTTGGCATCTGCTCAGAGCTGATGAAGGCCCATGGCACATCCATCACAGTGGCAGGGTCATGTGCAAGAGTGGTCAGTGAGGTGCAGAAGAAGGATTCAGGGTTGATGCCAGGATTCCTATAAAAACATGTTCCTCATCACTTTTATAGTAATTTTCAGTTAGCACACAAAATACTGGGCTTCACTATGATGTTTGTATCAAACATATGTATATCATCTACATGTATATCATTTCCGTCTTCACATTCAACCTCCACAACCTCCCCTGCTCTTCTCACTGGTCCTACTAGATTCCACATGCAAAAGAAAACATGCATTAGCCCATCACCCTGTCTTATCCCTTCCCATGCTTCCCTTTAAACTCCTTCCCCTTCCTTCATAGCCCTCTTTCCCCTTTCATGTTATACATACACATATACATATATATGTATACATACACACATATGTGTACACACACACACACACACACACATATATATATATATATATATATTCCATCTAGAGTCTTAATTATCTGGCTTTCTGATTCTGGATTACTTTGCTTAGCATCATAATCTATAGTTCCACCCAGTTTTCTGCAAATGGTATACTTTTATTTTCCTTTTGGCCTGAATAAAAGTCCATTGTATACGTATCACAGTTTCTTTACCCATTTGCCTGTTGATGGACTTCAGGCTGCTTCATATCTTGGCAGTTGTGAATAGTTCAGCAACAGACGAGGATGTGCAAGTTCCTCTGTGGTATTCTAGCTTACATGTCTACCCTCCATGCCCTCTCTATTATCTATCTATCTATCTATCTATCTATCTATCTATCTATCTATCTATCATTTATCTGTCTGACTATCTAATCTAATCTCCAGGTGTACTGAGTCAGGTGTATATACATGGGAATATAGCTTGATCAGGTGGTAGCTCTTTGTTTATTTTCTGGAGGCGCCTCCACACCAACTTTCACCGCATGTTCCCAGCAGTGGTATACCAGCTCTCCTCTTTCCTTGGCACTGGCATTAATAACCACCCATTTGTGGGGAGTAAACTGCTGCTAGGAGACCTGTGTTAATGCTTTCAAGTGAAGAACTTCTAATGACCTTCCACTAGACTCTTCCTCATAACAGTCCCACCACCCCAACATTGCCATCCTAGGGATCACACTTTTAGTATAGGAACCTTTGGGAATGAACCATATCCTAACCGTGGATGCGTGACCTTGAACGTCCCCCACATCTCTGTCATACATAGACCTTGAGACTGAAATAGGGTTGAGCTTTGTGCCTGTACCACCTCAGGAAGGCCCCACTCCCTGTGTAAAGGGATGGGGTCCCCTCTTACCTGTTTAGACTCCCCTGCCAGAGTATGGCTTGGGCTGAGTTCAGGGCTGAGAGAGGTCAGGCCAAGGGCTTCAGAGTTTGGGGGGCATGGTAAGCTGAGAAAACTAAACCAGTATCCAGATGGCAATGTGGACAAACCTCCATGTTAGGCAGGAAGAGATGGAATCAGGGCAGCCTGGCAGAGGAGTAGGTACCAGGTTAGAAGAAGATATGAGGCTGAGGTTCTAGAGAGTGCCTAAGTAACATAAATCACAGCCTGAGAAGATCTGGGACAGGACCCTTTCTTCACTGGTTTAAGCCCAAGAAAGAAAAGGTAGCTGGGCAGTCATCCCCACCCCATTCCTTCTTTTGCAGAATTCTTTGAAAAGTTCATTGGCAACTGGAGAAACCCTTGCAATGAAAGACTATACTGGTCCCAGAAGATGGTTCAGTGGGTAAAAGCACTTGCTGCCAAGCCTGACAACCTGAGTTTAATCCCCAGAATTTATGTAAAGGTGGAAGGAGAGAACCAACTCCACAAACTTGTTCTGTGCACACACACACACACACACACACACACACACACACACATACACACACACACACACACGTAAAATGTATAAAGAAAGTGAGGTGGTTTTCTTCTTCAGTTCCTGGAGATACCATGCGTTTTCCAAGATGTGTGGTTGCTATGGAAACATCCTATCAGCTCTGATCTTTTTCCCTTACAATTAACTTCAGTGTTGCAGAGGTTAGTTTGGTACATGTGATCACATAGGCAGAAAGGATCAGTTGAAATGTAGAAAAGGACACATGGTTATGGCTATATCTGTGGTAAGAGCTGTTTTGTTGTTTTATTATATATTGAAAGTCTGTTGGTGGGCAGTTGGAAGAGCGGGTGGAAGGAAGGAGGGCAGCCAGGGCTGTAGGACAGCAAAGAGCAGATTTCTCTAGTGGAGAACATGGGGCCAATGTGTCTGCAGATGGCAAGGATTGTGCTTTGAGACCTCATGTGAGGAAAGAGAAGTAAAAAGTTTGTGCTGCCTTGAAAAATTTCAGGTTACTCTTGGCATCAGATGGGAGAAAATTTGTTCATTTTTATTATTATTATTATTGTTATTAATTATTACCAAGATCTACAAGAAATTTATTGGGGACTCTGCAATGCATTATCTATTCAAAATAATGCATTATTTCTTCAAAACAACCCAATACAATAGGTGCTGTTATTCCCATTTTATGGATAGGGAAACTGAGGAGGAAGTTGGTGAAACACTGCCAAAGGTGATAATCAGTAAGTACTAAAAGCAAGAATTCACAGTAGGCCTCACTGACACTGAGGGGGTTTGTTCAGTACCCTGCATGATGTGGCCAGGCTGAACAAGTGTTTCTGAAAGCCAGTGTTCTGATGTCCAGAAGGGAGTGACCATCCTGTAGGCTAGCACCCCCAAATGCTGAGCACTGGGGATGGCAGGCCATGATCCTGCCTGTGAGCAAGCAGGGGATGAGGCTGGTGTCTCCATCAGTGAAGAGGAAGGGCCACAGAGTAGACACAAAACCCTATCTACACCCTGCTTCCTCTTCTCTCATGGGATAATGGCAATGTTATGCCAGATTGATCCTCAGCCTGGTGGGGCTCTGGTTGGTCAACAGCTAGCCAGTCAGGGAAGGTCCATTTCCCCTTGGGTCTATGGTTGACTCAAAGATAGGAAGATCAAAGACAGTTCAGGCCAATGAGATGCAAGGAGAGATTTGGTAGAGATTTCTGAGAAAATCAGCATGTTCCTTGATGAGGGGAGATCAAGGATCGTCCTGCCCATCTGTGAACAGAAAGCAGGTAGTCTTGCTGAGTGCTAGAAACCATTCTCATTTTACATCAGAGAAAATGATGCTTAAGGAGGCAACAGAGATGTGTCTCGGGTGTCTTCCAGGACCCACTGACACCTGGAGGTTCTGTGAATGTAACTGGCCCAGATCGGTGGTTATAGAGTTTGAGCATCCAGGCTGAGCCTCTTGTACTTTCCCTGTGACTGCCTGTTTGCTCCCTGGCTCTGGGCTATGCATCCTTCTTCCCCTGTTGGATGTTGCCAGGAGAGTGCCACTTTATGACACCAGCTGTGTTTATTTGAGAACTTAGATTTTCATTATGGGAGTAAAAAGGGCCAGAGGTGATTACCACAGCTAATAGTTACAGAGTGCTAACCATGTACTAAACCCCGTTCTGAGGGCTGGGTGGTCTGTCATTTACTCCTCACCAACAGCTGCCTCTGGAAGTTCTGCATCACAAATAATGAGATTTACACACAGTGGTTAAGAAACTAAGTTTACACAGCCAGAAGGCAGTTAAGATTCAAGTCAGACTGGCTGATTCCTGTACATGATTTTAACTATTCACTCTTCCACCAGAATCCATGCCTGGGGTGAGATGGTCAGATCAACAGTGGGCTGGGATGAGAGTAGAGAGCAGGTGCTTGAGGGAAGCAGATGCTTGAGGGCAGTAGGCATGGGAAGCTTCTTCTTATCATAGGACTGGAGTGAGATATGGGAAGAGCCTCAAAGGTCTCTCTACCCCAGGTCACAGGAGGAGCACAGGGTAGGGATAGGTAAGGTCAGGTCCAGAGACTGACAGGGAGCAGCCTGGGAGTTGGACCCATGCCCATAGGGCTTTGTTGGCATTCTAGGGCTGTCCTTGACTACTCTTTGCATGACCCTCCAACATGTAACCTAATGGTCACTTGTGAATCAATCTGTCTGAACAGCACTTAGCTGAACCTAAAGACTTCTAAATGTCAGGCAACCTGCCTATGTGGCCATCTTCTATCTCTCAAGGCCCAAAATACCTGTGAAGCCCCTGGAAAGGGAGTCTTTAAGTACAGAAGTGGGGGTGGCTGTGTACCCCAACCTAGCATTTGGGAGGGATCAGAAAGTGGTAAAGTTATACTCTCTTCTGAGGGTCAAAAGTCAAGTTCTATGTCTCTAATGTTACAGGTCATGGGAGATCAGGGAAAGGTATGCTAATGTGGATGAGGGCCAAGAAGAATTCTTGAAGAAACAAAGATATGACCTGGCTCTGGAAGGACAGAGTCGAATTTACTTTGAGGAAGAAGGAGGCAGGAAAGAGCACATAGCAGGCTGAGGAGAATGGATAGAGAGGGGAGGGGTTCAGCTGTGCAGGAGCATGGACCAGAAGGACCCTTCAGAAGCTAGGTGGATGTGGTGCCAAGATTCTGCACCTCTTATGTCTGGGTGAGTCAAGAAATGTGGGTATGGGTCAGTCAGACCTGGTGTGGTAGTGTTAACTGTCAACCTGACAGACTGAGAATCACTGAGACATGGTCCTCAGGGAATGCCTGTGGGGGATTATCTTGATTCCATGAACTGATGTGGGAAGATCCATTTCAGTTGTGGGCAGGATCCGGGCTGTGGAAGTGGAGAGTGAGCTGAACACTGGCATGCATGTCTTCATTGCTCCTTCATTTTGACTATGGTTGTAATGTGAACAGCGGCTTTAGGTTCCTGCCACTGTGACTTCCTCACCATGATGGATTATAACCTGGAAATGTGAACTGAACAAACCCTTTCTCCCTTAAGTGGTTTTTGTCAGAGTATTTTATCACAGCAGTAGGAAAAGAAACTAAGAGGGAAACTGGTACCAAGAAGTTGGGTGGTTGCTGCCATGAACCTGACCATATGGTTCTTGGCCTTTGGAACTGTCTTGTGGCTGGAATAAAGATGAGTTTGGTACTTCAGGATAGAAAGTTATTGCATAATGGAAGCAGAGCTTAATGGGCCATTCTGGTGGGAGCTTGGAAGACAGTAATGTTGAGAGGAGTGCAGACAGTACAGACGCTGCTCAGGAAGTTTCAGAGGGGAGCGAGGACTCTATTAGGAGCTGTGCTAGGGGCTGTTCACTTGACCAGGAATATGGATTTATTCTACCCACACCCTAAGAACTTGAGTGAAGTTGAATAGAATTATAGGACTGATTTGTTTGGCAAAGGAATTTTCAGGATAACATTCAGGCTGGTACTGAGACAGCATCTGTAATTGTTTAAAAGGGTCGGGATCACTGCAGAGAAGTCACCCTACTGTATTGGCACAATAGGAAAAATGTCCTGAGGGTAAAATTTTGTCTATTGGAGGCTCCATCTTGTGAAGATCCAGATTCATTTGAAGAAGAAAGCCTAAATGGAAGGGGTTCCCTGCTCTTCAAAAGGAGCTGTCTAGGAAAGTGTCTCCCCCGGGGTTTAGCACACAGACTGCTATAGCTGTAGACCAAGACGGGAACTACATCCTGAGCTGGTGGCAGGACTTGGTAGCAATTGCCCCTGTGCTACTGGTTTTGGAGGCATGGGATATTCAGGATTGAGGGGTCATGGAATCCTACCCTGTGGTTTCACAGAGCAGTTGAGACCAGGTGATATATGGCAGGGTTAGAATTCTTGCAAGGAAGTCCTGAGGGATCACTGTGAAAAGGTGTGAAGGTGAAGCCCATGTTGTAGTGGAGACCCCAGGATGTTGCAGATGCCAGAACCCTGGGATGTCTGCCAGGGAGAGCTGTGGGCACAGAATGGAGCCAGCCTAGGAGCAAATCTATATGTGCTGCAGGCGGCAGAGCTGGAGTGGCAGGACTATTTAAGCCACTTGGAGCCCAGGACATGACATTACAAGCCCAAGATGCCAGATATGGAGCTGTAGGATTTGGCGTTTGCCCTGCTGAGTTTTGATTTTGCTTTGCTGTGATTATTTCTTGCTATGCCCAGGTTCTTCCATTTTGGAATAGGAATATGTACTGTATGCTATTACATATGTAACATATGAAATATGTAACCTTCTTTTTATTTTATAAGTTCTTACAGTTAAGGGGTGTTGGACTTTTAAGGTTTTGAAAGTGTTAAAAGACTACAGTAAACTGTATTTTACATGGAGATAAACATGAGACTTTGGGGACAGATTATGGTCTAAAAGTGAGATACTACAGTGTCACGTTGACAAGGGGTAAATTTGTGATCCTGTTTATGGTCAACTTGACAGACTGAAACTCACCTGAGAGATGGGCCTCAGGGCATGTTTGTGGGGAGTTATCATGATTACATTAATTGATGTGGGAAGATCCATTGGAATTGTGGGCAGGATTTAGGCTGTGGAAGTAGAGAGTAAGCTGAGCATTAGCATGGATGCATTCAACTATTCATTGCTTCCTTCTTCTGACTATGGATGTAATATGGACAGCTGCTTTGAATTCCTGCCACTGTGACTTTCCCATGATGGACTGCAGCCTGAAACTGTGAGCTAAAAAACCCTCTCTCCCTTATGTGGTTTTGACTAAAGTATTTGTCCTGGTTTGTTTCTTCATTGCTGTGACAAAACACTCTGACAACTTCCAACTTGGGGAGGAAAGGGTTTATTCAGCTTACATCTTCCAGGTCACAGCTCATCAGGGAGCCCAAGGTAGGAACTCAGGGCAGGAACCTGAAGGCAGGAGCTAGAGCACAGGCCGTGGAGGAACTCTGCTTACTGGCTTGCTTCCCTGGCCCCTGCTCAGCCTGCTTTCTTATGCAACACAGGCCTACCTGCCCAGGGATGGCACCACCCACAGTGAGCTGGGCCCTCTCACACCACTCAACAATCAAGAAGATGCCCCATGGACAGGGCCACAGGCCAGTCCAATGAAGGCAGTTCTCTAGTTGAGGGTCCCTCAACCCAGGTGTGTCAAGTTGACACTAAAGCTATCCAGCACAGTATTTTATCACAGCAGCAGAAGCTATGACACTGAGCTTAAATCTCAGTTTTGAGATTTTGAGTAGTTTCCAATAAATCACATACTTTATCCCCACCCCAGTCTCAGTTTGTTCATCTCTGAAATGGAACCAATAACAACCACAATAAGGACTTTATGAGGTAAGCATAGAATGGGTAGCCTGGCATATATGCAGGACTGGCTTAATAAATGGCATTAGTTTCTGTTGTTTAACTGGGAATCTATTCCTTAGGTGATGGAAATATCCATCACACACAGTGTGATTTTCATACTTGACTTTGTAGAATGGCTCCAACTAGAATAGAACATATTCTAGCCTCATTGTACAAACAAAATGCAGAAAAACCCAGTGGATGTCCATCCAGAGGAAAACTATGCAGTGGGAACAAAGGAAGTGAGAGATACCAGGCCCTCATTTTATTTGCTTTAGGGTCATTCTTTATGGGAAGCTGTTTTCATCTTGATCAGTTTTTCCAGCAAGTACTGAAAACACATGCTGGCTTCCCGTATATACATGACACTTTTGATTTCTGTCATAACATCATAACATCAGGGTTCAGGAAGTTGTTTGGCTTGGAGTGGGGTAAGATTTGCCATCTGTTTTATACTCTCACAGGTCCCAGAACTTGAGAGAAGTTGATGGAGACCCATGCTATGGAACTTCTAGTCCCTGTGAGTGACAACCACCAGTCACCCTCAGCAGTTATGAGTAGGAACCTGAGGTGCTAGTGATTCTGAAAATGAGGCAGTCATGGGAAGTTGCTCAGATCAGAGGATGTCCCCTGTCAGAGCAGTGCTGGAAGCTCCTGTGTCATCACACTAGCATCTGGCTTAATGGTTACCTATGGGTCCTCCATCAAATGGCACTTATCTGAGCCTGCAGACTTTATCAGGCATGTTAGTCGGCTTTCAGTTACCATAGCAAAATACTTAAGATAGTATGCTTAAGAAGAGGAAATGTTTATGTTGGCTCACAGTTTTGAAGGTTTCAGTCCACAATCAATTGGCTGCATTGCTTGGACCAATGTTGGTACAGTGCATGACAGTGAGAGTATGTGGTAAAGGAAACCTGTTCAACTCATGGTTAAGAGAGAAAAATAAGGAAGAGGCCAGAGGGTACCATTCTCTTCAAGGTCATATCCTCAGTGACTGGAAGTCCTTACGCTATGCTCCACTGCTTAAAGTTCCACCACCTCCAGTACTGTCGTTATGGGTATCAGGTCTTCAACGCATCAGCATTTCAGATACAAACCACCCAGAGTCCCATTCAAGTCTCCTTGTGGACATACCATTCTTCCAGGCAAAATGGTTAGTGGCTGAGTTGCTTTAATAATGAGTTTCTTAATTGGAATAACAAATATTCAAACATGTCCAGCACTGACCAATAGCATTAAACAATGTCAGAATTAGGTCCTTTGGCTCAAGCCCTCTCATATTTCCCTTGACAGAGGTGTGAATACAAAGATTTTTTGTCCTCTAGTAGGCATCCCATGTCCATTTGTGTCTGAAGTAAACCAAGAAAGTCTCATACAGACACATTTCTATGGCTAGGACTTGAAATTGAAGATAGAGCTGAGTTCCAGTTTCTCTGCTCTACCCTGTCCATCTATTCCAGCCGTTTTTCACATCCAATGGACATCACCCACAGTATGCATGCTGGTTAGGTTGTATCATCTTGATACAACCTAGAGTCACCTGAGAAGAGGGGCTTTCAGTTGAGGAATTTCTCCATCAAACCGCCCTGTGGTCATGTCTGTGAGAGATGGTCTTGATTGATGATTGATATGAGAAGACCCGGCCCACTGTGTGCGGCACCATTCCCTAGGCAGGTGGATCTGGATTGTACAAGAAAGCTAGCTGAGCATGAGCCAGGGAGTAAGCCAGTAAGCAGCCTTCCTCCATGGTTTCTGTGTCTGTTCCTGCCCTGACTTCCCTAATGATGGACTGTGACCTGGAAGTGCAAGCCCAATAAACCCTGTCCTCCCACAAGCTGCCTTTAGTCAGAGTGTTTCATCACAGTAAGAGAAAGGAAGCAAGGACCCAGTGGCAGCATGTAGCAAGCATCTGATAGATGTGAATGCTGGTGTGGAGGAGGGGTCTTTCAGAAAGCATGTTCCTCGTGAGAGACTCAGGTTTGGGTTCCACCCCAGCTCAAAGCCAGCTGCCATGGTTTCATGTGTGTACCACTTTCATAGATATATGGTTTCTAAAACTATGAATATGAGTAGATATTACTGAATATATTCCTAAAATCCATTTTAATGAAAAACCAAAAGTTTAATTAATCTCATTTTAAAGGAAAACATTGGAGGCTTGATATGATAGTTATATGCGTGAATATGTATGTGTATATATTTAAATGCGTGTGTGGTATGAATGTAATGTGTGTGTGAATGCAATGTGTGTGTGTGTGTGTGTGTGTGTGTGTACACCACAGTCTGTGTGTGGAGATCACAGGACAATTTTTGGGAGCTGGTTCTCTCCTTTCACTGTGTAAGGTCTAGGAATTAAACTCATGTAGTCAAGGCTTGGCAGCAAGTTTTGAGAACTCTTGCTAGACCTTAGTTATATTTTTATTTGTAGAAAATCAATTCTGCAATTTCAATAAAATGAAAATAAACGGTGTCTATAGTTTTGCATTCCTCTTATGGTATATGCCTCACATTTGATAGATGCAGGGTTTTGTTTGTTTATTTGTTTAAGACAGGGTCTTCCTGTTGCCCCAGCTGGCCTTGAATTCCATACGTAGAGCAGACTAGCCTTTATCTTACAGAGAGCGCTGCCTCTGCCTCCCAATTAAAGGCATGTGCTACCATGCTCGGCTGGTAGATTCTGTTGTAATTGATCTTCTGAATTGTTTAGATGAGCCTAGTGTATGATACTGCTTTCTAAACACCACACAGCCAGCCAAAGCCCAAATTCCAGAATCCAGATCCAGAATTCACCTGAATTATCTGTAGTAAGCATATGCATATAAGCAACTGTGTGTCCTCCCATTATTGAAGTCCCACAGTGAGTTCTGGTGTGGAAGCACAATTCCAGGTGCTGTGGAAGATGTTGTGGACTATGATAAAGTGCCTCGTATCGAAGACTCACAACTGTAGTCTACCCAGCCATCACTGCACTGCGTTATGTGGTAAGAGACAGAGACAGGTATAAAAGGTGTGAGAGAAAGATGCTCAAGGCCTGAAACCCATGCCTCTGGACCAGTTTATCAGCAGTTAACACTACTCAGCAATCCCACAGTTCTCACAATCCCATCATCACACAGTATGTGGTTGAGGAAGACAGACGCACATTCAATTCCCAGGTATGCAGATCACTTGTTGGTGACAGGTATGTTCGGTTGCTTCTCAGAGTCACCTCTCTTATCTTCAAGATGAAGCTAGCACGAACTTCTTGTATCTAGGGATATGAAAAGAAAATGCAGCCAGGCATGGGTGGCATTGAACACCATGCCTGTTCCCTGATAGAGTCATGAGGTACCTTATGAAAGGAAGCATTGGTTTCACAATCAAGCATGCTTGGCCCCAAAGCTTCCTGCTGTGACTGTGAATAAATCCCAAGCCTTGTGTTTAACTTTGTCATCCATAATATAGGATCATAAGAGTGCCCTAATCAAAACGGGAAAATGATGTGTGAAAAGCAAATGTAATGTGGGCTGTGTGGAAGGTGTTAGTAGAGACCACCCATACCACGACTACTTATGTGAGCTATCAGAACTGTTAGCTTGGAATTTCAAGATGCTCTTAACTGGTAAATACTCACACCACCATACCATAATGGTTGGTATACATTACAAAATACAGGTCTGTATACTTGCCATGACCCTTCAGTACTGTCTGTTCTGCTAATCTCCCCAACAGTGCAGAGCCCTGGATGTGGACATCTTATGCTCCAGGCCCTTCTGGGTGATCGGAAGTCTTGCTTGTCCTTTGTCAAACATTCAGTTCCATAGTGTATGCAGGTGAGAGGTTGACGGTTAGTTAGAAAACACTGGATGACTCCCACTAACAAAAGTCAGCCTAAAAACATGGTGGGTGGGGCCATGATCCTTGGGCCCAGCAAGTGGAAGTAGGGCAAAGGCTGACTTTATTTCTTGGGGTAAACATGGCTCCGGCCTTAGCTGAACCGGGCAGTGGAAGTTCCCAACACTTCCAACAATGCCCCGTTGTGCATGGTGACTCACCAATGGACCCACACCCACAGAATAGCTCGTGTCTCTGCATTGAGTGAAATGCCTTGCTGTATGTTTGAGCTAACTTCTCTACCACTGATGTCATCTACCTTCCTTTCTAATGGCTCCTGGAAGCTTCCAGCACCAAGGAAAGATATGGCAAGGGCTCCGATTCTTTGTACTGGGCAGCTGGGCATGTTGGTAGTAGTGGTTGGGAGGAAATGAAAAGTGAAGACTTTGGTATTTGGAGAAAAACTATTTGCTTTTGATGGCAAAGGAAAGTCAGCTTGTGGGTGTCATGTGGTAGTGTCATAGACTTTCTTTGATTCATGGGGAAAAGAATAATTACATCCAGCACTTCTGACATGGAAGAATCAAGAGGCACCTGCAGATTGTCTGCACAGCACCAGTTTGACTTTAATGTTGTTATTGCAGTTAACTTGAGCATTTTTATAGGAACTGAGAATGGCAGGAACACAGGCTTGATTCTGAACTAGGAATTTCTTGACCTGTTGGTGACAAATCAGACCCCAGGTGCCCTGCCTTACTGCCTTTTCTTCCTGCCTGGCACAGCACCCTGGCTCTCTGAGCTTTGGGCACTGTGGAGGGTCTCATAGAGCAGGGTGGGCTCAGAGCCAGACTCCCTGGTGCATTTTAGACCTCGGCACAATTGGAAGTCCTGGAGCTCCATCTGGGGAAGAGAGAAATGGCTCAGCAGTTAAGAGCACTGGCTACTCTTGCAGAGGACCTGGGTCCAGTTCCCAGCACCCAACACAGTGGCTAATAACTCCAGTTACAGGAGAACCAATGCCTTCTGCTGTTCTCCATGGGTATTGCAGGCATATGGTGTCCCTACATACATGCAGGCAAAGCACTTTTTTTAAAAATTCCAAAGACAGGCACTTTTCAATACATTTTTTCCAGAAATAGTTTGAAGCAGGTCATATATATATATATATATATATTTTTTAATTTTTTCAGGGAGAAAATAGGAAAAGAAATCAAGGACAAAGGATGGCAGGCAAAACACTCTTACACATTAAAAAAAAATTACATTTGGAGACTTGAAAGCAAGATGGCAGATTAGAAGCCACATCGGAGGGAGTGTCTGATTACAGTTTGGGAAACAAAGGGAAAAGTAATTTTCTTTTTTTAATTTTTAATAACTACATGATTAGAAGAAGCATTTCATTACAGCTTTAACATATTCAGTAACACACTCCAGAGCAAGAGTACATCTCTTTCACAAGTGGCTGCAAGCTTCTAGGTTCACAGTTGAATTAATACAGTTATACAATATTGAA
>NW_008353596.1:3465187-3467054 GCF_000622305.1 Nannospalax galili
TATATTGTTCCTTGCCGAAAGACTCACTGTTTTTACTACTAACACTGAGATGTTAGCTCATGCATCTCTAATCTGTATCTGAGTATTACTAGTCATAATGGGTTGCACTTGGATCTCTGGCACCTCTGTATGTTTATAAAGTCATCGGGTAGATTTCAATAGTAATGTTTATCACCTCTACTAATTAATATGATGCAAATTTCCATGCTTTCTCTTCAAATATAATACATTAAAAAATTGTTAATTTTGTGTGTGTGTGTGTGTGTGTGAGTATCACACAGAACATCCCAAACCATCTTATTCAACTATACACCCACTTCCCAGATGGCACCCTCCCATAGCCTCCCTCCCCCTACTAGAGCCCTTATACTCTGATATCCCCACTACTGTCTGCTGTGTTGTCTGCACCCCCAGCCATTCCCCACTACTTGTCCATCTGGTCAATCTAGTCAGCCTATCTAGAGGTCTTTGTTTTAGGAAGGTCAGCTGTTCCTTATCTAGCAGCAATCAGTTGTCAATATTCCTTTAGATCAGATTGGGGTCTGCTGTTCATTTGCCCAGTTCTATGCTGGATTACTATCTGGGAGTCCCTTTGGCCACCCTGGCCAACAACTCAACAGAAGGTATGTCCTATCTGGAATTGTTGCTTATTATGTAGCATTTAGCTCTGCATATGGACTCTTAAAAAATTATCTTGGCCCCTTTAATCTCTGGTTATACTTTCCTTTTGAGTGTTTAAGGCCATACAGTAGGCCCAGATAAACCAATTTATTTTTTCTCTTAAGGTCATTTGAGGATCTGTTCCTCAGGGGTCACATAGGCTTGGGAGGAGCCCCTGGCTCCTTTCTGTTACAAGTTCCACCTATGTGAAGATAAGGCAAAGGTCCTACTTTACCATGGCTGGTTTCACTTGGAAGCATGGAGGAAATGATTTCTCTGTATTGACCCTCCTCTCAGTAGGCTGGACACTGGTTCAAGTCCATCTCATGGGGTCTCCTTGGCCTCCTTGATCAAGAGGACAGGTGACTCACCACAATTACAGGACATTTTGAGAGATGCTCATAGTCCCCTGGAATTAGTCGACCTAGGAGGGCAAGGAGCAAAAACTATCTTTATGTCCCTCTGACTAAATTAGTATAGGCCTCAAAGTATGTCTGTTAAACATCCAAGAAGGTTAGTTCCACCAGTCTGGTACTATTAATTACTGTGTGTCATGTAGATAAATCTTGGGCAAAGACCAATTGTTCTCAGATAAACCTTACTTAGACATATATTTCTTGATCTGCTATGTATAATTTGTCAGTAGGTTGTTGGACTAATATGGTTCCCTCTGGTTTTTAAAACTAGTTAGGCATCATTTATCTCGTGCATTGTCTCACCCCTTCATCATGGTTTCAACAATTAAGGTGCCCCCATTTCCCCCCTTTCTCCCTTAATAATACCCTTCTGCTATGGTCTTACCTCTGCTGGGCTACTTCTTTCCCTTTATCCTCTAGGTTCCTTGTATACCCTTCCCTCCCGCTTCCCTTAAACTAACCCAATTTTTATCCATATCTCCCTTATTTAGGCCTGTTTCCTACTGTTCTTCTCTTTCAGGTTATTTCTTTTCCTTACCTCCCTGTTTCCTTTCCATTATCCTGGTTCTTGTAGTTATGTCTGGCTGCATACTTAGTTATTAGAGTCTGGTTCTAGGATCCACAAATGAGGGAGAACACCCGCAAATTTCATGATTTCATCTTTCTTTACTGCTGAGTAAAACTCCATAGTATAAATGAACCACATTTTCATTATGTACTCGTCAAGCAACTTAGGTTGCTTCCATCTCTTAGCTATTGTGAAAAGAGCAGCAACAAACATGGATATACAA
>NW_008353596.1:3467992-3469353 GCF_000622305.1 Nannospalax galili
ATATCCAAGGTCTTTTGTGCTTCCATATGAATCTTAGGATAGTTTTTTCCAATTCTATGAAAAATGTCATGGGGATTTTGATTGGTATTGGGTTGAATTTATAAATGACTTTTGTTAGGATGGTCATTTTCACAATATTAATTCTTCCAGTCCATGAGCATGGGAGGTCCTTCCATCTTCTTAAGTCTTCCTCAATTTCTTTCTTTAAAGATTTAACATTTTCTTTGTAGAGCTCTTTAATATCTTTGGTCAGGTTTATTCCAAGATATTTTATTTTTTTCAGCTATTGTGAAGGGGGGTGTTTCCATGTGCTCTTTCTCTGATTGCTTGCTATTGGTATATAGAAAGGCTACAGGCTTTTGTAGGTTAATTTTGTAACCTGCCACTTTACTGAACGTGTTAATTTCTACGAGTTTTCTGGTGGAATATTTGGCATCTCTTAGATACAATTATACATCATCTGCAAAACGAGATAATTTGATCTCTTCTTTTCCAATCATTACTCCTTCAATTTCCTCCTCTTGCCTTATTGCTCTTGCAAGAGTTTCAAGCACTATGTTAAAGAGTAGTGGAGATAGTGGACAGCCTTGTCTGGTTCCTGATTTCAATGGGAATGCTTCCAGTTTTTCTCCATTTAGAATGATGTTGGCTGTGGGTTTGTTATATATGGCTTTAACTATGTTGAGGTAGGCTCCCTCCAGTTCATTTCCCTCTAGGACTTTGAACATAAATTTATGTTGAATTTTGTCAAAGGCCTTCTCTGCATTTATTGAGATGACGATGTGGTTCTTGTTGTGTCCCAGGGACCTGGTTCCTACAAGGGGCAGCAGGCAGAGGTGGATGTGGAGAGAAAGCTGGCCCAGGTGTCTCCCACATGGATGCAAGAGGGAGCATTTACTGACCTGGGGGGAGACTGAGGGACCAAGATGCATGGGCAAAAGTTAATGGAGACTGTGGCAGGAGCCAATGGCAGACTGAGCTGTGCAGAGATCTTTGCCTCGCTTTGGTATTAGAGTGATGCTGGCTTCATAGAAAGAATTTGGAAGTTCTCCCTCCATCTCTATCTTTTTGAATAAATTAAGTAGTATTGGATGTAGATCTTCTTTAAATGTCTGATAGAATTATGCTGTAAATCCATCTGGTCCTGGGCTTTTTTTAGTCAGGAGGTTAGTATCACTGTTTCAATTTCTTTTTGTGTTTTGGGTCTGTTTAAGCTGTTAATCTTTTCTTGGTTTAGTTTTGGTAGCTCCCATGCCTTTAGATATCCGTCCATATCTTTTAGGTTTTCAAATTTAGTAGCATACAGGTTTTTAAAGCATTCCCTTATAATGTTCTGTATCTTTCTGGTGTCTGTTGTGATG
>NW_008353596.1:3469524-3480675 GCF_000622305.1 Nannospalax galili
AGATTTTTGTTATTTCTTCTTGTCTGCTGGATTTGGGTTTCATTTGTTGTTGCTTTTCAAGTGTCTTGAGTTGCAATGTTATGTCATTTATTTGTGTTCTTTCTGATTTTTGGATGTGGGCACTTAGAACTATAAACTTCCCTTTAAGGACCGCTTTCAGCATGTCCCAGAGGTTTTGTCATGTTGTATTGTCCTTTTCATTTAGTGCCAGGAATACTTTTATTTCTTTCTTAATTTCCCTTTTGACCCATTCATTGTTTAGGAGTGTGTTGTTTAATCTCCATGTGTTCATGTGGTGGCTATATCTTCTTCCGGTGTTGATTGTAAGCTTTCTTGCACTGTGGTCTGATAGAATGCACAGAATTATTTCAATCTTTTTTATTTGTTGAGGTTTGTTTTGTGCCCCAGTATATGGTCGATTTTGGAGAAGGTTCCATGGGGTGCTGAGTAGAAAGTATGTCCTTTGGTGCTTGGGTGGAATACTCGGTAGATGTCTGTTAGGTCCATTTGATATACGGTATTGTTTAATTCAGATGTCTCTCTGTTAACTCTCTGCCCTGTTGACCTATCTAATGGAGACAGTGGGGTATTGAAGTTCCCTACTATTAATGTGTTGGGATTAATATGGGTCTTAAATTCTTGTAGTATTGTTTTTATGAAGTTGGGTGCACCAGAGTTTGGTGAATATATGTTCATGATTGTAATATCTTCTTGATTTATTGTTCCTTTGATCAGAATGAAGTGGCCCTCTTTATCTCTTCTGATTAGTTTTAAAGTCTACTTTGTCAGATATTAGAATTGCAACACCTGCTTTTTTCTTAGTACCATTCGCTTGGTATATTTTTTTTCCATCCTTTCACTTTAAGATAGTGTCTGTCCATAAAAGTGAGATGAGTTTCTTGCAGACACCAAAAGATGCATTTTGTTTCTTAATCCATTCACTTAGTCTGTGTCTTTTGACTGGGAGTTCAGTCCATTAATATTTAAAGTTATTAATGAAAGATGAGTATTGAATCCTGTCATTTTTATTTCTGTTTACATTCTTGATATAGCTATATTTTTCCAGAGTTATATGTTCATTGAATTTCTTTCTGCAACCCCTTGGGTACAGTCATTTCTTTCTTCAGCTCCTTTTATTGCTTCCAGAACTCTCTGAAGGGCTGGTTTTGTGGACATGAATTCTTTCAGCCTATTTATTTCATGGAAGATTTTTCTTTCCCCTTTGAGTGTAATAGACATTTTGGCTGGGTATAGTAATCTGGGTTGGCATCTGTGGTTATTTAAAACTGGGAATACTTTGGTTCAGGCTCTTCTGGCTTTGATAGTTTGCACTGAAAAGTTAGCTGTAATCCTGATGGGTTTTTGTTTATATGTGACTTGTTTCTCTTTTGCAGCTTTCAGTATTGTGTCTTTGTTTTGTACATTTAGTGTTTTTACTATGATGTGCCGTGGAGAGTTTCTTTTCTGGTCCTGTCTGTTTGGTGTTCTATATGCTTCTTGTATTTATATGGGCATGTCTTTCTTTAATTTGGGGAAATTTTCTTCCATGCCATTATCTTGGGATTCTTCTCCGTCCTGTATTCCTATGATTTATAAGTTTGGTCTTTTTATGGTTTCACACAATTCCTGCATATTCCATTCTTGTATTTTCTTAAATTTTTCATAATCTTTGCTTGAGTGGTCTAATTTGTCCACTTTATCTCCCAGTCTTGATAATCTGTTTTTCATCTCATTCATCCTATTGGTGAGGCTTTCTCCTGTCATTTCTAATTCACTCATTGAGTGTTTAACTTCCTTGTTCATTTCAGCCTGAGTATTCTTCAATATTCCTAACTCTTTTCTGAATTCATTCGAGAAGTTTATCCCTATTTCCCTTCAGTTCTTTGATTTCTTTTTGTGTGTGTGTTCTTTAAATTCACTGAATTCTTTTATCATGTTTATAATTATTCTTTTGAGTTCCATGTCCTGCATTATCTCTAGGGGGTTCTCATTGTACTCCTCTAGAGGACTATTGGTATTTGGTGGGGATATGTTATTTTGGGTTTTCATGTTATTATTTTTTCTCTGTGATTTTGACATGTGAATTTCTTCTGTAGTTTCTGATTCTTGTGTGAGACTCAAGCCTTCAAGTTTAGGTCTGCTTCTTTTTGTAAACTTTATGTGCCCTTGTGGTTTACTTTTTTGGGCAAGAAAAGTTGGTTTATCTAAGCTTCCAGTTCTCTCATTTGATTTTATATTGGAGTTGCCAGACGGCTTTTGTCTTCAGGAGTTCCCACAGAGGCCCAAGTCAGATGAGGATCAGATGCTCTTAGGTTTTCTCCTAAGGTCTGGATCCCTCCACGAAAGATTTTGTCCTCAGGAATTTGGGGGTTGGACTGGCCTGGGAGCAGGGCCCAGGAAAGATGCTGGTCTAGGGCAGCTGTTTGCTGTGCCACCCAGAGATGCAAAGGGTGATGGGGGCAGGAAGGGCTCCTGGGGACTGCAGGGAGGAACTGGGTTGGTCTGGATGCAAAGGATCAGGAAGCGGAAAGGTCAGCCCTGGCATTGAGGAAAGAGGCTGGAGGGTTGTGCAGCCCAGGGAAGCAGAGGGAGGTGAGGGCGGGGCCAGGTCCAGAGGGCCCCTGGGGACCTTAAGAAGGAACTGGGTTGGTCTGGATGCAGAGGATCAGGAAGCAGTAGTGGTTCCCCCAGTGTCTGGGGCACCAAGACAATGAATGGGACAGGTTCCAGGCTAGGAGGAGAGATGGGCGGGTGAGATGGGAGGGTGAATGAGGCTGGGGGAGTCAAGATGCAGAGGGCGTGATCGACTACTCTGGAGAGAGTACGAATACTTTTGTCACTCTATCAACTACTTCTCCAGTCTTAGAATTGACTAGATAAACCCCCCAACAAACCTCTCTTACCATTGGACCCATGAACTTTCTCTTCCATTAGGCTTGACTTGTTTCTGTGACTATAGCCAGTGCAGTTGCAGTAGCAGTGTTATAGCCCAGACAAACTTGGCTTAAGACTCCTACCAGGAAATCTACAAAAGCAGTGCCAGTAGGGATTTCAAAGAAGGGGTTCCCAGTGACTGCTGCCAGGACCACCATCAGCACCCCAACAGGGAAAGATGAAGCTGTGAGAGGCAAACAGAAGCTGTAAACACTCTTTGGGCACTCTACAGCCACCTGCCATGTAGACCCTGTGGGAAGGGAGCAATGGCAGCTAGACAGAGGTTGATTGGCTATCTACAGCCCACAGAACAGTCCAGAAAACTCCCCACCCAGGGGAGCTGGGAGCCCACAAGAGAAGAATGAGACTGGTAAAAGTGGACAGGGGCCAGAACAGGACCAGGGAGACAAAACAGTGGCTCCACCAAGGAGATAGGAACAGCATTCAGATGAATGATCTCATTTTCTTACATCTCCACCAGCGCTCCTCCCCTACTACAGCTACTCCTTACCTGCCAGTGACCCTGTTATTAAATCCCCACCATGCTTGCCTCCCTCTGCTATAGCCATTTCTTTTTTAATATATGCTTCTTTTATTTTATTTTTATTTTATGGGTATGTGTGTATTGGTTGCATGTAGGTAAGTGCACCTGTGTTGTGCAATGCCAGAGGAGGTCAGAAGAGGCTGTTGGATCCCCTGGGACTAGAGTTATGGACAGTTCTTAGCTGCCATGTGGGTGCTGGGATTTGAAACTGGGTCTTCTATAAGAACAGCCAATGTTCTTAACCCCTGAGCCATTTCTCCAGCCCCTGCTACAGCCGTTTCTTATCCATGTAGTACGGTAGGCCAGTAGGACAGCAGCAGGCCCACAGTGTCCCCTATTGTTTGTGCCTTTTACTTTCCCTTTTCATTCTTTCCTTTCTCTTTTCTTCTTGCTTTCTCATTTCCTGTACCCACCCCTCTTACTGTTAGATCTCCCAAAGCCGACAAACTGACCTGGTTTACAGTATTTTTACCTTTCTCTTTTTAGCCTACCATTAACCAATCCCCTACACATATTCACCCTATTTTTACTTTGCCTTAATTATTCTCATTCCTATGAATGTCCCTCTCCTGTACTTCCCATTGAACAACCTAATACTTATCACTAGTGTCACTGTGATTGTTGATGTCTTCTTTTTGTTTACACTCATACTATTGTATTAGTATGCATAATGCTATGGGGTCCCTTTATTCCCTAAACCAATTAGTACTTAACAAGTGTCCGTTTTATAGTCACCTGCTACTCTGTTATCAGAGTGGATTAACTACTGGATCGTGACTGTTTCTGCAGACTATACTCAACCCACAGGAGGAGACTGGAGATAGAGCTTGGTGCCTGAAACACCAGTCTAACAGACAAAAACATCACCACAACTCTAGTACAACCTAGTCTCTCCTGAACACTGCAAACATATTCCTGAGAGAAGAGAGGGAACATGAATTGAAAGAATAGCAGCAGCAACAAAAATCTTAACCAATGATCCAACCCCAGTTGGGCAGATCCCAGCACAAAAACAAAAGTAACATGAAAAACCAAGACTGCTTATCTCTTCCCAAAACTACCAATCCTGTAGTAATGACCCCAAGTCAAAATGACTTGGATGAAATTCCAAACTTAGAATTCAAAAGGATGATTATAAATATGGTAAAACAATTCAAAGAGGAGTTGAATATTTTCTAAGAGAGCACAGTCAACTGAATGAATGAAATAAGGAAGTCAGTTCATGACATGAAAATAGAATTTAATAAGGAAAAAAACTGAAACCAAAATGATGACGGAAATGGAAAATACAGTAGGTCAAATAAAACATGCAGTGGAAACCCTTGCTCATAGAGTGCAGAATGGATCACGTGGAAGGGAGAATATCAGGATATGATGACAATAGACAAGGTCAGTGATAATTTTTTAAATGTATGACTAGAACGTGCAAGAACTTTGAGGCTCAATGAAAAGATAAAGTGTATGAATTATAGACATTCAAGAATATTTTCATGAAAAAGGCAAAGAAAATATCTTTACAAAATTATAGAAGAAAAATGTTCAAATCTTGGGAAAGAGAAGCCTATCCATATACAAGAGGCACATAGAACACAAAACAAGCAAGACCAGAAAAGAAACTCCTGCAACATGTTGTAGTTAAAACAATAAATACACACAACAAAGAAAGTATATTAACAGCTGCAGAAGAAAGGGCCAAATTACACGCAAAGCCGACCCATCAAAGCAACTGCTGACTTTCAATCCAAACCATGAAAGCAAGAAGGGCTTGGACTTTTAAACTATGAAAGATCACAATTGCCAAAGAGTCTAATGTACCAGGCAAAACTATCTGTCATAATTGAAGGCGAAAGACAAAATTCCCATAATAAAAACAGGTTAAAGGAATTTATGACCAAGAAGCCAGCACTACAAAGGATGCTGGAAGGAATTCTTCATTCTGAATAATAAGATAAAGACACTCAAGAGACCACAGGAGGAAAAATGTAAATGATGCTCAGACACTCATTTAAACACAAGAGGACTAAGGAATTCTTAAACACAACAAAAATCAACAGGATGACAGGAGCAATGCACCTCTTTCAATAATAACTCGGAAATCAATGTCCTCAATTCATACATCAGAAGACAATGACTAGCAGATTGGATTAGGAAACAGAATCTTTCTTTTTGCTGCCTCCAAAGAGATGAAGAGGGTTACTTCATACCAATCAAAGGAACAATCCATCGAGAGGAAATTACAATTATAGATTTATGTATGCCAGATATTGGTGCATCCAATTTCGTAAAGCAAACACTAATAGATGTAAAATCATAGGTTAATCCTGACATAGTAATAGTGGGTGGTGTCAATACCCTATTTGCATCATTAGATAGATTATACAAAAAATGAATAAGAAATACTAGAATTAAATGACATCATAGATCACATGTACCTTACAGACGTCTTTAGAACATTCCCCCCAAATGCCAAAGAATACACATTCTTTTCAGAAGCCCATGGAACTTTCTCTAAAGTGGATCATATATTAGGATACAAAGCCAGTCTCAACAAATATTGGAAAACTGAAACAACATACTGTATTCCCTATGATCACAGTGGCATGAATCTAGAAATCAATGACAAAAGAAACTACAGAAAATATGTAAACTCATAGAGATTAAATAACACACTACTGGATGATGAACGGATCATTGAGGATATCGAGGAAGAAATTTAAAGATCCTAGTTAAATGAAAATGGAAACACAGCATACCTAAATCTATGAGACACAAGTGAAGGCAGCCCTAAGAGGGAAGTTTATAGCTTTTAAGTGTCTACATTTAAAAATCAGAGCATTGACCCAGGTTTGAATCCCAGCACCCACATGGCAACTAACAACTGTCCATAACTCCAGTTCCAAGGGATCTAACAGCCTCTTCTGTCCTCCGTGGGCATTGCACGGCATGGGTGCACTTACCTATATTCAGGCAATACACACATACACATAAAATAAAAAATAATAAATAAAATTAAAAAAAATCAGAGCATTGGCTGCTCTTGCAGAGATCCAGGTTCAGTTCCCAGCACCAAGTGGTGCCTAAGAACTCTAACAATGCCTGTACTTCCAGTTCCAGGAAGACCTATGCCCTCCTCTGACCTCCATGGGCACTGCACAGCATTGATGCACATAAATAAATAAATAAATAAATAAATAAATAAATAAATAAATGAGATATCTCAAATAAACAACCTGATGATGTCCCCTAAGGGTTTGTGAAAACAAGAACAAACTAACCCTAAAAGTGGTAGATGAAGGGAAATAACAAAGATCACAGCAGAAGTTAACAAACTAGAAACTATAAAAAATAAGAAGAATCAATGAAACAAGGAGTTGATTCTTTGAAAAAGATAAGAAAAAGGAGCAAAACCTTAGCCAAATTAATTAGAGAGAGAGAGAGAGAGAGAAAAAAAACCCAAATTAATAAAATTTGAGATGAGGCTGGAGAGATGGCTCAACAGTTAAGAACACTGACGGTTCTTGCAAAAGATCAGGGTTCAAATCCCAGCATCCATGTGGGAGCTACAACTATATGTAACTCCAGTTCTAGGGGATTGATGCCCTCTTCTGTCCTCCAAGGGCATTTCATGACATGGTTTCACTCACATACATGCAGGCAATATACTCATACACATAAAATAAAAATAGTGAATAAAATATTTTAATAAAATTAGAGATGAAAAGGAAACATTACAACAAACACTGGAGAAGCAGGGAATTATGATGACATACTGTTAAAAATTATATTCTCCTAAATTAGAAAATCTAAAAGAAATGGATGAATTGTTATATCTACATGACTTACTAAAGTTAAACCAACATGAGATAAATAATTTAAACAGATTTATAACCATCAATGAGCTAGAAACAGAAAATTTCTCAACTGAAAAAAGCGCAGGGTCAGATAGATTCAACACAGGATTCTATCAGACCTTCAAAGAAGAACTAGCACCAATACTCATATTATTCCATTAAAACATTAAAGGAAGGAACACTCTGAACTCTTTTTAGGAAGCCGGAATTACCTTAATACCAACACCAGATCAACACACACACACACACACACACACACACACACACACCCCACTACCACCACCACTACAAATAGCAAACAGCAAAATAATTATCGGCCAGTCTCCCTGATGAACTAGATGCAAAGATTTTCAATAAAATTCTTGCAAACCAATTCAAGCACACATCCAAAAGATTATTCAGTGTGGTCAAATTGGCTCCACTCCAGGGATGAAAGGATTTTCAATATACATAAATCAGTGTAATTCACCACATAAATGGACTCAAGGACAGAAATCTTGTGCTTGTCTAAACTGATGCAGAAATAGCTTTTGAAAAAAATCCAACATCTCTTCATGATAAAAAATCTAGGGAGACTAAGGATGAAGGGAGCATAGCTCATCATAGTAAAGCCTACATATGATGACCATCATCATCAAGTTAAACAGAGAAAAACTTGAAGCATTCCCATTCAAATCAGGAATGAGGCAAGGGTGGCCACTTTCATCATTCCTGTTCAGTATAGCACTTGAAGTCACAGCTAGAGCAGTAAGACAAGAGAAGGAAATAAAAAGGACACAAAAGGAGAGGAAGAACTAAAAGTACCCAATTTACAGATGATATGATTTTGCATTTAAGAGACCCCCCCAAAGGCTTCACCAGGAAAATGCTAGAACTGATAATCACTTTTAGCAAAGTGGCAGGTTACAAAATTTACATACAAATATTAGCAGCTTTCCAATATACCAAAGACAAACTGAGAAGGAAATCAGGGAAACTAACCAACCCAATAAAAAATAACCTAAAATAATACCTTGGAATAAACCTGGCCAAGGAAACAAAAGGCCTCTACAATTAAAACTTTAAAACACCAAATACAGAAATTGAAGAAGACACCAAAATATGGAAAGACTTCTCGTGCACATGAATTGAGAGGATTAAAATTATGAAAATGATCATCCTACCAAAACAATCTACAGATTTAGTGCAATCCTCATCAGAACCCCAACACAATTCCTCACAGTAACAGAAAAAAAAATCTTAAAATTCACATGGACGGACAAAGGACTCTGGATAGTGGAAACAATCCCATGAAAGCAGAGCTGGAGGCATCACCATTCATGAATTGACACTATACTGTGGAGCCAGAGTAGTAAAAAGAACAAGGTACTGGCACATTGGTCAGTGGGACAGAACTGAGGACCCAGATATAAGTTCATGCACCTACAGCCATCTGATATTTTACAAAGATGCCCAAAATACACATTGGAAAAAGACAACATCTTTAACAAATGTTGTTGGGAAAACTGGATATCTATATGAAGAAGAATGAAATTGGATCCTTTTCTCTCACCCTGAACAAAAATCAATTCCAAATGGATCGAAGAGCTCAATTTAGACCTGAAACTTCCAAAAGAAAGAGTAGGAAGAACACTTCAGAATGTTGGCTCAGGTAAGGAATTTCTGTATAAGATCCTGGTTGCCTAGGAAATAGGACTGATAATCAACAAGTGGGACTTCATGAAATTAAAAAGCTTCTGTGCTACAAAGGAAATTGTTAATAGACCAAAGAGACAGCTTGCAGAATGGGAACAAGCCTTTGCCAGCTATACCAGACAGAAGGTTAGTACCCAGAATAGACAAAGACCTCAAAGAACAAAACACCAAGAAACAACCCAGTTCAAAAGTGGGCTACAGAACTCAACAGAAAGTTCTCAAGAAATACAAATAGGTAAGAAATATTTTTAAAAGTGTTCACCATCATTAGTCATTAGAGAAATGCAAAATAAAAGTACTTTGAGATTTTGGAGCTAGAAAGATGTCTCAGTAGTTAAGAGCACTGGCTGCTCTTGCAGAGAACCCAGGTTTGATTCCCAGAATGCACATGGCAGCTAATAACCTTCCATAACTCCAGTTCCAAAGAATCTAATGCCTTCTGTGCCCTCTTCAGGCATTGCACTCATGTGGTCCACTTACATATGTGAAGGCAAAACACTAATATACAAAAATAAAAAGTTAATTAATGAAAGAAAAATTACTTTGAGATCTCATCTTATGGCAGTCAGAATGCCTGTAATTAAGAAAACCAAAGACAACAAGTGCTAGCAGTGATGTGGGGACTGTTGGTGGGAATGCAAATTGGTGCAACTACTGTGGATCAGTGTGGCTGTTCCTCAGAAAACTAGAAATAGATGTACCATTGCTGGTGCCAGCCGGCCAAAATGGACAGTACCTGAAAGGGGGAGTGAGGATTGAAAGAAAAGAAAGAAGACAGAAAAGATGCTGCTTGGGAGGGCTCACAGTGAATACTGTCAGCCTTGATTTATTTCAGTTCTGTCTTTTTATACAGAAGAACTCAATTAGTTACAATTGCTGTATTTCCCCACCTGTATCTGGTATCTGGGAGTGGTGAGATCAAAGGCTTCCTTAATCTTTTTGTTTACCACTATTGCCTCAAGGTCAGGTATTATGAGGCTCTCCAAAAAACTACACAAACTCCTGAGTCAAGGTGAAAGATCATAAAATAAACAAGCAAGCCTGCCAAGCTCAATGTACATAATAAACTAACAGCTTGCAACATCTCCCCCTTCTTTTTTTATTTTTATAACCCCAGATTATCCTATATCTAGGACAGAAGGAACGTGCCTGTCTTAGGTTGTCTTCTGCCAGAGCAAAGCCTTACCCATCATCGGCACATAGCTTCCATCAGCTACGCCCTGTCCTAGGTTGACTTTGTCCCAGAAGATCTTACCCGCCCTGTCTTAGGTTGACTTTGTCCCAGAAGATCTTACCCATCTTTGACTACCGGCCTCTGTTAGGGGAGGGAGCGCAATCTCATATCATGCACAGCTGCCTTGACTTGCCTCAGGCATAAACAACTTTACTGCCACCAGATGAAAACAAAGACAGGAGGAAAAGCATGTAAGGTGGCTCTCAGCCTTTTTAGAATATCTGCCACTGCTTACAGGGTGAAAATGCAGAGAAAATTTTTTGTTTTTTCTATTATCTCTTGGCAATAACACGTTGACATTGGTACAATTATGTTAAGGCCTATCATGTCAAATTTGTGTACCCTCATGTCCCTCAGTGCAAGTTAATCCTCTGACATCTAGTCAGCCTATCTATAGTCTCTCCCTTAAAGAAGATCAACTCTCCATCACCCAGCAGAAAGCAGCTGTCTTTTCTACTTTTTTTTTCTTTGGTGCTCATCCAGCAAACCTCACCAGCCTTTCTGGTAGCCACCTGGCTCCATCAGCATCCTGTGGAAAAACACAAACATGCCCTCTTCCCCAAATTAATACAGGGTCGGGGCCATTCCATTGTCCAGTTAAAGGATCCTTCCACCTGACTTGGGCATAGGCATCCTTTGACTGAGGATGCCACATTCTGTCTGCTGCAGAGCAGTCATTTTTATCCAAATTCAAAAAGTTTAAAATGAAAAGAGCATGATGTAAAAGATTACTTGGTGTCTGGGGATATAACTCCCCTTTTCTTATTTTTTGTAATTGTGTTTTTAAAGCACCATGAGCTCTTTCCACTATACCTTGTCCTTGTGGGTTATATGGTATCCCAGTTCTATGCTCAATGCCCAATTGCAAGCAGAAACACTGGGACCCATGACTG
>NW_008353596.1:3482514-3493839 GCF_000622305.1 Nannospalax galili
GACAGTACCTGAAAGGGGGAGTGAGGATTGAAAGAAAGGAAAGGAGACAGAAAAGATGCTTCTTGGGAGGGCTCACAGTGAATACTGCAGCCTTGATTTATTTCAGTTCTGTCTTTTTATACAGAAGAACTCAATTAGTTACAATTGCTGTATTTCCCCACCTGTATCTGAGGGTCAGGGAGCGGTCAGATCAAAGGCTTCTTGGATCCTTTTGTTTACCACTAATGCCTCAAGGTCAGGTATTGTGAGGCTCTCCAGAAAACTCCTTCCTCCTGAATGGGCAGGTTAAGTACTGGTTTGCATGACACAAACTCAGTAAAGGAGGCTGCCGCAGCTTAATGATTAGCAGCTCCCGACATACCATGACCCAGCTGTGCCACTCCTGGGGATATACCCAAAGGACTCTACTTCTTGCCACAGAGACACATGTTCATCCATGCTCATCTCTGTTCTATTCACAACAGTCACACCATGGAAACAGCCTAGATCCCACCAACTGATGATTGGATAATGAAAATGTGGTACCTATGCACAATGGAATTTTATTTCACTGCAAAGAAACATGAAATTGTGGCATTTGGAGGTAAATAGATGGACCGGAAGGCATAATGAGGTAACATGGACCCAGAAAGACAAATACCACATGTTCTCACTCACATGTGGATCCTAGTGTCAATCTTTGGATTTGTGTATTTAACAAGGAGTATCTGTAGAATTCAGGAGACTAGAAAGGTGCCATTGGTGGGAGGGGGAGAAAGATCTTAAGGAAGATGGGATAGTAGAACACAGGTGGTATGAGGGAAAAAAGGGCTATAATGAGGTGGGAGATTTAAGAGGGTAGATGGATGGGAAGGTAAGGCAGAGGAAGGAGGCTGGGGGAGGACTAACTAACTGTAAGGATGTTTGAAAAAGCCACATGGAAACCACATACATACACACACACACACACACAAACATGAGTTTAATTTGAGTTTCTCTACACAGGGGATTATGCTCATCCCAGAAGCTATAGATTATCAAATAAAAATCCCAGTGCCCAGTGTGGGAAACCTCCCCTCAAGTTGTTGGTCAGGGATGCCCCAGAGACTGCCCCAACAATACAGTCTCTTCACATTGCGCTTTATTGCTCACCAGAACTTGATGGTAAGACCTATTACTGAAGACTCCACATACATTGATCATAGAACATGAAGAAATCAAGTTGGTACTGACCAGGAGGTGTCCTCCCCACTAGCTAGCTCTTAGAGTACTGGAGGGTGCTATGCAGGCTGCTGGGAGGAAAAAAGTCATCCACAGTCTTGCCCAGCTGTGAACCCTGTGAACTATAGTAATGACCAGTGTGGCAAGATATGTCCATGAGTGCAATAGTGGCATGAATTGTTATGGGGGTAACCATTCACTTTCAGGAGGAAACACATGCCCAATGTTGCAAATCTGGACAAGAATCTATGAAGCTCAAAGTATCAAAACATCGCATCAACCTGTCCTCTAAATCCATATCTCTCTGCCTGTAGATTAGTACAGCTTTCAGACCTCATCAGAGAAATTTCTTTGTACAGTGAATGATAGTTTATGTATAAACTCACAACTGGTCAAGGGGTAGAGAACCAGTGACTGTGGAGTGCCCAGTCACAAATGAGACATCTGTATCACACTCCCTCTCCCCAAGGCTCAGGGACCAGCGTGGGTAAAAAGATAATATGACCCGGAGGTTGGGAAGACCCAAGCAAAACAGGGTTTTCATTGAAACAGGGTTTCATTGACATGATAGGACCTCTGCACTCGTGAACTCACAGTAGCTATGGTTGCCTGCACAAGACCTGCACAGGATCAAATCAGTTGATATTATAGCACAGAGGGTGGAGGGGCTCATGAGCCCTGACCCCTAGTTGAGGAGCTATTGACAGTTCGTGGCTTTTGGGAGGAAGCGTCAGGTTTCTTTAAGGGTGTGGCCCTTGGTACATTGACCATGTTCCGCCCTGTTAGTAGGGCCCAGCACCCACAAGTATATGTGCATACCATTTGGACTTGGTGAGTTATAAAAAAGACAACATGAAGTTGGGAGGGATAGGAAGTGTGAGATGGATCTGGAAGGGGTTGGGGGAGAAGTAGGGAATGAATATGATCAAAGTGCATTGTATGAAAATCTCAAAGAATTAATAAAAAATATTTTTAAAAGTCACATCTGTTATCTGTGATTGTTCATCAGTGTCTCTTTATTGATGAGTTTCCAGACTTATAAAGCACCTGGGAAACAGACTAGGCTTGGTACTATTTGGGGACAGAGAAGAAGGGTGGGGAGCAAAGAGCAAGGGAGAGCACTCTGAGGCTGCGAGGCTCCAAAAGCGTTCCTAAGATGATGATCTCTGAAGAGAAGGGAAGGGAAAGCAGGAGATCATATGTTCCTGTTGGCTCTCAGACCAGGCCAAGTGGCTTAAATCTGTGGGGTTCCAGATGAATCCCTAGATCTTGTTTCTGGCTTCTTAGACCAGGGGTTAATTCAAGAACTCACTGTCCACTCCTGTGTCCACTCATTGAACCAAATCACACTGGCCACCTTTAATGTACCAGGATATGGCAACAGGATGGAGATAGCATCTCATCCTTACAGAACACTTGTTAGTTGGGAAAAAATAGATACTGAACACATAAATCTAGTCTGCTGCCAGATGATGCTCTGTGGCCTGAAGAGGAGCGTGGCAGGGAAAAGTAGATGTCAGAGTTGATTTAGTGAGGAAGGGTAGGGAAGGATCCCTTGATGAGGGGAGAGAAGAACACAGAATAGAGGAAGGGGCTCTGATATCTATGATGTTCATTTCTTAGGTTCAAGTCTAGGTTCACTGCACTGGACAAAGATATGGCATTGAGCAAAGACATTCTCTGTGGAAGTATAGGCTCATGCCACATAAAGGCATTTGGTGAGAATGGCCTGCATAATCCATAACCACATTATGGGACCACAGTGGTCCCATAAGATTATGATGGAAGTGGAGATGTCCTGTCACCTACTGGTATAGTAGCCACATCATCTTATCACAGTGCATTCCTAATATGTCTGTGGTGATTGTGGAATAAACAATGAAGGTTGCTGGCAGCCATACAAAGTATAGTGCATGCAATTGCATACAGCACACAACTTGATAATCACCATAAGTGACCATGTTACTTGTTTATATATTATATTATATCTTTACTGAATTTTGGAGTGTGGCTTTCTACTTATATAAAAAGAAATTTTACTGGCAGACAGCATTACACCAGCAGCAGAGTCATAGCTGTTGTGTTTAGCATGTCTTTTACTTATATCATTTTCTTTCATACTTGATTTAATCTTGTGTGGTTTTGTGCATCATGACCCTAGGAGCCATAGTTATACCTTATATAAGCCACATAGCTGAGATCCACGCTGCCCCATCTGGGCTGTGTAAGCACACGCCAATGTTTGCACAATGAAATCACCTAATGACACATTTTCTAGAATGTACCCTCTTGGTTAATCACAGCATGATTGCAATTCTTTCATTAGAGTTGAATAGGGGGCTTTGACAGATAAGCATGCTTGGAATTCAGTGAGGAGCCATGCCACTTCTCCCAAGGAGTCTCAGGTTGCTCACCTCCTCTTATGGCAGGGAGAGCTCTCTCTCAGGCTGTGCTGAAAATTGAGATCATTGCCACACACGTGATGGCGACACCTGGTGATATAAAAAACACTCTGCTAAGAATGTTATCTGCATGCCTGTCCGCTGGCAAGTGTTGAGTCCCACAGATGGTAGTTGTTGGCCAGTGACTGAGGAGCTTGCTGATTCGGGGGGGGGGGTGTTGGGCCCCTTCCCTCATGCTCCTGAGCCTAGTCTCTAAGTTTTCACAAACAGGACTCTCCTTAACCTGTAGAGTCCAGGCTCCAGGGGCTGACATACTGCTGGCTGGTTCAGCTGGTAATCAGAGCACTGGGAAATCACCAGCATTGGTTTGTTAGGTTGTTATTTGTGTCATACAGATTTTAACATTTTTAATACCTTTTAATTATTTATTTTATGCGTATGAGGGTTTTGCCTACATGCATATAAGTATACCCATGCATGCAATGCCATGGAGGCCAAAAGTAGGCATTGGACCTCCTGGAACTGGAATTATTGACAGTTATTAGCCACCATGTGGGTGCTGAGAATGAAACCTCAGTTGTCTGTGAAAGCAGCCCCGATTTGAGCATTTTTTATGCTTAGCCCAGTTATAATATGAATTCTAGAGCCAGAGACCCAAGTTCAAATCCCATCTTCACCATTTAATGCTGTGAGACCTGGGGAAAGTTGTTTTCTATACTGTTTCCATGTCTGTCTGGAGGTGGGAGTCTTCCCAATGCTAACCCATAGGGCTGATGGGGAAACTAGGTGGACCATGCAGTGGCTGTGAAACAGGGCCCACAGCATAGCCTTTTGTGAGGGTTTTCAATCCTACTGTGTTTGTGCCTCTGCTGTCTCTGTGACATACATGAATAAAAGGTCTGTTCATTCATCTCAGTTTCTAGTAGCTGTCAGACTTGGCATGGCATAGATGTTCAATAAATGTGGGTCAGATGAAGGAATGAGTGGGTGGATAAGCTGCATTTTCATTTCTTCTACATTAAAAACAAACTATGTTCTTTTAAAAAATATTTTATTTTTATTTTATTTGTATTAGTGTATTGTTTGCATGTGTGAGACTGCACCCATGTTGTACAATGCCCATGAAGGTCAGAAGAGGGTGTTGGATCCCCCTGGAACTGGAGTGGGAGGGTTGTTAGCCGCCATGTGGGTGCTGGGAATTGAACCTGGGTCTTCTGCAAGAGCATCATTGAGTCATCTCTCCAGCTCCCATTTCATCTAAATTTTGAGAGTGATGCAGGAAAATGTGATGGAAGGGACTGATAGTGTAGTTTGGCAGAGGATTAGAGCATGACACAACATTCCCACGAAACTTTCATTCCTGAAGAAATTCCTGAGAAGTAAGAGTGGGAGGGGGAGGGAGGGCATCTCCTCTGGGTTCCTCAGCTGACCTTGACTGAGCACAGGTACAGACTCTACACCACCACCCACATCTTATTCCTCACAGCTACCCTGGAAAGCAGCACATTATTGCTTCCATCTTACAGATGAGGAAATTTAGAGAAGTGATTTTCTTAAGATCACATGCAGGACTGTTAATTCCAGAACTTTCACCCGAGCTTTTGTGCTACATTCTTAACAGCTTATCTGCACTGGGCCAAGGATGGACTCCCCTTTTATCCAAGGGGAAACCTTGGACAGGTGGATGTGCCATACTATGTGCTTGGCATTCATGTCTCAGAGTTATCTATGGCAGCTTCCTCTCCGGAAAATTCTATAATGGCTTAAGTGAGATTTGTCTCACTTCCCTGAGCTCATAGGCAAGGAGAGAGAGCTGTAATCCAGTACTGCATGCCCTGGATTTGGAAATAGAATCATAAAAGTGTGAAATTGTGAAAAAGGGGGCCGTGTCATCGAATGGAGAAGCTGGGGTGTACCGCAGGTTTCACCTCAACTTTGTAAGGAGTGTTTCATTATCTCCATTCTACAGGAATGGCGGCAGGTAGGGATACAGTCCGGCCCAGGATGCTTCAGAACCAGGTGAGGAGAAACCAACTCTCCCTAAGGGTAGCTGGCTAGAAATTAAGAATGCGTTTAATGTTTTTTCCCCCTTTCATGAGGAAAGCTGGATGCTTGATTGACAGCTGTCGGATCTTTTCCCTGTACTGAGCCAGAGTGACAGCTGTGAGCAGAACCCGGTTCCTATCCTAGGTTGGACAGAGAGGGAGGTGGGACTGGAAGCTGCTGTTATTGTCTCCATGGCTCCTGAAGACTTTGAATGCTATTGCTGCCATTCCCCAAATCCACGGGGCAGCAGTAACTGCAGCCTCAGCCCCACTGTTTTCACAGAACCAGGGGAACTGTCAATCAAGCCGCTGTTCCCTTGGTGGTTGCTCAGGTTGGCATCACGACAGTGACAGCGGTTTTTAAAAACTTTGTGCTGCCTAGGGGGCCTCCAGATGAGTCCTGGACAGTGGGAAGCATTTTATGCTAGTCAAGGGAACTACAGATTGTCCTGGCTGCTCCTCTGACAGAGCATCCCTTCAGGAGACTCTGCTTCAGCCATGGTTACTCCAGACACCACACAACGGCCTCAGATGACCCTTAGATGACCCCACCTACAGTTTCTTGGGATAATCCTGCCCACGGTTGCTCAGAACCTGCTCAGGGCAGTTCTCAGTCTGGTTGGAGAGTAATAACTCCTTCATACATGTGTGTGTGTTACTGGCTGTAGAAGTGGCATTTCTCTCACTTTCCGGGAGTCAGTCGTGGCAATCTCCCTACTGTCCATTGCCCACTCTGCCCCTATGCAACAAACACTAGGCCCCAGCAAAACCTCATCTAACTGGCCCTGTTGTGGGAGGAGCTGGTAACATGAAGCTCAGGTAGTTCTGGGGTTGCCAGCCCCAGGGATAACCCAGAAGTAGCAACTGAAGGGTTCCAGAGGCCTGCGGGGAGCAGAGGCCATGAAGAGCTGAAATTGTGATGTGCTACAGAGGTGCTGTGTGGCGCGCCAAGCTGGCCAGCTGGCTCCGCCTTCACCTCAGCTGCTCGGCGCCATCTTGTTCCCGCGCCTCCCCCTGTCAAGAGCAATCTTGTGCACGAGAGGGGTCATACAGCGGAAAAGTCCTACATTTGTAGTGAATGTGGAAAAGGTTTCACTGTGAAACGTACTCTCATCATACATCAGCGAACTCATACTGGAGAGAAATCGAAGGTAGGCAAGTCAGGAGAGACAAAACCTTATTCGAACAATGGTTCCACAGCTCCCCTTGGCTGACCACCTTGCTGTCAGCTCTGTTAGGACCTTTAGTGATAATCACACTTATTTGTTCCTTTGGACCCCGCTTCTATGGAAGGCTTGTAAGAATTGTATGAGGTCAGGTAGAACAGATACAGGCTATGACGCTCCGGCTCCATTATGACCGCATACCCACCTCCCCCCACATGAGACAAGCACCTAAACCAAGGTTTATTAATGGCTCACCTAATTCAAGGTTTGGCCATCTACCGGGGCGTCCGGGATTAATAGCTCACCTAACCCAAGGTTTGGCCAGCCCCGTAATAATCAGATCCCGGCTCAAACAAGAAAAAGGGGGAGATGTGGAGGCACTGTACCAAGATGACGCCCAGCAGCTGAGGTGAAGGCGGAGCCAGCTGGCCAGCTTGGCACGCCACAAAAAGAGGAAGTAATACTGACTGGAGCCTAGGCAGTAAAGGATGTGTGATCACCTCGTGAACAACATGTTATACTATGAGAGGAGCCTGCGTGGCGTATGTGACCTCTAAGCTGATTGGATGACTGCTTTCCCGCCTATGCTAATACTTGTGACTTTTGCCCTTAAATATTGATCAGCCTTGCCAATAAATGAGTTTTCCTGCTTGAAGCGACTCCCTGCCGCATCTGATTGTCCTGGGGGGGGGGGAACTGGCGAAACGGGCGGGCAGCGCACTTCCCCCTCCTCGACCCCCATCGCCACGGCCTCTCGTTCCTCTGCCCCAGACCGTGGGTTCGGAGACCATGGCAGTGCTGAAGGGCAGAAAGGGAAGGCCAGAAAGTAAAAGGCTTTGGCCAATTCCGTGAATGGTGAGAGGCTGCCAGGAGCTGATAGCTGCAAGCCCTAACTTCAGAAAGTCCGGGAGAGTTATTAGCTCCAGCTATCGAGTGGCAGTAACATCAAGAGCTCAGTGTCTTGATACTGTAGGCTCTAAGTTGTTGAAATTAAGAGAGCTACACTTTCCCTGGTCATGACTTCCATCGGATAGAGCAAGAGAAACTTCAGCCACTGGGGACATTTTGACTCGAGAAGTTTCAATCAGATGATGATATTAACACATTCAGTAGAAACTGTTCTTTGGATTTTAGGTTTGGTTCTTTCCCAGCCTAGAGGTCCATACTCTGTTTGGAGCTTGGCATGGTGGTGCCACAGCTTCCAGTCAGCCACAGGGTTATGAAAGCAAACCACTGATCCTGCAGTGAGCTGTGTTGCTAAACTGTGATGCTCAGTTAGGTGTATTAAGTGCATTTTCAACATAAATGATTTTCTGCTTGAGATGGGCTTCCTGAGCACAGCCCACTGTCAGCTGAAGAGCATCTGCATTACTTCTCTGACTTGCATGAGCTGTGGAGCTGATAAGGATTTGAACCCAGCTCTCTCAGGCTTTGAAGACCTGTGTTTTGCATGGGTCTTTGTTGGGACCTATTTTAAATAAAAGCAGAACACACAATTGCTGTGTTGTTGAATCACTTGCCAGCTCAATGAGTTATTCCTTCAGGGGGAAATGTCTTGGCTAAAAAAATTATCCAATTGCATATGTGGGGACTCCAAAAGATATTTGTAGATCCTTGTTAAGAGCAGCCTTTTGGAAGCAACCCACTAGGAGACAAATGGCTAAATAGTGTGGGATCTAGATATTCAGTGGGGTTTAATTCAGCCTTACAAAGAAAGGATGCTCTGACTCTTGCTACCCCACAGACTAACCCTGAAGACATCCTGTAATCTGAATCACCCAGACACACCAGGACATGTTCTGTAAAAATCCACATATACAAGGTACCTAGAATCATGAAACTCAGAAACAGAAAGAGAGTGGGGATTCTAGGCATGGGCACTGAGAGTTAAGAGTTATAGTTTAATGGTTTAATGGGCACAGAGTTTCAGTTGTGCAAGATCAAAAGTTCTGTGAATGCCTGAGATGCCCTTGAACTCTATACTGAACAAAGCCTAGGCTGTGTAGGAGCAGCTCAATCTTTTCTAGCAGTACACATTCGAATTTGGCTTCTAGGAACTTAAACTTTTAAGGCTTTCCAATTGCTGGTGGGAAGGGAGGGCCAGGTATGGCTCTTCTGAGCCGCCCACTCACCGTTCCTGGAGAGCCTTTGAGTTGAGAATTTCCTGCCCTCCTTCCTTTTTTCCTGCCTATTTATCAAATGCTTACTGTGTACCCTTCACTCTTCCAGACACTGGGCACAATATGCAATCTGTGTTCAGTTGGACTGTGTTCTTATTGGTGGGTTTTGCTTTATATTGGTTCAGGTTACCTTTGTTTCCTATGCCAGGTTTTTTGTTTTCTTTCTTTCCAAGCAGAATGAAGCTGTTGTTTCTGGTTCAATTTCTGATGCTGACAGAGATGGAGCTGGGTTCCACATCCCAAACCTGGGAGCTCAGGTAGCTGGCACTGGCCAAGTGTCCAAGGAGAACAAGTGGGAAGGGTCCCCCAGAGCCCCTAGCTCGACAGGAAAGTCAAAGTCTTCACTTTTTTTCTTTTTCTTTTTTTGGGCTGGCATTGTATGAGACTTTGCCTGGTATTCTTTATGGTGAATATGGGCCTTGGGTTCTGAGGGTTTGGGAAGACAATCAAAAGATTCTTCTCTTCCCCAAAATAGCTCACATTTGTTTAGGGCCCTGACGCTGTTAAGAGGCTGGAATTCGCCCCTGTGTTTATTTTCATGTCTGGGTGATGGTCTTGGGCCACTGGAGGACTTTTAATGAATCACTTCTGAGCTGGCTTTTAATGCTTCCCAGACAGGAGGGGCAGGCGCAAGGTTTAGTGACTGACTTGGCTTTCAGCAGCTGCCTGGAGCCGATGTTGGGAGCAGACAGTTTTTCCGGGAAACCTGCTCCCATGAGATTTTGCCAAATCCCAGGACTCTCCTCCTACCAGGGCGAAGGTGGAAGGGAGTGAAGGAAGGTGATGGGCAGGCTTTAATTGGTTCAAGACTTCCTTGGTGGTTTCCCTTGGGCAGCCCCAAGCAGATTGTTTTCACAGGCTCTTGTGCCCAGCACACTGGGTTAGAGCCCCCTTTTAAGTGCAGGCTGGAGGTAGTTGGTCCTGGAGGTCTGTGTGCAGTGCTTGTTCTAGGGACCACAGCAGAGGCTGGATGTGGCCAATGTCTCTAGGATCATGGAGGGGAACATCTCCTGCTCACTCTCAGCCTGACTGGGTTTTTCATTGTCACACCTCGACTGTGCGTCCCTATGGACCATATTCATGTAGCCACGTCCCATGCACACTGTTGGGCATTATTTCCCACTTGCTCTCCCAGTCCATCCTCCCCCTCAATCCTTCTCTGCCCAGTTCTTTGCCTCGGGGCATTGTGAGGGCCACACCACACAGCTAAAATGGGGAACCCCACAGGACACCAGGATGGAGGGCGAGAGGAGAAGATGCTTACTCCCTCAGCAGGCTTGAAAGTCTTCTGTATTAAGTAGCCAGCATCTCCACATTTAGGTCTGTGGGTGGTACAGCCTCCCACCCCAGAATTTTCCTATACTTGCTTACACCCTTTTAAATGGTTTGCGTACCAAACACTTCGTGAATTGTCTTAGGTAGTCTGGCTGGAGCTCTGCCAAACCTGTGCCCAATCCCATGTTTTTTCTACCAGAGTTCCCTTCCTTGTGCTGGGGACCTATGAATCTGTGTCTCAGCCTTCCAACTTCTGCTTCTTTGAAAGCCTGTGTTGAGTCCCCCAAAGAGTTCATTACCTCTGCCTTGGCCTTCACTTATTTTTGTACTGTCAATCTTAATGTTCTCATTTTAACCCCTTGCTGTTTAGATCATGTGCTATTTGTTTTCTTATCAAAATTTTACAATGTTTAATTCCTTCAAGATCTTATTAAGTGGCTGTCTAAAGTGCCTACTTCACTGCCTACCCAGAGGTAGATGTCTAATAAATGTCAGCTATTATCAGGCTACTTCCTACTAAAGTGTAGTGCCTCATCCTTCTAAAGAGCACCTGGCATTTATAAGGACCATCTCACAGGCAATGTTCCCCTCCAGTTAATCACTGTCAGGATAAGGTGGGAGGGCAAGTCCAACACCTTCCTATCTGTAAGTGTGAAAAAAAATCACCCCAAGTCAGTATGCAGAGGCTGTTTAGTAAAAGGAGACAGTATTTAACAGTGGCATGGGGAGCAGCGTCTGGGATCTGTGAATGTCTATGCGTGGTGAATGCTGACCCATGCTGCTCACCTGTCAGTTTCTACACTGTGGGGACTACTCTTGCCTATTGGAATGTGAGTTTCTGTTCTTAGGGAGCACCTGAACTAGTGCCAGTGGAATGTCAGGTCCTGAACTGTGGGCAATATTCAGGTCAGGTGCTATTAGAATTCAGTTTCAATGCTATAGGATGTGCTTGTGGCCAGTCCTTGTACTGGGAGTTTCTACACCGTGGGGCTGTTTCCATATACTGATATTGAAATGTGGGTTTCTACAGTATGAGGAGCTGACTTTTTTTTTTTTT
>NW_008353596.1:3493974-3525472 GCF_000622305.1 Nannospalax galili
CAATAAAATAGACTTTGATTCTAGTTTTGATAAAACAGGAAAAAGGCCATTCAATGGATTCCATGGTGGTTCTTCAATATTTTTAAAAATATTTTTAAAGATGAAACTCAGTAAGTCTTTCATATCCTACTTGGAGACTGAGGAACCAAGAGGCTTGGCATGGGCAGGCAGGGGAAGCTACATCTGTGAGATGCCAACTCCAGTTAGGTTAGTTTGTACAATTTTGTCTAAAAATGGCACCTATGTAAGTACCAATCCAGAGTGATTTTGCTTGGGGCAGAGATCAAAGCAAAGTGCTTCACTGCCCCTTGAGTTCCAGAAGCTGGAGCCCACTGTATTCCAAATGTAAATACATCCTTCTTGGACTCCAGAGACCCTGAGGAGAAAAGTCCAGCAGAACTGTCCTTTGCAAACTGGCCCCCTCCATGTTGTGAAGAAAAGAGGAGCCAATCTGACATCTTCTTTGATATCCAAGATGTTTGAGGACATCTTTCCCATCAAAGTCCCATGATGCTTATACAGCTAGTGGCAATCTTGGGAAGGATTCAAAGTGATGTGTTTGGCATCAAGCCTGAGTGTCCTGGAGCGGTCTGAACAGGTGTCTCGGGTGAACACAAAAGGAGGACCTGGGATCCCTGAATTTGCTGCTGTCTCCCTGGGTCCTTGCAACATCATCATCTGTCATCCCTTTCTGGAAGCTGTCTTGCAGAGACAGTGAGGTGGTGAGGGAAGTTTGTGAGTTTGCTGCAAGTGGGGTTTATCTGGGTCATCAGTTGCAGCCCAAGCTGGCCTCCTTTCTGCTGCCCACCTGAGCTCTTCCAGTTCCCATGCTGGCTTCTAGGCTGAGAATTTTGGCCTTCACCACCCAGCACAGCTCTGGTCACATGTGCTCTTGCTGCTGTCTGAGTGGACTCAGCCAGCATGTGGATCCATTAAGGGCCCAGAGGGCAGCATGAACCTTCCAATCAAATGCACACATGTTCCGTTCCTTCCATTGCCTGTTCTCCGGGGCAGTGTTGGCTAAAGCAGACTCCACGGCAGAGACAGGGCAGATGCTGCTGCTCAGAGCCATGACATTTGCAAACCATTCTGCTGACAAGTTTCCTAACAGCTTGGAGCCTCAGTTTCCCTATGTGCCATAAAATGACAATGACTTGATACAGCCATTAGGAGACAACAGTCAGACAAAGCGTTCATTCTTCCCCAGTCTCCTCTATTCATCTCTTGTTACTTCCCAAACTTATATTGCTCTCAACTTCTTGGTAACTTCCTTTCCCTCTAATAAGCAGAGGGGTGCTTTCCTTAAGAATTCCCCGACACAGAAAAGGAGATTTTAGAAGAACAAAGGTCTTTCCTCCCTTCCTCTCTCCTCCTCCCATAGCATGTTTTCTGCTTTGACTGCATTTTAGGGGTGGGGGAAGGCCTTTATTTAGATGAAGTCATTTAGTTTGTATTTCCTGCTGAAATACTGTCAATTTTTCCTTGTCATTAAAATTGCTTTGTAGGCATCACTTTTTCCTTCTAAAAAATTTTATTTGAGGGAACTGGAGAGGTGGTGCAGTGGTTAAAAGCTCTGGTTGCTCTTGCAGAGGACTGGGGTTCAATTCCTAGCACCCATGTGGTGGCTAACAACCATCCCTAACTCCAGTTCCAGGAGATCTGATGTTCTCTTCTGGCCTCCATTGCATGCACATGGTACACTTATATACATGCAAGCAAACACTTATACACATAAAATTAAAATAAATAGGGGTTGGAAATCTGGACTGGCAAGATGGTTCAGGGGTTAAGAGCACTGGCTGTTCTTGCAGAAGACCTGGGTTTGAATCCCATAACAATAGTCTGTAACTCCAGTTCCAGGGGATCTGACACCCTCTCTGTCCTCCACGGGCACTGCATGATATGGGTGCACTTATACACATGCAAGCATAATACTCATACACATAAAACAAAAATAAATAGAAAAAATTTTTAATTAAAATCTTAAAATTTTTGTTTTGTCAGTTTAATACATATATACTGTGTTATGACCATAATCACCCCTGTTCCCCTCTCTCATCTCCCTCTCACTCCTGCAGACCCCTTCCTCCTTGAGGCCAAGTCTCTCTTTTCACATCTTTATTTTATGGAGGTCTTGTGCAGGTAGACAGCTGTGGTTGTTCATGACCGCCCCAGTCATGTCCAGAAAGTGGCGTTCTCCGTACCCCTCCCCGTCCTCTGACTCTTAAACTGTTTTTGCTCCCTTTTCCTTGATGTTTCCCGGACCTTGAAAAGAGTGTTATGGATGTCCCATTTAGGGATGAGTACTCAACAGTAACTTATTCTGGCACTTTGACCAGTTACAAATTTCTGTATTAACTGTCACCCACTGCAAAATCTTCTTTGATCAAGACTGACAGAGCACTAATCTATGGGTATAAACATAAATATTTAGAAAGCGGTTTGACTATGTGTCCATTTAGCAAAACATCAGTAGTAAATTCCCCTTTAGGGCTTGAGTGACACTTTTTCTAAGAGTTGTTTATAGCAAGTTTTCAAACAATGCATAAAAGTTGAAGGACTGTGACAGGAAGTGCTGGCTTGTCAATGCTCAGATTCCCTCTTCTGGCTTTGTCTCCTGTCTCCCCATCCAGCCCTTCCTCTGCATAGCCAGCCAAAATAGGTCGCAAGTATGAGAATGGCCCCTATTTGTATATTTTAGCATGGGTATTATAAGCTAGAATTCGCCATTTGTTTATGCTTGTTTTCTTTTGAGTATACAGTAAAATGTATGTCTTAAATTTAGTATTTACAGACAACGGTTTGTTATATCTTTCATTAGTTTTCTCCTTAGAAATTTCATGCATACACCGTTACTTCTTCCCCACCCTCTCCAATCTCCCACCTACCCCTCAACACCCTCTTTACAAGTCCTTTCTTGTAATCATATCTTCGTGTTTTTTTTAATTAAAAAAATTTTATGTGTATGTGTATTGCCCACATGTATATAAGTACACCCATGTCGTGCAGCACAGAGGTCAGAAGAGGGTGTCAGATCCCCTAGAACTGGAGTTACAGGTGGTTGTTATCTGGCATGTGGGTGCTGTGAACCAAACCCAGGTCCTCTGTAAGAGCAGTTGGTGCTCTTAACCCCTTAGCCATCTCTTCAGCCCCATGTCTTTGTGTTTTGTCTTATGACTCACTGAGTTCCACCAGGGCCTTCTGTGTGATCTGCTGGAATCACCGGTGGGTACACAAGTGAAGAGAAATGATTGCTTGCCCCAGAATCCACCAGTAGCCAACAGTTCAGCAGGGTCGGGTACGGTCCTGTGAATCCCCACCCCCATCCAGATCAGGGTTCACTGTTGTCAGTCCCGGTCTTGTGCAGGCTCAGGGAAGGCCATCATAGCTGTGAGATCATGGTTTCACTGGGTGTGTCATTGGGAATGGAATGCTTTACAGCCCTTCTCCATATCTTCTGGCTCTTACGTCCTTCTGCTGTGTCATGTAGGTGTCCTCGTCAGGGCTGCGTGCTCCAACTTTCAACTACCGTTTACTCGCAGTACCTTGAGCAGCTACAAAAGACAATTTATTAAATGTCATTCCTTTGTGCATGGTGTGTGTGTGTGTGTGTGTGTGTGTGTGTGTGTGTGTGTAGGTGTGCACTTGTGTGAAGAGTGTTTTTCTCAGTCACTCTCCATCTTACTTTCTGAGACAGTTTCTCTCTATCCTTGGAACTCTGATTTGACTAGACTGATAGGCCAGAAAGCCCCAGGAATGCTGGAATTATAGGCTGTTGTGCCCAGGTTTTGATGTACAATCTGGGGTATCCAAACTCAGGTTCCCATGTATGCACAGGGAGCACTGTACCAACTGAGCAGTCTCAGCATATCATGTCTTTTTTAAAAAAAATACTTTTTATTGTTTTATGTGTATGAGTGTAGTGCCTGCATGTAGGTAAGTGCACCGGTGTTGTACAGTGCCCTCGGAGGACAAAAGACGCTGGATCCCCTGGAACTGGAGTTACGGATAGTTGTTAGCTGCCATGTGAGTGCTGGGATTCGAACCTGGGTCTTCTGAAAGAACAATCAGTGTTCTTAACTGCTGAGCCATCTCTCCAGCCCCGTCTCTTTTTTTTTTTCAAGAATTTATTATTTTTATTTTTGTGTGTACAAGTGCATTGCCTCTATGTATGTAACTGCACCCATGTCATGTAATGGCCATGGAGGTCAGAAGAGGGCATCAGATTCCCCTGAAACTGGACTTATAGATGGTTATTAGCTGCCATGTGGGTGCTGGGAATTGAACCTGGGTCCTCTGCAGGAGTAGCTAGTGCTCTTGACTGCTGAGCCATCTCTCCAGCCCCAGATAGTATGTCTTTTTGAGTCTTAGATTCCTGAACTTCCTTGCTTAACAGTTAATTAATTACTAATAGTCACTGCTCACTGTGAGAACTGAGGTCAGGCTCCTCTGTTCCTCATTAGGAAGGCAGAAGCCCAGCTTCTCCACTTCTAGCCTTTCAGCACCTGGCCATGGATGCAGAGTGTCCTGTTCTCCCCCTAACCTTCCAGTTCTTCCCTCCCCTCCCCTCCCTTGGAGCAGCAGCCTCAGAGCCCCACCCTCTTCTGTTGCAGCCTGGTTTCATCCAGCCACACCCAGAAATGCTGACTCCATGAACACATGACAGTTGACTAATTGTAGCCATCAACTCCCACACTGGCAGCTGTGTCTACATCAGCTGTGGAAGAGCTTGCTGTCTTGTATTCCATTTTCACTCAGTGGCATTACTATTGCTACTATGACACCCATTTCTCAGATTCGGGATGCTGAGGCTTAAAGAGGGAATGTCATGCCCTGATGTCTGTCTGTCTGAAGTCAATGGGATTCACAGGCTCTGCTCTTCCTGCAGTCCCACAGAGATTTTCCTGGAGCCCAAGGCCCAGTCTGTGACACAACGATCACGCACAGCATTACACAATTGTCAGAACAATTTTCTTGGACGTTCAGTTGGAGTGCAGTGTTAAACTGGCTGCAGTGAGTGTGCAGGTGACGTAATCTGCAGGCGACAAGGACACATGTGATCTGGGAGAAGGAGCATTGCTTTTGCTGTCAGCAGAACTAGGCTCTGTCATCTATGAACTGCATGGCTTCAAGAGAGTCAGCATAACACACACACACACACACACACACACACACACACACGACATGAAAATAAGAAACTAGGCAAAGAAAAGTGCCAGCCAGAGGTGGGAACAGGAAAGGGAAATGGCGGGGGGGTGGGGGGTGGGTTCTGTGAATGCAGCCAAAGTACTTGATACACTTGTGTGAAAATATAATGAAACCCATCACTTGTACAACAGGTATTCACTAAAATTTCTTTGAAAATACAAGGAACCAATTTTTAAAAAGTATTTATTTTTATTTTATATGTTTGACTTTTTTTTCTGCATGTGTGTATATGTAGTACATGCATTCTGGTGCCCCCAAAGACCAGCAGAAGGCATCAGATCCCCTGGAACTAGAACTACAGATGGCTTCGATCCCCTATATGGATGCTGGGAACCAAAATGGGTCCTCTGAAAGAGCAGCCAGCTCTCTTAACCAGCCCCAAGAACCAATGTTTTCTGAATACTTACTATGTGCCCTGTAAGGAACATCCACAACTGATTAGAACCCCAACCCCCACTTCTAATAAGCTGTTGTTATTCTCAACCTTGCTTTATTGAAGAGGAGAGAACATGACAGAAATAAGAGGCCTACTCAGGGCCACACAGCCCAGGGACCCAGAAGCTCAGATCCCAGGCATGCTTTTCTAATCAACACCCTTGCTCCAGGTTGTGACTTGAGAACAGCCAGTTCTTCCTTACAGGTACTGTCAGGACTGTGGGGTAAGATGCACAAAGCTTTATCTCTAGAGAGAAATTAGCTATGGCTCAAAGTCCAAACACAGAGTTTACCATTAGAAGCCTATGGGCAGCTTTGGTCCACAATGTACAATGTGTTCACTTTAGAGATCCCCCACCCATTTTTGCATTTGGGTGCTCAATACTCTAACATTAAGACCATGCACATAACAATTCTGTCCTCCAATGTACCTTAAATGCAGTCTGAACATCTGGCTAATGCCTGTCCCTAGGTGGGCAGGAAGCAACTGGCTGGTGTCCAGTTCCCTGCAGGCTCCACAGTCCCTTGTCTGTCTCATATCTCAATGGTTTTCATGGTAGCATTTCTGAGTCTGGGTTTGCTGTACTCAATGTTTGCCTGGCTCCTGTGGGCATGCTGGTCTGTAGACAGAGCAAAAGCAAATAGCTCAGGGGTGTGTCAGTATCATTTCCTGAAGGGAGCACAAGCTGCGTCATTTTCTATCTATGAACTTCAGAGGTCAGGGTGTTCTGGAGAGAGTAAACTCACATATGTGCCTAGAACATTCTGAAGGTGGCTCCTTGCTAGCATGGCCTTTGCAGCTGCTTCACCAGTGTTCAGGTGAGCACTGGGGCTGAACACGTGGCCATCAGGTTTGGCTTCCTTGCTTTTCTTCTTGTCATTTTGGGCACACACAGGGGTTTGAATTTCTTCAAGGTCAAGGTCATCCATGGCATTTCAAGAGATGCCCTGCATACCCCATTGTGCCATGCACCTGCATACCCCATTGCACAGGGTTTGGGTCTGGAAGTGGGAGATGGAAATTAGCACAGCATTTTCCCAGCAGAGTGATGCCCAAACACTTAAAGATTTTCATTATTGTATGTTCACTTTCACAAGCACTAAAAAATATAGCAAGTGTATCAAGTGTGTTTGCCAGAAAAATCATCAACTAGAAGGAAGCTACATTTTAAACAAGTTTTAAAAAGTTAATTTACGGCTGGAGAAATGGTTCAGTGGTTAAGAGCACTGGCTGCTCTTGTAGAAGACTTGGGCTTGGTTCCCAGCACCCACATGAAAGCTAAAAACCATCCCTAACTCCAGTTCTAGGGGATCAGATGCCCTCTTCTGACCTCCACAGGCATTGCAAGACACAGGTGCACTTACATACACACAGGCAATACACTCACACACATAAAATAAAAATAAATAAGATATTATAAAAAATACAAAAAATCAATTTCAAGAGAAGTAATGAGCAAATATCATAAACAAAAACGGCATCAAAATCCAGGAGGGCAAGACACAATGACTGACATGTGGGAAAAGCTGCAAGAGGCGGCCTCTCCTTTGTGTTCTCTAGAGGGGGCAGGAGACAGGATTCCCCTTTCTCCTTCCTGCCTTCACCCCAACTCCCTTTTCTCCCTGGAGTTTTGGGAGCCTTGATCTGAAGGTGGGTGGCAGACAGGTGGAGCCTCTGCTTCTTCCAAGCTGAATCTGTGGTCCTTATCCTCCCAGACCCTTTCCTGGCCTTGAGGGGATGAGGCTCTTGAAACTCAAGGCAGGAAAAGAGTATTGTGCAGTGTTGGGGTACAGAATATGGACACGAATGGGATGTTATCACAGGATGACAGGAGAGAGTAGGAATTAAAGAAGCCAATGAGCCCAGCGTGGTGGCACATGCCTTTAATCCCAGCACTTGGGAGGCAGAGGCAGACAGATCTCTGTGAGTTCAAGGCCAGCCTGGCCTACATAGTGAGTTCCAGACCATCTGGGGCAACAGAAAGACTGTATCTTAAAAAGACAAAAAAAAAAAAAAGAAAAAAAGAAAGAAACCAATGAAACAAACCCCCAAGAGTGAACACTTTTACAGACGCAGCCCGGCAAATACCTGTGCAGAAACTGGTCACACAGCAGCTAACGATGGGGATGAGCGCTGAGAAACGCACAGTTAGGCAGTTCTATCCCATGAGCTTTACGGAGAGCGCTTAACAAGGATCCAGGTGGTAGCAATCTGTCACGATGTAGCCTCTTGATGTTTCAAGAGGTACAGTAAACGCAGGTTGGATGAGGCCACTGCCAGGGCAACAGGACACAGTTTTACCCTCAACTTTTAAAAATTGTCTATTGATTAAATTTGTTCTTTAGCAATTTCATTCATGTATATAATGCATTCTGAGTCCTCTCATGCCCCACCTTCTCGTATCTCTTTATCTCTGTCATCTCCCCTTCCTACCTACAAGTCCCTTTCTGTGTCATTTATTTTGTTTTGTGATCCACTGGTCTTAACCAGGATTATCAGCATGATCACAGGTTTGGAACTAGCCATTGGAGCCTGGTGGGCTCACAGTTGGGTACACAATTGAAGACAATGACTGTCCCTCCCCCAGAATCCACCAGTAGCCAATAGTTCATCAGGGAGAGTAGGGCCCCATGACCCCCAGCCTGATCAGTGATCGACTGTTGGCAGGCCCAGTCTTGTGCAGGCAACCACAGCAGCTCCCAGATTATGGCTGCAATGCTGGGCTGAAGACCACATTTCACAGCCCTTCTCGCTCTCTCCCAGCCCTTGCATTATTTCTGTTCCCTCTTCCCTGATGCTCCCTGAGCCTTGAGCAGCCATGAGTCTCTGAAGTCATTACTGTTCTGTGTCTGGGTGCCTGTGTGGCCACGGTAAACTTTTTAGTAAGTCAAGCGCATTCTAAATAATGACTGAAAGTGTAGGACAGAAACATAATTATTTATTATTGTCAAGTGTTATGTGGCATACGTAATTGCATGTGCTACACTTTCATATGGTTGGCAATGAACAGGTTTGCTTACAGTAGCATCACCATAGACACATGAGCTGTGATGCCATCAGGTGATAGATGTTCTCAGCTCTGTTGTAATCCAATGGGACTGTGGGCCATCACTCGCCAAAAGTGGAGATCCTTAAGCAGCTGATGGAAAGAACATAAAGATCTGTGTTGAATTGAATAGAGGAGCTTGACCAAATTACTCTATCCCTTAAGGCTGTTTTCATCTGTAGGGTGGAAATAAAAAACTTAACTTGAAGATTAAGAATAAAGAATAAGAGAGATGCGATATGAAAAGTGTCCTGAGGTAGTACCTAGTAAATGATAGTCCAGGTGGTGGTAGTGAGGAAGAAGAGGAGGAGGAGGGGGTGGGAGGAATGCTGCTAGACAGGGTCTTTCTTCAGGGGCAGATCCTGATTTAGGGAGAAAGAGGAGTCATATCATGAAGCTTTGTGTTGGGATTTTTCCTATGAGAACATCTTGACAAGGCACCTGGCTTATTAACAGCCATGCCCCGAGGCCACCATTTTCCTATGCCTTTATTTGGTCTGTGGGTACAAGGAACATTCTGTTCTGTTGGTCATAAGTCAAGACTGTGGGAGTGGAGAGCAGCTCTGGGTACTTGGCTGCTTGCTAGGTTGGGTACCAGCCAGTAAGGACCAGCCACAGCCCATCAGGTCATGGGCAGCAGGAGCCCTCTCCTACTTGGCTCTGCATGAATGCACCAAGAGAATTTGCTGAGGCTCAGCCGAGGGTGCGGTGGAGGAGGGGAGCATGGGAGCACACCTTGAAGGGGCACCATCAGAATTCTTGCCCATAAAATGCCGGCACAAAGAACAGAAATGGCCAGAAGAAACTAGCTTGGCCCCTCCCAGTTGGAACTGCCTACTGAAAATGGATTCCTTGTGGGGTTTTGATTTAACTCAGTTATTTCCACTGAATTTTGTAATAATTCTAGTTTCTGTGTTTGATACTCCGATGTCTGGGTCTTGCTCAGTCTGCTGGTGATGCAGGAGAGAATCTTGGGGACATGAGAGGGAAGAAGGAACCCTTCACTTTGGAATCCTGGAATCCTCTCACCAGAATTCCAATACAGTTCACAACTGCTTTTCTCCCTTCCCAGTTGCCAACCTGCAGTTTTCCAGGGATCTCACTAGAAGCCCCATTTACAAAAAAAAAAGGATATGTCTAAACCCTTGTGCAAGTTTACTGGCTTTCTGTTTTTCCTTAGCATATTACAATTCCATCCAAGGCATCTCATTTATTTTACTGATTATAAAAGAGGGAAAAAAGGGAAAGTAAATAGTTTCTTAGCAACCTTTTGAGATGTAACTTGAGAACCACAGAGATAGTCTCACTCTCTGCAGCTCTTCTTTGAGAAGCTCACACCACACCACCACACTCTTGGGCATGGTTTACTTTTTTCTGAATGCCTCTTTTAAAAAAAAATGTCAAACTATATTCAAGAGAATATTTATTTATATTAAGAAATTATAGCCAGGTGTGGTGGCACACGCCATTAATCCCAGCACTTGGGAGGCAGAAGCAGGCAGATCTCTGTGAGTTCAAGGCCAGCCTGGTCTACATAGTGAGTTCTAGGACAGCTGGGGCTACAGGGAGACCCTGCCTCAAAAAGACCAAAAAAAAAAAAAAAAAGAGAAAATTATAGAGTTTAAAAATTAGCATTTATTATAAACATCACAGAAGATTCCCATAACAGTTTGATTAATTAAGTGCTGGTCACACTTGAATATTACTTTTCCCCCATTTTAAAATTAATTTTTCAATGTTCATTTTTACTGACTTTTCTGCATTTCATACAGTACATCTTAATCATATTTAGAACCCCTCCCTATCTGAACCCCCTATAGCCCACCCACAAGGTTTCATGCATTCTGTTATATATATTAAAGTCTATCGAGTCAAGTTTGTGTACCCAGATGTCCCTCAGTGTGAGTTCATCCACTGGAGCCTGTTCAGCCTATCTAGAGTCACTCCCTTAAAGAAGATCAACTCTCCTCACACTGTAGTGGTCCACTGCCAATAGTTCCTCAGCTAAGGTTGGGGCCTCCTGCCCATTTTCCCAGTTCTATGCTGGGTTTTTGTCTGAGTTTTCCTGGGTCTTGTGCATGCTGACACCACTGAGTGCCTCTTGCTCTCTTAACTAACCCTCATGCAGAAGGCTATATTAAAATATATTTATATATATTTAATAAAGTCAGCTGCATCAGACAACTATGGACAAGCCCTCAATCCAGATCTGCTAAAATGATTCCACTATCCAGATCCTAGGCACTTCCCTTGGCTTGCCTCTTTTGTCTTAAAAATTTAGTAAAAATCACTTTCCTTTGCTCCTCCTGCCTGACCCCAAAGGGCCCACCATGCCATGCTGTGTCCAGTGAACTTGGAGTAATGTCACCTTCCTTTGTGACAATAATTTTCATATGTGTCTCATCACCTATCAAAATAAGTGTCAGCAATCTTTACAGAAACTTGGCTGATGGATACTGCCTGAAGAGAACACTCCAATCAGTGAGACCCACGGGTTAGCTTATTAAACTCAATACCCCTGTAGATCTCCTGGAAATACCACATTTACAGAGAGGTACTGTGTTATCTCTTAAGATCAGATGTACAGGTCTAAAGCCAGCTTGAGCTGCATGTAGGCAGGCCTTAAGGTCCTAACTTACTGACCCTCCCCCACCCCATGCCATGGTTGGTTTTGGTTGTCAACTCCATATACCTGGGAAGAAGGAAACTCAGTTGAGTAATTTCCTCTATCAGATTGGCCTGTGGGAAAGCCTGTGAGGCATTTTCTCAATTGCTGAGTGATGTGGGAGGGTCCAGCTCACTGAGGGTGGTGCTATCCCTGGGTAGGTGGTCCTGGGTTGCATAAGAAAGCAGGCTGAGCACAGGCCAGAGGAGCAAGCCAGTAAGCAGCATTTCTCTGTGGTCTCTGCTTCAGCTCCTGCCTTCAGGTTCCTGCTTGAGCTCCTGCCCTGGCTTCCCTCAATGATGAACCGTGACCTGGGAGATGTAAGCCAACTAAACCCTTTCCTCCCCAAGTTTGTTTTGGTCATAGTGTTTTGTCACAGTGATAGAACACTAACTAGGACACCTTATAACCCAAGAGTCCCTTGCGGCATTTATGATGAGGAAGGCTGCTCAGTTTGGGGTTGGTGGGGAGCATCACAGACTTGACCACCGGCCAGGTGAAGGGTAAGCCCAAGCTGTGTTCTGAGGTTGGGTCAGGAAGTGTGTGGAGACAGAGACATCAAGATTAATATATAATGGAGTACTGAGATGGCAGAGTGGTTAAGGCTTGGACTTAGATTGACATGTAAAAGAAGTCAGTTGGAAGAAATACTGGAAACCCCTCCCAACCCAACTAGGGCTACATGTAATACAAAGAATGTGTGAAAAAAGTGATGGGGGGCATGTCTCTGAATGTAGGAAAGGTGGGTGCTATGTAAACAATCTATGAAGGATCATACCACTGGGGATGGGGCCTTTCGAGTCTCAGTCCCAGCTTGGTCACCCACTCCCACTCCTCTGTAGGACACGGTCCATTTCTGCCACTAGTCATGTGCTCCGGTCTGATTCTTTGTTCCAGGACACAAGAACCTGGAGATCTCAGTGGGTGTTTTCTGAACTCAGATCCACACCTGTAACAGACTTACTTCAGATGCAACTGGGCATGTAAGTAGACATTTTTCTTTTTCCTCCTCCTAATGTTTGCTTTAAATCTTTATTTGAAAATAGTTGTAGGTTGTCAGTACAAAAACACAGTGCTTTCCTCGAAGAGGATAAGAGTTTATTCTGGAGCCAAATATGAGTGACCATGATTGGGAACACAGGTTCAGGTTACCCCAAATTTCATGTTCTGGTGTGGTAATAGTTTCATGAAATTTTATAATAAAAGAACAAAGAAAATCATGAACCAAGACACTTTTTAAATACATTAGTGGAAATGTCAGGTAATTACAGAAAAGTGGGGGAATCTCACCTATAAGCCTCAGATGCTAACTGACCATATTCTTAGGCTTTTGGTTGGTGGAATTAGGGGATTTATTAGTATATTCCAAAGGCTTTACCTAGTAGTCACAGATGTCAGGCCACACATAGAGGTGGCTAAGAAATGATAATTTGTAGTTAGGTCCTGGACCTGCAACATTCCAACCTTTCCATAATCATTGAAGTCCTACTCAGTGTATGACTAAGTAAGTGTGCCTTTTTTCCAGGAATTTTCCTCTGCCACCCCCTTGTTGGCCAAGCACCACATTTTGTGCAGGAGAGGGCAAATGTTACATTATTAAATATGGTTTAATGTCCGTCATTGCTAGGATCTATAGGCTGATTTAGCCATGATCCAAATCTGAGTTTAAAAAACCCTTTGTATTTGATATAACATGTCATATACAATAAGATAAATATTCCTAAAATTAAAATAATCAAGAACACTGTCTAACCTAACAAAGCAAATGTAATACATGAGGGAGCCAAGCATTTAAACAATCAAAATTTACTCATTAAAAAAAACTAGATTGAATGTACGTTTCCCCTGTATTTACAGCTATTTGTACTCTATGAACTATTTTCATTGTGTATTTGGAATATCTAAACAAATCAACTTTTAATTTTTGTTTTTCTTTTGAAACTCTTATGGCTATAATCTCATGTGGAGTTGGTGTCTCTAGTTTTCAGGAAAGATTGGTCTTTAAGCTATAAAATGTTATAATTTGAAAAAATAGTATTATATATATGCATATCTGTCTCTGTGAGTGAATACCATATGTGTCTGGGTGCCCATGGAGACCAAAAGAATTTATATCCCTTGGAGCTAGAGTTACAGGTAGTTGTGTAGGCCTGACATGGGTGCTGGGAACCAAGCTCAGGTCCTCTGAAGGAGTAGCAAGCCTTCTGAACCACGGAGCTGACTCTCCAGCCCCTAAATTATCATAGTTCTAATTTGTGTATATTAACTTGATTTATTATCTTGATACTGTACCAGATAGTAATTCAGGAAAGAAAATGGAGAGTCACATTATAGAATAAATTAGATAAAAATGCACCATTTAAAGTTTTTCTTTTAAATAAGATGTTTTTTCCCCATGTACCAAATATTACTAACTCTGATAAAAACAAGGGTTCAGACCTGTTAGGAGTCAGTATTTTATAGGTCTTGTAGGCAACGCTAAATCTCATTAATTTATCTTCTATCTTTATAGTCAGAAAGGGAAGTAGGACTTCAGTAGAAGTCACTGTGATGCTGCTTATTGGTTTTAATATCAGATAATTATATTGCAGGAAATTTTAAATACTCATTTGATCAATAAACATTGACTCTTGAGTTACAGAACATCAGGAATGTTGTCATTATCAGAGATTGATATCTTTTATATAATTTGGATAAGAGGAGTTAACCCAAATCTTTGGGTATTTCTGGCTAGAGTAAATAGAGCTCAGGTTACTTTAAGTTGATCATAGTTTGGAGTATGTTATGGGGACTTTCAGAGTGTTAAACTGACTATATCTTAACATTTTTAATATCAATAGAAACATTATAATCCAATTGGTTGGACCCAATTAATACTTTTTCTCTTTTTTGAAAATAGAACAAAATTTACTTGTCTAAGACTTTGGATTTACAATATAGATACCAAAGGGGAAAAAAAAAAGAAAAGTTGGGCATGGTGACACACACCTTTAATCACACACTCTGCACTCAGAAGGCAGAGGCAGGTGGATCTCTATGAGATCAAGGCTAGCCTGCTCTACATAGAGGCCTAAGAAAGCTGGGGTTGTGGGGACACCTTGCCTTAAAAAAACTACCCCCTCAAATATACACAGACCCCCAAACTGGAGTTTATTTTGGAAAATTTCAAGTTTTTGTCAATTTAAAATATTTAAAAAATTTGTATGTGTGTGAGTATACTGCCTTCATGTATGTAAGTGTACACATGTCATTCAATGCCTGTGGAGGTCAGAAGAGGGCATCAGATTCCCCTGGAACTGGAGTTTCAGACAATTGTTAGGTGCCATGTGGGTGCTGGAAACTGAACCCAGGTCCTCTGCAAGAACAGCCAGTGCTCTTAACAGCTGAGTATCTCTCTAGTCCCCAAGTTTTTGTTAATTCAAAAACTACATTTCTTTTATCCAAATAATACTGAATATGAGAAAATTCTTTTACAAAGACAGTGAAAACATTTGAATCTTTAAACATAGAAAACCAGGTAAGCAAGGGGTTTGGGGCAAGGAAACAGCTGTAACAAAAACACAGTTAATGAAAAGACATAGTCATCCTCATTTGCAACTTAGCTAAAAGCAAGATTAGCATTATTTATTGAGGAATGCACCAAACACAATACTAAATATCTTAAACAATTAAAAACCATCTCATTATAAAAGAATTTAAGAAACATAAAAAGTGGGAGAAATGTTATTCTGGGCACTCGATTGTCAATGTAGTTGAAGATGACTCACCCAGCATTTCTGAAGCCCACCTGGATGTGTCTTCAGATGAAGCTGATTTGTGTTTGATGTGAAAAATGTGAATCTGAAAGTTCATCTCCTGAAGTTTTGTAGTTTGGGAGCTGGTTAGTGGTATCAGAATAGATTTTTTTTCCTCCAGGCAGAATGGAGTCTTTGATATGATGTCCTTTTTTTGTTTAGTTATTGCAATCATCTGATTTCTTCATCTTTAGGGAAAGACACTGTAGTCAATTATGAATTTTTAGTTATCCTATTTAAAAGTCTCTTAGGGGAGCTGGAGAGATGACTTAGGCAGCTAAGAGCACTGGCTGCTCTTGAAAAGCGCCTGGGTTCAGTTCCCAGCAACCCAGATGGTGACTAACAACTGTCCATAACTGTAGTTACAGGGGATCGAGGCCCTCTTCTGATCTCTGCTGGCATTTTACAACATAGGTGCACTTGCATACATGTAGGCAATACTCATACACATAAAATAAAAATAAATATTAAAAGTCTCATTGTATATGTCTGTCTTCAATAGACATGGCTCATATATATGCATGTATAAAATTTCAGTGGTCAGTAGGAAGTTGAACTGGCTACATACCCCATCTCTGGGTCAGATGGAACATAACTTTCCCAGGAGATGTGGTCCTAAGGACTGAGTATATGACTTTGGGTAGGGCCTCATTCCTCTCCCAGACATTTCTGGGAGTCCTGCTGCCCTCTGGAGTTATGTGACTTGTAGTCAGCACCTATCATCACACACTTAGGGGCCAAAGCAACAGACTACCAGTTCTGGAGGGAGTAGGTCTGAGATCAGCCTCCTTAGGAGGCCTTAGGAGGAGTCTGTTTTCTCCCCTTTCCATGGTTGCCTCCACTGTGTTGATTGACTTGTGGTTTCTTCTTTCATCTTCAGAGCACATCACCACAATCTCTGCTCCTGTCCTCACAGTGCCTTTCCTCTGACCCTGACTTCCCTCTGTGCTGCCTTTGAGATTGAACCCCCCCTGGTTAATGCAGAATAACCTCTCTACCACAAGATCCCTATTCTAGTTTGATCTGTTGCTGTGATAAACGCCATAAACTAAAAACAATTTAGGGGAGGGAAGGGCTTATTTTATCTTATACGTCTAGGTTATAATCCATCACTGAGGGAAGTCAGAGCAGGAACTCAAGCAGAAACCACAGAGGATGGCTTGTTTACTGGCTCGTTCACTTGCTCATGCTCAGTTAGCTTTCTCATACAGCTTCATCCCACCTTGCCTAGGGATGGTGCCACCCACAGTGGCACCTCTCACATCATCACCTCTCACATCCCTCTTTGTGGGTGACTCTAGATTGTGTCAAGTTGACAATAAAAACTAAGACAGTCCCTGACTTAGCCGCTCCTGAGAGTCCCCTTTGCCTAACTCCTCTAGAACACTGTGTGCAGCAGGTAGACTTGGCATTTCTCTGAGAAAAAAAGAGCTCAGGTCTTAGCAACTATACTGGTTTAAAGGTTCATGGACTCCTGGAAGGGGCAGGGGCATCTCTGAACACATAGAAGAGCCATAAAGAATATGTAATGAGAGAATGGTGAGGGGGATGCATTGTGGACAGAAGTGTTGCATCTTTCTAAAGAGAAAAAAAAACATCTGGAAGATCACACAGGGGTGCCCATGCTCTTTTTAAATTTCCATGCTTCAGTGTGCTATGTGAGAAAACAGGGAGACAGGGAACACCCAGGGAGTCTGTGGATGACAATCAAGAGGCCTGGTTAGAATAGTAGAAACATATGGAACTCAGAGCAGTGCAGACCAGGCCATTAAGCCATGAGTGCTGCTATAACAAAACATGACAAGGCAGGTTATTTACAAAGAACAGAAATCTAATTCCTACAGTTTCGAAGACTGGGGAGTCCAAGGTCAAGGTGTTGCCTTTGGTGTCTTCTCTTGGCATCCAAGATGGCTCTCATTGCTGTGTTCTCATATGGCAGGGTAGAGGCTGGAAGGGCGAGAAGATACTCAGTGACTTCCCTGGAGCCCTTTCTAAGACACTAATCCACCCCTGAGCACTCTGCCCTCACTTCTTAATGGCCTCCTAAGACACTCCATATCTGTTGTTGTTGTTGTATGTGTGTGACAATTTACAATTTACATAAGAGTTTAGTTAGTAAAACTTAGGAAAGCAAACACTACAAAGAGAAATTGGACTGGGCTGTATTATAGATTATTTTTGAACTTTTTAATAATTCTTTGAGAATTTCATATAATGCATTTTGGTTATATTTACCTCCATTCTTCTACCTAACTCCTTCTAGATCTATTTTCCACTTCCCCACCCCCTCTCAACTTTGTGTCCTCATTAAAAAAATAAACACTGAGTCCAATTTGGGCTGTTCATATAATCATGGGCCATCCGGTGAAGCATGGCCCACTTACCAGGGGCCACACCCTTAAAAAACTGACTCTCCCTTCCTTAGAAGCCATCAACTGTCCATAGCCCCTCAGGTAGGCATGGGGGCCAATGAACCCCTTCTTACTTCATACTGGAATGTTGACTGGCTTGATCTTGTGCAAGTCTTGTGCATACAATCAGAGCTGCTATGAGTGTAGTGGTTCTGTCATGTCAAGAAGACACTGTTTGTTCTGGCCCTCTCCTGCCTCTGACTCTTACAATCTTTCTGCCCTCTCTTCTGCATTGGTCCCTGAGTCTTTGGAAGTGGTGTGATGTAGATGTCTCATTTGTGGTGAGCCCTCCACTGACATTTATTCTCTGTACTTTGACCAATTGTGAGTTTCTATGTCAATTAATATCCACTGCACAGAGAAACTTCTCTGGTAAGGTCTGCACTCATCTATACGTACAGAGTACAAATTTAGAGAGCAGTTTGATACTATGTCCATTTACCCAAATAAAAGCAGTAGGTTCAATCCCAGGGCCTGTGAGCTCCCCAACTATGGGTTCTTGGCCAGATTTACAGTACCAGGCATGGTTTTTCTTTTGTAGAGCAGGCCTCAGATCCAATCAGAAAACAGTTGGTTGACCAATATTCAAGCAACAACTGCACCAATGGGCATATCTTGCCATACTGGTTACTATTGCAATTCACAGGGTTCACAGTTGGGTAAGACTGTTGACAACTTTTACCCCAAGCAGCCTGCATAGCACCTTACGGTACTATGAGAGACAGCCAGCAAGAGAAAGCTTCCTGGTCAGGACCAGCTTGATTTCTCCATGTCCTGTGACTGATGTGTGGGGTGTCTTCAGGAATAGGGTCTTTCCATCAAGTTCTGGTGGCCAAACAAAAGCAATGACAATAGCCTGTGTTGTTTTGGTAGTCTCTGGGACACCTTTGACCTACAACCTGAGGGGAGGTATCCCATAACTGGCACTGGGCTTTTTAATTGTCAACCAATAACTTCTGAGAGAAGTTATTCTGTAGAATAACTCCAATTAAGGTTATTTAAACTATATATGAAACTTTTAAGATAGTAGGTTTCCACATGGCTTTTTAAACATCCTTAAACATTCTGCATCTTAACATGGCCACAGTAGCAAGCATGTTTCAACATGCAGGGGTGCATTCAAATGGTAGCAAACCAAACTCAACTACTTATAGAGTCCATAGATAGAGCCGGCCTCCTTCAGGCATGGCTAGTCTAGGCTCCAGCTCCTCCTCTCCTGCCTCTCAGTTCTCTAATTCCAGTCAGCACAGTGGTAACCTGGGCTTACATTCTGTCAGCAAAACAGGCTCAGTGGAAAAAGCCAGTGTCTTACCCAATGGTTTCAACAGAGCTTGTTGCCTGATTCCCATTGGCTTGTTTTGGCCCATGTGATCACCCTTAAACCAGTTGCCATGTGGCCAAGAGGGTGTGGTTCTTTGACTGAGTCCCATTTCCATCTCTGCAGCCAAGGCTCGGAGCTAAACCTGATTAAGGTGTGAATGCTGATGCCGGAGAGATGCATCCTACTGGCAGGATGAGGTACAGAGGCCCACAAGGTGGAGTCACGAAATTTCCTTTTGACAAAATGGAAGGGCTTACTGAAGATACCCTTTAACTCTTTGATTGCTTTCTCGTACAAGGGAAGAAGGGTGGGTGGGCCTTCACCATCAGCCTTGGGTTTACAGAACATATTCCATTAGCATCAAGTCAATGCAAGTCTTTGGGGGGGAGCCCTAAAAAGTGGAGATACTGTTAAAAACAAATGAATTTGGGGAATCTTGAAGTTCAGAGCATTATCTTTCCCAAGTGAGCCTCAGGAAACCAAATGAATGAAAAATGTTATCCACATTTACAAATGCCCAGAAATTCCACCCACCAAATATCCCTCAGATGACAGTTACTGGGAAGGTCCTGGGGCTCCTGCATGCTCAGCTTAACAAGGAAGTCTGCCTTGGCAGTGGTTCCCACCAGGCTCCAGTGACACTTGCTGTAGTCTATCTCTCAAATTCTTCCTCAATTTCCTGTGGAATTCTCTCTCTCTTTTTCCCCCTTTCCATTTATCTTCTTTTGAAATTTTTAAAATTCCCTTTTCGGCCTGAATCCACTTCTTGGCTTTTTATGAGATCTGTGAGCCACCCATAGGTGACTGAGTATTTCAGACAAAGACTGGCAACTTTGTTTCATTTCACTTAACTGTGGAATGAAATGCAACCAGACCCAGAATTCAGATCCAGGGCTACCACCTAGAGGATGATGATAGCGGTTAGACTGCTTTCCCCCCAACTTGATTTGGCTCAGATGTTACAGGAATTTATTGGCTCATTTAACTCAAAAGCCTAGAGATGGTAAGGCTTCAGGCATGGTATAATCACACCTCAGCCCTGTATGTCTCACGTCTCTTCATAGAGGCATGAATATTCATCTTCTCTGTGCATGGATGTACTAGGCACCTTGAACAGTATCTGGAAAAGTATTTTTTTGAATGACCACAGCAATGCCTACCTTTCTCTCTGGGTTGATTTGGTCTTGAGCAGTACTGAGCAGTGTGAGGTGCCTTTCTGCACCTCGGCCACCATGCTCTTCCAATAGTGTATCCACTTGCATCTAGTTCCACCCTCACCAAGCCAAGGTCAAGGCCTCTGGCATTTAAAAAGACAAAGGCACTGACAGCATGTATCTTCAGACACCCTTCTGCTGTTTTAGAGCCATGTAAGAACCTTGCCATTTATGTTCTGAATGGACAGCTGCCTCCAGCCAGCTGATGAAGGGCTGCAAGCCATCCTCTAGTCAGGCTGGTCTGTGTATTTTCAAACCAGGAACAAAACCCTTTCAAATCAGAACTGCTGTCTATCGGTGAGGAAGGGCCATGTGGCTGGCTGCAGCCTGGTCCCTCCCTGGGAGATCTCTGGGCACTGCCCCGTGGTGGGGGCACTGAGGTCACCCCAGGCCTGCTTCCTGCTCATCTCCCAACACTGGCAGGTTCTTCTGACACTGGATGCTTCAATTCCAGCCATTTCTGACTACAAAATACCCAACCCCCACATCACCTTTTTTTTTTTCAAATTTTAAATATTTTTATTGAGGTTTTGTACACTTCATACAACAGTTCTTAATCAAACTAAGACTCCCTCCCCAATCCATGCCTCCATAACCCCCCCACACATACACACAACTGGCCTCATGTATTCTGCCATATACCGTATCACCTTTCTTTAACTGGCTAAATGTGTCCAGCATGAGGAGGTGACAGGATTTCCAGTTATTTATTTCAGATATTTGATTTTATTGGTCTTTTTTATTAAAAAATATTGCATGTCCTTAGGCTGAAGCTCTTAATGGAGGAATTGCTGCTCATTTCTCGTCATCACATAGACTGTGAACCAAAGAAACAGCCCCAAGGACTCTGTCAGGCCTATGTAAGTTTGCAAAGACTGACTGATGGCTAAGGCCAAGATGAAGAGGACAGAACCCTGAATTAATGACCTTGGTGCCAATTGAAGACTGCAGAGTTGCCAGGACTTTTTCAACGGGCCTATGTTGCCAGGCCATGAATCCACAGAGACTGGCCAGAGATAACAAAAGGATAGAACCAGGGTTTTTCTGCTGTGGATACAGCAGTGGTTTGGGCCAGGGTTCAAAGAATCCATGCAGGGGCTACTAAGTAATTTTAGCACGCCATGTTTCCTAACTCTCTGTGAACCCCAATAAGAGAGGACATCACTAGCCACTTGATGTCCACATTGGTCCTCCTGTGGGTCCCCATAATCAGACCATATCCTTCCATGTAAGTGGGGAGCTATTCCCGGATAACATGACAGGTGGTGGGGATGTACCTGGTTGAAATCTTTTCTGTTTGCTTTATGAGACGATCTCTATGGCCTACAATGGTCTGAAACTCACTATATAGCTTAGGCTGGACCTAAACTTTTGATCTTCCACCCATAGCCTCCCAAGGGTTGAGATTATAACACCATGCCATTACTCAGCTTCAGCATCTCTTCTGGGCGAGTTGGGGAGACCTGTCTGCTGCACTGGGGTGGGAGTAGGCTGGCTGTTCCTTGTATAGCATTTTCATGAAGGGCCTCAATAAGACACACTGAAAAAAAGGCTGGACAGGAAGGCAGTTTTATAGACGGCAAGGGAGGAAGCTGGAAAAGATATTGGGTTCAACCAAGCAGGAAGTGTAACAGAGAGTATCAGGTATCACATTTAGACCCATCTGTGAACTCATCCCCATCACTCCACCTCCCTGGGGTAGGCCTGGATCTTCCTTCTCATGTTTCCAACTCTTATCATCTTCCTCTCTCCCTTAATGGGTCCTGCAGATCTGTGACCTTACCTACCCTACATCCCTGTCCTCCCTGCTGTGGCTTGTATAGCTGTATGGGGATGCTATATGTTCACCTGAGCTTTGTCCTCTACCACAACACCTTCTAGTCCTCTGGCACCCACTCTCAGACACAGTGGGACTGTGATCCTAAGGACCATAAATAGGCTATGAAATTCCATGGACAGGGGCCAGGCCACCTCTGCTCCTGAAAAGGAAGGGGCTGTCATGCACTGTTAAGTGTCTGACTGTGGGTCTTTGAGGTGTCTGTGGATCCTGGCCCATGACCCCCTATGTCCAATCGTTGCTCGCAACCTGGAGGATTTGGATCTGCAGGGCTCCTGTCTTTGTGAGCTCTTCCCTTTAGTTTGTTTATTTCAAGTTTTTAAAATCATAGCTACATGGGGAGCTGAAATGCTCTGGCCTCTCTCTCTCTCTCTCTCTCTCTCTCTCTCTCTCTCACACACACACACACACACACACACACAGCCTTCTGTGTATATTGGATATGGAAGCAATTACACTAGGTTGCAGTAATTACTTTTATATAACTAGAGCCAGGGACTTGTGAATCAAAGCCATACCCATTAACAACGTGTGCTTGGGCCAAGAATTTTCTTTCTTTCTTTTATAAACAGGACTGGACAATGTCAAATCCTTGGGGGGAAAATCCACACCTTTTTTTTTTCAAAGCTGACAGCACATTCCATGCACTCTGTAATGGAGAACTGATGAAGATACAAGTGCAAGAAAACCTATAATTGAAGCCAGCACGTAGCAAGCATAGCTGACCACAAAGCACACCCAGCTGAACTCGCATGTGCTGGACTCCAATCCTCCCGGGTGGGAACATAAGGAAATATTTCTGGATTGTGTCTCAGGCGGCCTATTCTATCCACGTGGCCAAAACAGAACAAGAATGGCTCTTTCCTGGGCAGAGGCATTGGGCTATGTCAGGGAATACCAAGATTGCCTTAATAAAGCTGCCATTGAGCTGGCTAGACATAACCTGAGAAACAGAGATGTTTGGGCAAGAGCTCTCCTGTGTGACTTTAGCTCATGTTCCTCACCAGTGTGTAGGTGTGTCAGATCCCTGGATGGTGTGGCTGGAGGTGAGTGGTCCCTTGGGGGTGGATCAGGATGCGCCCTTTGTTCCTTCCCCCAGCACTCAGGGCAAGCCCCATCAATCCTGCCTCTTGGTTCGGTGCATCTGAGGCCCCTTCCATGTGTGGATTCCCACGGGAGACAGAGGGGACTACATCTTGCTTTCAGAATTCCTTGTTGGTGACTCACAGCCTGGTTGTCCAGGCTCCAGCTGCTGTATCTCCTGGGTTCATTCCTGGGAATGAGCACCTCCCCCTAGTCCCCTGCCCCAATGTTTGGTCCTTGGTGTTGTGTGGCTTCCTGGTTGGGAAGGAAAATTGCTGAGTGGCTCTGGATACCATGATCTGAATGTGGTAGAGGCCTGGGTACATGCACAGTGCTGGACCCCTCTAGCCAACTTCTGCTGGTGCTGTTTAAGTGTGGGCTGGGCTAAGCCTGGCTTCACTCAGATCCCCTCAGGTCATTTCCACAGCATCTCTGCCTGGCATGCTGGGAATTTGGACACCCCCTTCCCAGTTCCAGGTGCTGTGCTCACTTGTGGAGCCCCTGGCAAATTTGTGAAGTGATACCCACACCCAGTGCTCTGCATCCATTTTGGGTCATCCTGACTGAAAGCATGTAACCACACCACTACTTAAGGCACTGGCAACACCCTGCCTCTTCCACAGAAGGTGGCACGGTTGGAGTGTGTATAAAACCCAGCCCTGTCCCTGAGGCTTGGAGGCCTGCACCAGAGCTGCGGGGAAGTCCCTGGTGTCTATGGAGCAGGTGGTCTCTGTCTGGACTCCCAGTCCTCTCAGCTGTTGCGAGTCCTAGTTGGAAGAGGCATTCCAGGGACATTCTTTCTGTCTGGAGCAGAGACTTGGCCTGAACCTTGAACCAAAAAAACCGGAACAAGCTGCACCAGTTTGCTCCACCTCAAAACAAATCCAACTTTTTTTTTCTTAATAGCGCTGAGAACCAAACTTAAGTGCTGGTTGGCTTGTTTTGTTTTCCCACTGGGGAACAGTCCTTTCCTGAAGTGACTGAGGAAACAGCAACTAAACCGTTGCCTGGACCTTGGGTCTAGTCAATTAGTTCACAGGCAGGAAAACACGAGAAGGCAGGGCAAGATCTACACAGATGGCATCAGGGAGGCTGAGGTGGCAGGGGTCTGTCCAGGGGGGCTGTGTGGCAAACCTAGAATCCTGTGGGTGGTGCTGAAACCCTGTGTCCCCAGGGGGAAAGCCTCTTGGAAGCCACAGGAGAGAGGGTAGAAGCTCCAGGTGCAAAGGGCCCACCACACGCCCTCTCCTGAAGAAAAGCGGTTGTTTGCTTTGTTCCACATGACCTCATTACCCTGGCCATGCACTAGGACGGAGGATGTACCTACCCATTAAGCCCATCCTGACTGGGGGCCTCTTGCTGTACTCTCTGTATTAGTTTCTGTTGTGTGGCTATGATGGAAATACCAGATAGAAGCAACTGAGGGAAGGAGGGAGAAAGAACTAGTTTTGGTTCATGGTTTCAGGAGGGTTTCAGTCCAGCATGGCACCAAGCCAGTGTTGTGGGGGCAACTGTTTCTTTGGTTGTGGATAGGGGGGAATGTGATGGCAGCTTGTTCATGATATGGACTTGGAAGCAGAGCCAGCAGGCCAAACCAGAGATGAGTATAAGTGTCAAAGGCCGGCCCCTAATGACCTACCTCTGTTACCTAGGCCTTCACCTTCTAAAGGCTCCACAGTACCACAAACTGGGCACCAAATGCTCAAAACATGAGCCTTTGAGGGACATTTCGTGTGTGTGTGTGAAATATAAGCTGGGCAGTGGCAGGAGGGGTCTAGGGTTGCTGGGAGAGGCATCTGTGTCAGAATCCTGGAGGTACACTGATGCTCAGAGAGAATTTGTCCCTGGTAGTATCATCAGATTCTACCAGAAACTAAATTGTGGCTGTTTGCTTTCTGGGCTCTTCCACTCCCTCCCTCTGGCTTCTTATAATCTATCTTCTAGTCCCCAGGTAACCTAGGCACCCCTCTGTTCCCTGAAATCTGAAAGAGCCTATCCAATATACGATCACAAGCGAGACCACCATAAGAAAATATGTGCTTGCTTATAGTTCTATTTAATCCAAAGCCAGTTCACACAGAATGTTTCCTGGCTCTGATACTCTATATAGGTTGTTTAACCTCTCTGCGTTCTGTTAGCATTCTGTATCAAATGGCACTTATTAGGTCCTTCAGAAGGCTTTATGAGGGATGATTTGCTATAGTTACTCAACATCTATCCCCCATCCTGGCACAGAAGTCCTTTCCTTGACCTGGAGACAGAAACTCCAGGACTGGGTTTGGGGTCTGTATCTACCATATTGAAAACACACCTATGTATCCAGTTGGAACCAGGCTCATGAGGGGTATTTTGAAAACCTTTTGGCTGAGTTCAAGTCAAGGTTGTATAAAGTTTAGTTTGGACTAAAATTTAGGTGTTGTTGGGGTCTTACCCCCTCTTATTTCTGTTTATGCCCTGATTCAGTTGATGCTCCTCAAAACATCTACTCATCCGGCATTGTTTAAGATATATGACAATCTCCTACAAGGCAAAAATCTTGAAAGCCAGGTGTCTGCCAAAACTTTCTGGAACTTATCAAAACTTCTTTATGAGCGTGATACCACTTAATGCGTCACTGGCCCTTCCTGGCACTGAACAGCCAGATCAGTTTGGGCCCCAGTTCTGTGTCACTCTTCAGCTCTGAGCCCCTCCCTATCTCTCAGTCCTTTAGGAGAAAAAGCCTAAGATTTTATAAAATAATTTTCTTGAATTTTTGAGAATTTCATACAATATATTTTGATCATTTTCAGATTCCCTCCCCATCTGTCACCCTTTACTATGCCTCACCTGATTTCATGTCCTCTATTATTTTTTAAGGCCTATTGTGTCTAATTTGTGTCCCCAGATGTCCTTTGGTGTGGGTCCAGCCACTGGAACCTATTCAACATCATAAAGAAAACCGACTTTCCCTCTCTCAGCAACTATCAGTTGCCAATAGTTCCTCAGCTAGGGCTGGGACTTCTTGTCTACCTCCCCACCTCTCTGCTGGGCTTTTGTCTGGCTTGAGCTTATATAGGTCTTGTGTATGCTGTCACCATTGCTGTGAGTTCATATGAGTAACTGTCCTGCTGTCTAGAAAACACTGTTTCCTTGTGGTCATCCACCACCTCTGGCTCCTACAGTCTTTCTGTGCACCCTCTTCTGCAATGATCCTTGAGCTGTGGGAGACAGAGGTTTGATACAGGCGTCCTACTCAGGGATAAGCATTCAGAAGCCTTTTATTCTCTGCAAGTCAACCAGTTGTGGGTTTCTGTGTTAATTTCCATCTGCTGCAAAAGAGAAAAGTCTAAAGATTTAATTATTTTTATTACAGGTATGAGACTTAGGAAAAACAAAGGGGACTAAAGACAGAGCGTGTAATGTCCTCTGAGGCAACAGCTGTGGTCTTCCGAAGAATGAAATGCATCTTTCCAGGCTGGACCCCTGGATCTCAGGGCTTCAGGGCCTTGCTCGTTCTTTCTCTATTCTAAGTGACACTGTTTCTTCCTAACAGTTCCACTAAGCAGCCTGCTCTGTAGCTCAGAGGTCTCCACACGTTTCTTCTTCCCTGCACTTCCCGGTATGGTTACCCAGTCACATACCCAGGCCAAGCTGACACAGGCTGGGGTATGAAGGGGAAAAGAGTCAGTGGGAACTCACAAAAATCCAGCTGAAGCTGGGGAGCACAGGGTACTGGGGGACAGAACACAGGACGTATACTGTTGTGTTTAGAACCTGAAACATCCTCAGGCTCACGTTTGAGAGCTTTGCCCCAGCTCGAGGTGCTGTTTTGAACTGTGGAGTGTTGAAGAGGTGAGGCTTGGCTGACAGAGGTATGTCACTCAGGGTTGGCCTTTGAAGAGTATACCTTCTCTAGTTTGTTTGCTCTGCTTCCTGGTCAGCTGCCATGTGACCAGCCTCTGTCATGTCCTGCCACCAGGAACAGTGCAGCTCTACCCTATCTGCCCCGCCATGATGAAACGGTAAGCCAAAATAACTCTGTTTGCCCTGAAGTTTTCCCTGAAGTTGTGTCTGTCAAAGTGACTACAAAGGATAGAGAGGCTCCAAGGGATTCTGGGATGTTTTCATTCTTCATAAAAGATGATGCGTGGCACTGATAGCATAACAATAAGGCACTTGAGAAGGTGTGTGCCAGTGTTTTCTAGATGCGTTTGTAAGTTTGAAACATCTTATCATAAAACTTTACTTTCAAAGTATGTGGAGAAAGGCTGGACTTAAAAAGAACAAAGGAAAAATTTGCTGTATCATAACAGTCTTTGATAGCAGAGGGAGCTTGCCCTGTGTAATGGGAACTTGGATACTGAAACATACCCTACCCTGGATTTGAGTACTGTTGAGGTGAAAGTTGAAATTGATTCCCCCATTCCAAAGGGAGCTACATATTAAACCTGTGAGGACACTGACACATTTGAAACCCAGTTGGCTGCCGGAGTGTTCTGGAACTTGAAGTGTTGGACCCTGGAGAGAGTTTCATCACACACTGATTTCTTCTTTTGGGATGGTGGTTTTTCTTCATTCCTTACAGAACTAGTTCATTTCTCAAGATTTTTCTGCAGATTAGGGAAGCATTTGCACAGCCTCTTCCCACAGGCAGAACTCTGAGCTCTGCCACCAGCATACGGCTTGTTCTGGTTGGTTCTAGAACAACTGCATGTCACAAGGGTGGCCACTTCATACTTAGCCCTTGTACAAGAGGTTGTGTGAGTGTTTGCAGATCTTGGTCCCAGGGTCCTCCAGGGACTTCTGGTGACATTCTGTGGGCACTGGGGTGGGGCAGGGCAGTAAGTTCATGCTCAGCAGTATGGACAATCTCTAATTTGCTTCCAAGATGGTTGAGGACTAGGGGAGCACTATATATGGAGCCTTGAACCCCTTCATTATGAACCAGTGCCATTCAGATGTTTTTTTGGGTGTCTGTTGAGGTGTGTAATTATCCTGCCTTTGGCTTTTAGCTTTCAGAATATGGAGAGGCTAATATACAAGGACCTCATACAGCTAGTGTACCCTGTCTGATTCTTGGAAGAGCAGCTTGGTGACCTTAGTCAGTCTTCCCAGACCTGACCACTGACAAGAACATGAGACCCAAGATGGATTAAGTGTGGTACAGATGAAACTCAGATGCTGTAACAGGCTGTCTTGGGCTTGCCATGTCATTGAGTGAACCATCTTTTTATCTTTCCCGTGGTGGTGATGCGCCCACGTCAAAGGTTACTGAGTAAATGAAAGAGTTCTCTGTGGTTAAAGTGGGAATGATCAGAATAACAAAACAAAGTAATGATGCTCTATAGCTCAGAGTATAGAAGTAACCATGAGCTCACACTGATGTGAATGAATGATTAATAAATCAATAAATGGGAGGATGAGACCCATCTCCTATACAGAAAAAAATCCAAATAATTCTGGTAGCTACTCCGTTTTAAAGGAGATGGAGTGTAGCTCCCTGTTCCTCAGATGTGAGTTGCAGGGCTAGGTGACTTTGTTGTTGTGTGACCATCACATCGCACACCTATACAAACCTCTGTGGTACAGCCTACAACATACCCAGTGTACATGTTACACACCATTGTACATGTGAATTGTTGACTGAATGATGCTATGTACTGCACAATCCACCTGAGAGAAACATCTCCACATATTCTTTTTTTAAACAGATTTTTTTTTTTTTTTACAAATTTCATACAGTACATCTTGATCTTATTTGGGCCTCCTCCTTTATCTGAAATTTCCATAATGCCCCCACCAGTTTTCATGCATTTTGTCATATGTGTTAAAGCCTACTGAGCCAAGTTTGTGTCCCCAATTGTCTCTCAGTGTGAGTCCATACACTGGAGCCCGGTCAACTTAGCCAGCATCACTCCCTTAAAGAGAGCCAACTTTCCTTCTCCCAGTAGTCATTGGTTACCAATAGTTTCTCAGCTGAGGTTGAAGTTTCTTACCCATTTCTCTCCTTCTATGTTGGGGTTTTATCTGGTTTGAGCTTGCATAGGTCTTGGGGATGCTGTCACCATTGCTATAAGTTCATATGTGTAACTTCCCAACTATCTGGAAAACTCTTTCTGTGGCCTTTTACCACCTCTGGCTCTTATGGTCTTTCCACCCCCTTTCACAATGGTCTCTGAGCCCCGGGTGGCAGAGGTTTGATTTCGGCGCCTTATCAGGGACACACACTGCAGTCACACATTCTCTGCACTCGGTCAATTGTGGTTTTCTGGGTTAATCGCCATCTGTTGCATGAGGAAGCTTCCCCGGTAAGCGTTGAGAGATGCATTAATATTCTTTCTAACCCTGCTCTACTATGTGCCTTAGATGTAGAGGTTGTGTTGTAGATGTACCACTTAGGGCTGGGCATCTCACAGACACTATTCTCTGTGTGTGACCAGTTGTAGAACTCTGTAATAGTCTCCATCTGTTGCAAAAAGCTTTTTTGGTGAGTGGTGAGAGGTACACTTGTCCGAAAATGTAAGGATACATATTTAGAATACAGTAAGAAATTACATTGGCCTAGGAATGTGACAAAAGTAGGTTTTCCTCTAGGATCTGTGACCTCTCCAACCGTGTGTATTTGGCTATATTTATAGTACCGCATATGAGTTCCTCCCATTGAGCAGGCCTTAAGTCCAATTAGACAGCTGTTGATTACCCCAAATGCCACTACTGCACCAGTAGAGAGAGTATGCAATGGTCATTGTTGTGGTTATTAGGTTTTACAGCAATCAAGACCACTGATTGATTTTTTTCTCCCTTGGCAGCTTATATGGTATCCTCTGATACTATGATAGCTGGTTTTTGGGGAGGAGGTTTCCAGGTCAGTTCCAGCTCGAGTTCTCCAAGCCCTGTGTCTGAAGTGTGCCCTATCTTCACCAATAGAACCTTACCTTCAAGTTCTGGGATGCAATCAAGGGCAGTGGTAATAGCCTGTATTACTCTGGGGAGTCTCTTGGACTACCTTGACAAACAACTTGAAGGAAGGTTTCTCCTGCTTGGCACTGTGTTTTTTGTTATATAGCCTTCAGCTATACATAGCATGTGTGTTTGTGTGTGTGTGTGTGTGTGTGTGTGTGTCTACGTGTCTACGTATGTGTATTTTTTCAATAGACTTCTAACTAATCCATTTCCCTCTGGTTTTTCATACCCCTAAGCATTATTTATCTCTCCTCTTTCTCCCTCTATATAACTCTCCCTCCTGAAAGTACCTTCATTTCACCCATTTCCTCTTTGATAACCTCTGTCTCCTACTACCCTGCCCCCCTCACTTGAGGGCCTCTTCCCCTTTACCCCATGATTCCTTTCCATTTTCCTGGCTCCTGAGGTTATATCAGGATATATACTCACACCTAAGGATTTGGAGCTAAGATACGCAAACGAAGGAGAACAAACGTGTGTTTTTCTGAGTCTGTGTTACTTCACTTAGTATAATAGCTTCTAGCTCCACTCATTTACCTGCGAGTTTCATGATTTCATTTTCCTTACCACTGAGTAGAACTCCATTGTGTAACTGTACCACATTTTCATTACCCATTCATCAGTTGAGGGACATTTAGGTTTCCATTTCTTAGCTGTTGTAAAAGAGTAGCAGCAAATATGGCTGTGTAAGAAGTGTCTCTGCAGTAGGATGAGTCCTTTGGGCATATGCCAAGGAGTGGTATAACTGGATTATACACTAGATTTAGTTTTAATAAATAATTTATTGAAAATTTCATACATGCATATAAGGTGTTTTTATCAAATCTATGCCCACTTCCTCCCCTCCAACTCCTCCCATATCTCCTCATCACTTTTTTCTGATACCTTCATGTACTCTTTCTTCTTCTTTGATTTATTTTTTTTAAATGGGGCTTTTGGCTACTTTAACATTCCCCCCTCTGAAGAGGTAACCCTAAAATCTTCTAAAGATTAGATAAAAGCTCCCAAATATTTTTGACATTGTTGGCCTTTGGAATGGAGTACATTGCTAAGAGGCCCAAGGACATAGTGAGTTTCAGCCAAGAAACTGGCTACTTTTAGGGGGGTCTTTTTACCCTAACTGCCTAACCAATTCCTACCTCCTATTCCTATCACACCACCCTCTGAAGAGGTTACCCAAATTGTCAATAGGGAATCTGGATGCAGACCACTCTGGCTTCTTCCATGTTGAACAGGGACACAGGGTGAGGCAATTGAAGTGCCCCTTCAGTGGGTCTATCTAAAAGACCCCCAAAACTGCATAACTTGTCTCTAAGAGGAGAAAAAAGTCCTTGAATCATGAATAGGAGATGTGAAGAAGTAAAGACGAGTAATTAGCATTGCAAGTTCTACACAGGAAACTAGAAAAAAGTCAGAACAGGGCAATTTTCAAATGTTCATATGAGTCCACTGGAATTTCTTGATAAGAGCTTCCAAAAGCATCACTCTATTGGGGTCCTCCTCATTTTTATTTTGTCTGCCAAGGCTGGACTCTAGAGGGA
>NW_008353596.1:3525519-3550862 GCF_000622305.1 Nannospalax galili
TTGCTAATATTCCTTTAGATAAGATTGGGGTCTGCTGTTCATTTTCCCAGTTCTATGCTGGGTTACTATCTGGGAGTCTCTTGGACCACCCTTCAATAGAAGGTATCTCCTGTCTCGCATTGTTTCTTATTATATAGCCTTTAGCTATACACATGGACTCTTAAAGAATTATACTGATCCCTTTAATCTTTGGTTATACTTTCCTTTGGGGCATTTAAGACCATGCAGTTGGCTCAGATAAACCAATTTATTTTTACTCTTAAGGTCGTTTGAGGATCTGTTTCTCAGGGGTCACATGGGCTTGGGTGGAGCCCCTGGCTCCTTTCTTCTGCCAGTTCCATCTATATGAAGATAAGTCAAAGATCCTGCTCGACCATGACTGGCTTTACTTGGAAGCATGGATGAGATATTTCCTTTGAGTTAACCCTTTTCCTTGTAGACTGGACACTGGTTCAAGTCCATCTGGTGGGGTCTCCGTGGCCTCCCTGAACAAGAGGACAGGTGATTCATCACAGTTACAGGGTATTTTGAGAGATGCTCCATAGTTCCCTGGAATTTAGTTGACCTTGGAGGGAAAGGAGCAAAAAACTGTCCTTTAAGTCCTTCTAACCAGATTATTATAGGGTTCAAAGTATGGCTGTTAAACATCTAAGAAGGTTAGTTCCACTAATCCAATAACTTTAATTACCATGAGCTATGTAGATAGAGCTTGGACAAAAACCAAATATTTTCAGATAAAGCTTGGCTAGACATATATTTTGTTCCTTAAACTAGTTGACTAAACTATGACCTTAGAAATTTAAGATTATGTGTACATTATTTTTGTCTCATCCTTTATATGTCATAACAAACCTACACAGATTTTCATCACTTAATTAGCCTTTTTCATTTTTTCTGTGTATTTTGGAAATATCTCCATTCCCATCTCCTTTTAACATCATTGACAGTCATTTTTAAAAAAATAATTATGAGACATAATAGAATTAACAAACAATATTTCCATCTGTTGTGAGACTTCTTTTCCTGGGGGTGCTAAGCAATGCTTATTCCCTTTCAAGATTCTAGTGTCAAGCCAATGTCTGATTAAAGTTTTACTGGGGAACCAATGAATTTACTGAGCTTACTTACCAAGATAACTGAGAGGTTGCTGAGGTGTATGTATGACTTGAGAGTGTGCACACTGGAAAGCCTTAACCCAGCCTGGGTCATGCCTTCTCTTCCTAGCCTTCCCCAGACTGTATACTTTAGCCTCCGCAAATCCAGGAGGCCATGTGTGATTAGGGCCAAATTACATACAGTTGGCTGGAAAGAGTGGCTGGATAATCTGGTGAGGGTCCAATGACCCTGCTTGGCCCTCCTTTAATAAATGAGCACAACCATCAATGAGCCCAATTGTGAAGATGTTTAACGATCAGGCTCAGCTGAAGTCATGATGATGTTAGTTATTTCATGCAGAAGGGACTGCTGTATAGCATCATCTTATTAAAAGGACCTGGGATTTAAAAGGATTTGGAGTTAGGATCCACATATGAGGGAGAACATACATCATTTTTTTTTCTGAGTCTGAGTTACTTCATTTAGTATATCAGTTTCTAGATCCATCCATTTACCTGCAAATTTCATTATTTCATCTTTCTTTACTGCTGAATAGAACTCCATTGTGTAAATATACCACATTTTTGTTAACCACTCATCAGTTGAGGGGTACTTAGGTTGCTTCCATCTCTTAGCTATTGTGAAAAGAGCAGCAACAAACATGGCTGTATAAGTGTCTCTACAATAGGATGAGCCCGTTGGGTACATGCCAAGGAATGATATAACCAGGTCATATGGCAGGTTCATTTTTAGTTTTTTAAGAGTTCTCCACATTATCTTCCATAGAGGTTGCACGAGTTTGCAGTCTCACCAGCAGTGAATGAGTGTTCCCCTTTCTCCACATCCTCACCAGCATTTGGTATCATTTGTTCTCTTGATCCTAGCCAGTCTGATTGGGGTAAGGTGATATATTAGGGTGGTTTTAATTTGCTTTTCCCTTATTACTAATGATGTTGAACACTTTTTGAGATGTTTCTTAGTCATCTTTACTTCTTCCTTTGAGAACTCTCTGTTTAGATCTTTAGCCCATCTTTTCATTGGGTCATTTGGTTTCTCAATTCTTTGTTTTGAGTTCTTTGTGTATTCTGAATGTTAAACCTCTGTCAGATGTGTCACCTGTGAAGATTTGTTCCCATTCTGTGGGTTTTCACTTCACTTTTTTGTTTCTTTTGCTGTACAGAAGCTTTTTAGTTTAATGAGGTCCCACTTGTTGATTGCTGATCTTAATTCCTGAGCAACTTCTGTCTGATTTAGAAAATCCTTTCCTACACCTACATCTTGTAAGTTACTGCTTTTGATCCATTTGGACTTGACTTTTGTGCAGTGTGAAAGATAAAGGTCTAAGTTTCATTCTTCTGTAGGTGGAGATCCAGTTTTGCCAGTACCATTTGCTGAAGATGCTGTCTTTCCTCCAGCGAATCTTCTTGGCCTTTTTTTCAAATATCAGGTGGCTGAAATTGCATGTATTCATGTTTGGGTCTTCAATTATGTTCCATTTATCTTAGCGTCTATTTTTGTGCCAGTACCATGCTGTTTTATGACTATAGCTCTGTAGTATACTTTGGAATCTGGTATAATAATCCCCCCAGCATTGCTCTTTGTGCTCAGTGTTGCTTTGGCTATTCAGGGTCTTTTGTGCTTCCATAAGAATTTAAGGATTTTTTTTCTAATTCTGTGAAGTATGCCATGGGGATTTTGATTAGCATTGCATTGAATCTATATATAGCTTTTGGTAGGATGGTCATTTTTATACTATTAATTCTTCTAATCCATGAGCATGGGAGATCCTTCTATCTCCTGGTGTCTTCCTCAATCTCTTTTTTTAACAATTAAAGTTTTTTCATTGTAGAGATCATTGTTTATTCCAAGATTTTTTTTTTTGCAGTAATTGTGAATGGGAGCATTTCCCTGTACTCGTTCTCTAATTTCTTGTTATTGGTATGTAGAAAGGTTACTGATTTTTGTAGACTGATTTTATAACCTGTCACTATACTAAAAGTGCTGATCAGTTCTAGTAGTTTTCTGGTGGAACTTTTGGGATCTCTTAGGCGTAGCATCATATCATCTCCAAAAAGTGATAGTTTGACCTCTTCTTTTCCAATTATTACTCCTTTAATTTCCTTCTCCTGTCTTATTGCTCTAGCAAGAGTTTCAAGCACTATGTTGAAAAGGAGTGGAGATAGTGGACATCATTGTCTTAGTTTTAGTTTTTTAAAGAGTTCTCCACATTGCTTTCCACAGTAGTTGCACCAGTTTGCAATCCCACCAGCAATGGAGGAGGGTTTCCCTTTCCCCCATCCTCACCAGCATTTGGTGTCATTTATTCTCTTGATCTTAGCTATTCTGACTGGGGTAAGATGAAATCTTAAAGTAGCTTGATGTGCACTTCCCTAATTACTAAGACTATTGAACACTTTTAAATGTGTTTCTTTCCATTTTTATTTCTTCTTTTGAGAGATCTCTGTTCAGATCCATAGCCCATTGTTAATTGGGTCCTTTTTTTTTTCAGTTCTTTGCAAGGCACTCTGGGGCTGCTCTGTCCATGATGGTGCTCCTGGGTAGCCACTGAGAATTTGAGGGGTGCTAAACTGAGTACTGAAAGTAGGCAAAACATACCAGTATTTAAAGCTTAGTGCTAGTCCTTACAAAGGATTTATAATATCTCATTAATCATTTTATATGGGCTATGCTGAGTTGATAATGTTTGAATGTATTGGATTAAATCTACTGTCAAGCTTAATTCCACCAATTGTTTTCCTTCCCTTTCTCCTCCCGTATTGTTCCTCTTCCTGTTGCTTCTGCTCGTCTTCTTCCTCCTCCTTCTCATTTTTCTTTTTTGGTTTATTGAGACAGGGCTTCATATGGCCAGGATGGTCCTCAGCTCATTACATAGCCAAGAATGACCTTGAACTTCTGAGTCACTGTGTCTGGTTTATGTGGTGCTGGATATCAAACCCAGGGCCTTGTGCATGCTGGACATCTCTTTCTCTCTATTTTAAAAAATGTAGCTAAGGGCTGGGAATCGAGCTCAGTGGGAGAGTGCTTGCCTAGCAAGATAAATTCCTAGGTTCAATTACAACTACCACTAAAACACAACAAAGTTCAAATGCTGCTAAATACAAATGCTGGAAATAAGTTCTGCTCTATCTGATCACAATGGAATAAAACTAGAAATCAACAGCAAGAGAAGCTACAGAATATCACAAACTCATGGGAATTGGACATAATATTCAGTGGTGAATGGGTCATTGAAAAATAAAAAAGAAAACTTAAAGATCACTAGAACTGGGGACTAGAGTGATGGCTAAGTGATTAAAAGCACGGCCTGCTATCGCAGAAGACCTAGGTTCAGTTCCCAGCAACCACATAGAGACTAACAAACTTCTATAATTCCAGTTACAGGGGATCTGATACCCTCTTCTAACCTCTGTGGTCATTGTATGGCTCAGATGCCCTTACATACATACAGGCAAAACACTCATATACATAAAATAAAAATAATAAATAAAAATTTTTAAATTACTAGAATTGAATTAAAATGAAAACAGCATATTAAAATCAACAGAATAGAATGAAAGCAGTCTTAAAGAGAATTTCATAGCTACAAGTGCCTACATTTAAAAAAAATCAGAGTGATGTCAAATAAATAACAACACAACTTAAGGCTTTGTGAAAACAAGAACAAGCCAAACCCAAAATCAGTAGTTGGAAAGAAATAAGATCAGGCCAGAAATTAATAAATATAAACAACAGCAAAATAGTACAGAAATCAATGAAACAAAGCGTTGGTTCTTTGAAAAGATCAGCAAGATAAACAAATCCTTAGTGAAACAAACCAAACGAGAACCAAAATAATAAAATTAGAGATGAAAAGGGAGCTGTGACAACAGATATCAATGAAATTCAGAAAATCGTTAGGATACAAAAAAGACATATTCTACTAAATTGAAGAAAACTAAAAGAAATGGATGAATTTCTACATGCATATGACCTTCCAAAGGTAAGACATGATGAGATAAACGATTCAAACAGATCTATAATAAAGAAGGAGATTGAAGGAGTAGTCAAAATATCTCCCAACTATAAAAATCCCAGGCCCAAATGAATTCACTGCTGAATTCTACCAAATCTTTAAAGAGCACCAATGCCTCTCAAACTGCTCCAAAAAAAATAGAAAAAGAGGGAACATCACAAAACTCCATACAAGGCCAGTATTACCTTGATACTAAAGCCAGATAAAGACATGACAGTAAAGAAAATTGCAGAACAATTTCCCTGATGAACATAGACGCAAAAAGTCTCGATAAAATACTTGCAAGCCAAATTCAGGGACACGTGGTAAAGATCATTCATCATGATCAAGTTAGCTTCATTCCAGAGATGCTGGGACGGTTTGAAGTACACGAATAATGTAAAACATCACATAAATGAATCAAGAATAGATTGTTGAAGCAGACAAAATTTTGACAGAGCCTAACATTCCTTTATGTTGAAAGCCTGGAAGAGACTAGGAATATAAGGAACATATCTCAGCATAATAAATGGGACAGGCCTGTAGCCAACATCAAGCTAATGTGAAAACTCAAAGCATTTCCATTAAGATCAAGAATAAGGTAAAGTATCTACTTTCTTCATTCTTTGTTCACTACAGTGTTTCAAATCTTAGCTATGGTAATAAGATAAGAGGAAAAAATAAAAGAGATACAAATAGAAGAGTCCACATGTGTGTTCATGCATGTGGTGGACAGACAACCTTGGATTGAGGCAGAGTCTTTCAGTGGCTTGGAACTTGCCTAGTAGGTTAGGCTGGTTGGCCAGCAAGTCCCAGGAATCTTCATGTCTCTGTCCCTCAAGCTCTGGTGTAACAATGCTCAGCCTTTTACTAGTAGATTCAGGGCATCAAACACAAGTCTGCATACTTGCAAGGCAAGCGTTTTACTGACTGCCTGATCTGTCTCTCTAGTCAACCACAGTAGAACTCAAAGTGGCAGGATACAAAATTAACATACAAAAATCAGTAGCTTTTTAATATACCAATAACAAATGTGAAGAGAAAGGAATCAGGGAAACAATCTCATTCACAATTCAAACAAAAGAACAAACAAAACCACCTTGGAATAAACCTAATGGAATAAATGAAAGGCCTCCACAGGGAAAAATTTAAAACACTGAGGAAGACAGTAGAAGATGGAAGATCTCCTACACTCACGGATTGGATGGATTAATCTTGTGAAAATGGCTGTACTACCAGAAGAAGCCTACAGATTCGATGACAGTCCCATCAAAATTCCAGTGCTATTCATGACAGACTAGAAAACAGTTCTTAAAATTCATATGAAAGCACAAAAGACCTACATACCCAAAGCAATCCTGAAAAAATAATTCTAGAGGTACCACCATACCTGATTTCAAGTTATACCACAGAGCCACAGTAGCATTAACAGCACAATACTGATACAGAAACAGTCATGCGGGTTAATGGAATCAAATAGAGGACAGGATATAAACCCATGAAGCTATAGCCACATGATTTTGATGACATTAACAAAAACATACATGGAAAAAAGACAGCTTATTCCAGCAAAACATGCACACATATAGAATAATGAAACTAGATCCTTATCTCTTACCTTGCACATGAATTAGCTCCAAGTTGATCAAAGACCATAATCTCAGACCCCAAACTCCAAAAGTATTAGAGGAAAAAGTAGGAAAATAGTCCAAGTACAGACATAAGTAAGAGCTTTCTGAATAGAACTCCATTCAGTAAGGAATTAAGACCAACAATTAACAATTGTGAGGTCATGGAATTAAACAACTTTTGCAAAGCAAAGGAAACAGTTAATCCAGTGAAGAGGCAGCCCACAGAATGGATGAAAATCTTTGCCAGTTACACCTCTGACAGAGGATCAACAACTAGAATGTACAAAGAACTTCAAAAACTAAACAAGAACACAAATAACTCAAGAAATGGGCCAATGAAATGAATAGACTGTTCTCATAAGAGGAAATACAAATGTCTAAAAAGCATATAAAAAATTACTAAAACTGCATTGAAATTTCATCTCACTCCAATCAGATGGTCATTAAGAAAAATAACAACATATACTGGCAATGATATGATCAAAGGGGAGCCATTACACACTGCCAGTGGAGCTGTAAACTATTTCAGCCTTTATGGAATCAGTATGGCGATTTCTCAAAAAAACTGAAAATAGATCTGCCATATGATCCAGCTGTCCAGCTCCTGGGGATTTACCCGAAGGACTCCAAGTCACACAGCACAGGAAAACCTGCTCATCAGTGTTTACTGTGGCACTGTTCGCAGTAGCTAAGTCACTGACTCAACGCAGGTGTCCAACAAACGGAATCATGTCATTTTCAGGAAAATGTGCACAACTGTAGATTATCGTGTAGAGAATTGCATGTCTCAGAATGAGAAATATTGTATTCGTCCTCTCCTTTGTTTCCTAGATTTTCTATAAATACATAGACTCACGCCTGTATGTATGACAGGAGAGTAGAAGTAAAAGCACCTAAGGGACAAAAGAAACTAATGGAGTGGGTGGGATGAGACAGAAGAGGGTGATGAGGAAGGGGGGCAGTGTGCTCTTAATACACTGTGTACATTGTGCTGTGTCCAGTGACTAGAGATAATTAAAATATGGCTACTGAGACTTTTGAAATTATAGTCATCCCTCTTGGTATCCCTGGGGATTGGTTGCAGGACTCCAGCAGTAGTGAAATCCATGGATGCTCAAGTCCCTGAATAAAACGACAGAATATTTACATATAACATACACACACCCTTCTGTAGACTTTGTCATCTCTAGATTATGTATAATATCTAATAAACCATGAATGCTATGTAAATAGCTACTATGTAATATTGTATAAGGAATAATGACCACAGCACTCCACACTTGTTTGGTATGTTTGAAAAGTATTTTCCATCTGAGCCTGGTTGACTCCAGGGGTGTGGAATCCATGGAATGGAAGGGCCAGCCATCTGTGGCGTTCATTAGATTTCTTTCAGTGGAACAACGCTGCTTTCCAGGAAACTGATTTGAGTCAAATGTGTAGTTTGGGTAATGCTGTGCAGCAGCCCTTCCTAGAAAACAATAATGCTCAGGAGCACATCTGTGGCTTCGTGTCCTGGATGAAAGAAGTCTGCTTAACCCCAGGCTGTGACCTGGCTAGAGAAGGACAAACAGAGATCCATCTCTTGACTAGCTTCTCTGACCTTGCTCTATAGAAACCCTCTCCTGCCAGTGGCTCTCTGTCACATGATGAACGCCACAGATGGTCTGCCCCTCCATTCCACAAATTCCAGAGCCACGGATTCAACCAAGCTCAGATAGATAATATTTTTTTAAACATACCGAACATGTATGAACTTCTTTTCAGTCATTATTCCTTAAACAACATTGCATAACAACTATTTACATAGCATGTATTTTTTACTAGGTGTGGGTTTTTTTGCCCACTTTCCTGGCTGAAGTTAATCTTGTGCATCCATCTGGGTCCTGATAGGAAACAAGGGCAGTGGAAATGGCTGCCTTGATGATTTTGATAAAGGACTACTTATAAAGGCATGGCTAGGGTTTAAAAAGCAATAGGGAGTCTGTGAGATCCCAGTCCTGGCCTCATGTGAGAGCCAGCACTGGCCCTGGGCTGGAGATGGCTGCTTAGAAGGAGCCCAGCCTCTGCTCATGGGAAACAACCTGCCAGTGATTACCCCAAAGAAGAGAGTTAGGGAGAATTGACATGTTACCCTCCTCTCCTAGCTGGAGAGCTTCTGTCAGGTCTTCAGGCCTCCCAGTGGCCAAATCCTCCAAAGTCGGAGAGTAAATAACCTACCGATGTTATTGATCTTGGTTCACCATCTTCCTCCTCCATTAAAATATCAAACCACAAGGCCAGGGAGTTGTGGATTTGCCTCCTTGAGCACTTAGCGCATATTTGCTGAATAAATGCTTAAGCACACATGTAGCTTCTGCCGTGATTTGTATTTGCTTTGGGTGTGTTCCCTAAGTTCACATGTTGTAGGCTTACTCCTCAATGTGACAATGTGACAATGTTGGGAGGTGGTGGGACCTTTGAGGGGTAGAGCTTAGTGAGAGGTGGTTAGGTTACTGAGAACACTGCCCCAGTAGGGAATCACATAGCTCTTATAGGATCCCCATTAATTCCTAAGAGAGGGTTGTTATAAAAGACCAAGACTATCCTGTTCTTGACTCCCTGTGTGGACTCTCTGTTCCATTTGCAGTTCAAGTTATAAAGCAGCCAAGAAGGTCCATCATATAAGAGGCCAAATTAATGGGGGCCATCTGAACTTGGACTTTAAGATTCCAAAATTGTATGCTAACTAAACATTTTTGCTTATGAATAACTCAGCCTCAGGTATCTTGTTATAGCAATGAAAAATGGACCGAGACCGTTGCTTATGTTAAAAAACCATGGGCCTTTCAACATTTAGGCCTTAAGTGATAAGAGTTGTGTTCTAGTCTGCCTTTGGTTGTTATTACAAAGCACTCTGACCAATACCAACTTGTGGAGGAAAGGATTTATTTGGCTTACATCTCCTGGGTCACAGTTCATCACTGAGGGAGCCCAAGACAGGAACTCAGGGCAGGAACCTGGAGGCAGGAGCTGAACCAAAGGCCATGGAGGAACACTGCTTACTGACTTGCTCCCTTGGCTCATGCTCAGCTTGCTTTCTTATGCAACCTGGAACCACTTGCCCAGGGGTGGCACCACCCACAGTGGGCTGGGCCCTCCCACATCACTATACAATCAAGAAAAAAACCCACAGACACGGCCACAGGCCAGTCCAATGGAGGAAATTCCCCAATTGAAGATCCTTCTACCAGGTGTGCCAAGTTGACAGCTAATGCTATCCAGCACAGGCTGTATGTCTGTTCCCTTTTTATACTTTAGTGAATTTTTGATGGAAGTAAAACACACATATATAAGCATGTACAAAGCATAGAGTACATCAATGAATTTTCATAAACTGAGCACACTAGGACTCAGATCAAAAAAGAGACCTTCGTGACCCCCGAGAAGCCCATTGTGCCTCTTGTGAGTCATGACCCTGACCACTATTCTCTTGGAAATTGCCGAGATTAGTCTCTGGCTTTGAACTTTACATGCAAGTAAAATCATAGTGCATGCAGTTTTGTGTTTCAGCTCTTTTAACTCCACAGTCTTTTGTGAAGTGTGAGGTTGTGTTTGTGCATTCTTAGTGCAGTGCCTTGTTCAAATGTTTTAATATATTGTCCTGGTTAAGCATCTATTGCCAACTTGACACGTCTGGGAAAAAGGAACTTCAACTGAGGCATTTCCTGTGGCCCTTCTGTGAGACATTTTCTTGATTGTTGAGCGATGTGAGAGGGCCCGGTCTACTGTGGGTCCTGGGTTGTACAAAAAAGCAGGCTGAGCACAGACCAGAGGAACAAGCCAGTAAGCAGCATTCCTCCATGGTCTGTGCTTCAGCTCCTGCCTCTAGGTTCCTTCCTGGGGTTCCAGCTTTGGCTTCTCTTAATGATGGACTTTAAGTTGTAAACCAAATAAACCCTTTCTTTCTCAAGTTGGTTTTGCCAGTGTTTTATCAGAGCAATAAAAACCAAACTAGAACACATATAAAGGCTTATTGATCTATCCTTGTGTGTGTGTGTGTGTGTGTGTGTGTGTGAGAGAGAGAGAGAGAGAGAGAGAGAGAGAGAGAGAGAGGAGAGAGAGAGATATTCAGGGCTTTGTACATGCTAAGCAAGTTGCTTTTCCACTGAGCCACATCCCAACCCTGTCTATTCTGCTCTTTCTTTGTAAATTTATTTTTATTTTATGTGTATGAGTGTATTGTCTGCATGTTTGCAAATGCATCTGTGTCATACAATGCCCATGGAGATCAGAAGAGGGCATCAGATTTCCTGGAACTGGAGTTACTGATGATTGTTAGCCACCATGTGGGCACTGGAATCAAACCTGGGTCCTCTGTAAGAGCAGTCAGTGCTCCTAACCACTGAGCCATCTCTCCAGCCCCTATTCTAGGCTTTTTTGTTTTGTTTTGTTTTTTGAGACAGTCTCCCTATGGCCCCAGCTGGCCTGGAATTCTCTATGTAGACCAGGTTGGCCTCCATCTCTTAGAGATCTACTTGCCTCTGCCTCTGGAGTGCTGGGCTTAAACGCACGTACCATCACACCTGGTTCTGATCTGTTCTGTTCTTGATGGGCACAGGCATGGATATGGGCAGTTATATCAGTTCTGAGTGATTTAGGTATTCATTAGTTTTACTTACTAAAATTTGTAAATGTCTAAGTCTGGTCCTATATTCAGTAGATTAATTTCTGCGAGGAGTGGTGCCACACGCCTTTAATCCCACACTCCAGAGGCAGAGGCAGGCAGATCTCTGTGAGATCAAGAACAGCCTGGTCTACATAGTGAGTTCCAGGCCAGCTGGGGCTATAGTGAGACCCTGTCTCAAAAAACAAACAAACAAATATTTATTCCCATTTATCTTCTATTTTGTGCTAATATAAAAGCAACTACATCAGTAGTTTTTAGATGTTATGAATAGTGCTCTTTGGGATATTTCTGTAGAAGGTTTTTAGGGATATGTGTGTATATAGATATGTCCATTGGAATGACATTTCTGTTTCATAAAGTAAGTATGTGTATGGATACTTAGCTTTGGTAGATATTGTCAGTTTTCTGAAGTGAGTTGTGTCCTGTGGCTTTGGGAGGGAGCACCACCTGTGCTAAGTCTCCACAGCTATCACAGAGCTTTCCTTTGTAGCTATTTTGGTGAACACTGTGTAGATGCTGTCATTTCCAGTGTGTTACATTTCTATGGTGACTAATGATGTTGACACCTCTTTGTATTGGCACACAGGGAAGATCGCAAGAACAGTGCATTCTGCTGGGACCTCAGGTTTGGAAGCCGTGGTTTGACAGGCTCACCGCCATCTAAATGAAGCATCACAGAAGCCACATGTATGTGGAGTTAGGAAGAGGCCCAAAGCCTCTATTCAGCGAGGAGTTGGCAGTCTATCAAAAGAACAAATGAGGTCATGTGAACAGAGAGTCAAGAGGGGATTGAGCACCAAGTAAGGGCACTCCTTGTATAAGTGCTGAGGAGTCTAGGGAAAGAAAGAGACCTGACAAAGAAGACTAAGATGAGGAGCAGCTGGGAAACAGGAAGAGCAGCAAGGAAGGATGTGGGTGAGAGGGAGCGATTCTGTTTCCCTTTATGAAAATAGATGTCCTGAGGGTAGATAGAAGCCCCAGCGTACCCATTATCACAATAAATGTAAGTGGATTGAGTAATTAAAGTCTATAATTATCAAACTCAACTCTAAAATATATGATGATTGCTCACGTACATACATATAGAATATGGGACAAATAAAAATGAAGAGATGAGAAAAGATTCACTATGCCAACACTATTTAAAAAAGAAAGCTGCTGCCACTGGGCTGAAGACCGTGGAGACTCAAGACGAGATGCACCTTCAAGAGAAAATGAAAATTTCAAGCTGACAAAAAGGTAATCCTCCAAGAAGACATGAAAACTCTTTTTTAAAAGTATTTTTAAAAACAAATTAAAAAATATTTTATTATTTTTATGTGTATGAGTGTATTGCTTGCATGTAGGAAGGTGCACCTGTGTGGTACAATGCCCACAGCGGTCAGAAGAGGGCTTTGGATCCCCTGGGACTGAAATTACAGATGGGTTTTAGCCTCCATGTGGGTGCTGGTAATCAAAACTAGGTCCTCTGCAAGAGCAGTCAGTGTTTTTAACTTCTAAGCCTTTCTCCAGCCCCTTGGTGCTGCACGCCTTTAATCCCAGCACTTGGGAGGCAGAGGCAGTCAGAGCTCTGTGAGCAGCCTGGTCTACATAGTGAGTTCCAGGACAGCTGGGGCTACAGGGAGATCCTGTCTCAAAAAGACCAAAAAAAAGTATTTTGTTAATATTTTTATTTTATATAGATCAGTGTATTGCCTGCATGTATGTAAGTGCACCCATGTTGTACAATGCTCATGGAGGTTGGAAGAGGGCGTCAGATCCCTTGGAACTGGATGGTTTTTTAGCCACCATGTGGGTGCTAGGATATTAATCTGGATTGTCTGGAAAAGCAGCCAGTGCTCTTAACTGCTGACCTATCTCTCCAGCCCCCAAATTCTTAATGTATCGGTCCACAATAAAATCTCAAAATACGTTAAGCAAAAAGTGACAGTACTATAAAGAAAAACAGGCAAATTCATTCATCATGGAGATTTTATCATGCTTCTCTCAGTAAAATGTATGTGGGGAAAATGAGAAAGACTCTAGAAGACACAGACAGCACAATTAGCAAAGTGGATTTCTTGCCATCACCAGACTTGCAGGAATTTATGCTCTTTCCAGTTATGCTGGCCAGAAAAGAAGTCAAAACAAATTTCAAAAGATTGATATTGCTAAGAATATGTTCTCTGACCACAGAAGAATGAAGCTGGAAATCAATAACAAAATAACTAGAAATTCTCCAAATACTTGGAAATTAGGCAATATACTTTTAAATAGGTCAAATGAAAAGATTCTCAGTGGAAATCAAAACTATCTTTAAATGATGGTGAAAATATGATGCATCAAAATATACAGATGTGTTTAAGTCTTTGAGGAAAAAATTACAGCCTTAAATGCTTTATCCTAATATTTTATTATTTATTTATTTATGTCTTTTTTTTTTGAGACAGGATCTCCCTCTAGCCCCAGCTGGCCTGCAACTCACCATGTAGAGGAGGCTGGCCTTGAACTCATAGAGATCTGCCTGCCTCTGCCTCCCAAGTGCTGGGATTATATATTAATATATTAGTATATATTAATTAGTATATATATAATTTTTTGTCTTTTTGAGACAGTGTCTCCCTACAGCCCCAGCTGTCCTGGAACTCACTATGTAGACCAGGCTGGCCTTAAACTCACAGAGATCCGCCTGCCTCTGCCTCCCGAGTGCTAGGATTAAAGGCCTGAGCCACCACGCTTGGCAATACTAATATTTTAAAAGAATGAAAATAATCTAGTTATTTGTCTCAGGAAGAAGAAAAACAGTAGCAAATTATATCTAAAGAAACTAGAAGAAAATATTAAACACCAAGTCAATGAAGTACATAATACATATTAAAAAAGAAAGTCAGGACTTGTAAAAGGATAATGGTCTCAAATTGAATCTGAGGTCTGCTCAACAGGAGAGACTACAAGCCTGGTCCTATAAACCAGTCAAAAGCCCGTGGCTGGGGAGGTCATGGGCCCTGGCAAGGGGAGCTCACAACTGTTGTTAGCTATCATCATGGCACCATATTGCGTTCTAAATATCCATGTGTTTAGATGAATTCTATTCTCACCCTTAATCAGAGAAGCCTCACTTTGCAATCAATAATTGTGAGGGCAGAGTCACATGGCTGAGAGAGAGTAAGTGACAGCTGAGGTCTCAGCCCTAGACAGGACATCTATACCACCCCCACTAAGGCTCAAGAAACATCAAAGAGGGAGTGGAGGGAATATAAACTGGGAGATAGAATGGAGGGCGCAGAAATGTCCTCACAGCATGACTTGGTATTGCAGTCATGATCTCATAGCAGCTCCAGTTGCCTGAACTGGGCCTGCGCAAGACTGGGCCTGTCAACAGTCAAGCATGGATCAGGCAGGGCTCATGGGGCCCTACCCTCCCTGCTGAATGATTGGCTACTGGTAGATTCTGGGGGAGGGACAGTCACTGCTTTTGATTGTGTACCCAAATAGTGAGCCCACCAAGCTCCATGGATAGCTCCAAATATGTGGCTACACAGATGGTCCTGGTCACAAAAAGACGTGAATGTGGGAAAGGGACCCACAGGAAGGGAGGGTATAGAGAGAGTGTAGGGTGAGAGTAAGCAGAAAGAACATGAAATTGTCAATGAATGAAATCTAAAAAAGAAGATACTGATGAGTCTGGAGAGAGGGCGAGGGAGAGGGAGAGGGAGAGAATTGGCCAATCAAAAGGAAAAAAACACGACCATACCCTACATATGTCAAAAGATAATTATAGTGTATTATGGATTTGATGTTAAGATTTAAAATTTATAAAAGCTGACATAAGAAATTGAAAACCTTGAAATAATCTTATGCCTGTTAAAGATGTTGAACCTGTAGTTAACAGTAGTCACACAGAAGAGTCTTCAGGCACAGACTACTTTCTTCCAAATTAATTCCAACTGAGTGCCCCAAATACTTTTGGGAAAATGACACCAACTTTTTAGAAATATTTGTATACATCAGGAAAGAGAAAACATTTCCTAATTTTAAAAAGATGAGGCCATAGTAACTTTGACGCCAAAAATTGATCAGCATGTGAAGAAAAATTACAGACCAATCAGTCTTATGAACAGAGAGGCAAAATTCCCAATTTAGCGAATTAGATGCAGTGAGAGAACAAAAGGTGGTGAGGCAGGGCCAGCAGGGTTTGTCCCAGGTGTGAAGGGCACTTTCATAGTAGAAAACCACAATGCATCACACTATCAGAATGAAAAACAAAAAACCATTGCATCTCATAAGTTCACGCAGAAATACCTTTTAATGAATTTCAGCACACAGTTGTCATTTTTAAAAAACTGTTCTTTGTAGCTGGGCAAGTATGGCGGCCAGCTTCACACCTTATAGTTCCATAGTTCTAGATAGGCTGTTTGTAACTGTGACAACTAAAAAATCTCAGCACTCAGGAGACAGTGACAGCGGATCCCTGGAATGAGATGGCTAGCCAGACTAGATGAATCGGTGAGGTCTGGGTTCAAGTGAAAGAAGCTGCCTTAATACAGAAGATAGAGAGTGACCAGGAAGGCACCTGACTCAGCCTCTGTCCTTCACAGGCACACGTGCATGCACATGTGTACCACACACATGTAAACACATGTACACCAACACACATGAAAGCAAAAAAGTTCTTTGTAAACAGGAAGCGAATCATCTTAATGTTATAAAGTGTTTTAATTAAATTTTTTCATCAACTATTGTACTTAGTTGTAAGATATTGAGAACTTTCTAAAAGAAAAATGACCAAGGTTGTCTGTTTTTACTACTTCTTTAAAATGCTGTATTGAATGTTTTAATCTGTATAAAAAAGTCAAGATAGGTATACATTCAAGAGGAGAAAGCATTTCTATTTGCTATTTGCAAAAAAGGCTGTGTTTGTAGTAAACATAAAAGAGTCTGCAGACAAACCTGCTTTTTGGTCTTTTTGAGATAGAGTCTCTCTGTAGCCACAGCTGGCCTGGAACTCACTATGGGGATGAGGCTGGCCTCAGTCTTAGAGATCTGCCTGTCTCTGCCTCCCAAGTATTAAAGGTATGTGCCACCAAGCCCAGCTTAAACTATTTTCTTTTATAAGTAAATTTTTGAAGGTTACTGGACAGATTAGCTGTGCATAAAAATATGCATAACAGCAAAAAGCATAAGGCAAATAAACTTTTAAAAGAACACTAATTAAATTAGTCTAAAATATTAATGATAGAAATAAAGACCTAAATACATGGTGGGACATACCATATCATGAATTAGAAAATGAAGTGTAAAAATATCAGTTTAACTCCCAAATTAGCTGCAGTGCAATTCAGCTTTTTAAAACCAGAACTTGATGAGTTAGGTTTGCAAGGAAATACAGGGGGTGGGGGGAGAAAAGAAAAACAGTCTTGAAGAAAAAGATCAAAACTGGGTGACTTCAACTATTATATAACAAGAGCTACTATGAAAGACAGCATGTTAATTGCTGAAGGGCATAAAATAGATTTAAGAAATATAATACAATACAGAGTCCAAACTAATGCAATGAACTGATTTACGACAGAGGTGGAGAGTAGCTGGGGAGACAGGGAACAGGATTTGCTAAATAAATGGCACTGGGTCATTGGAAATTCACATGGAAAGCTGAATTTTGGTTCTTGCTTCACACCTTACAGTTCCACAATTCCAGATAGGCTGTTTGTAATTGTGAAAAGTAAAATAAGTAAAACTAGAAAGCTTTAAAATATAGAAGACATGTATGACTTTGACATGTTTTAAGATTTCTCAAAAACATAAAAAGCAAAAACCCCACAATCAAATTCATTCTCATTCTCTCTCTCTCCCTCCCTCCCCCCCCACACATACACACACATATACACATACTCACACACTAACCACATAATAAAATAAATAAAAATTTGGACTTGCTAAAATCCAGAACTCCTGTTTATTGAAAACGCCATTCACAGACTTGAAAAGACAGTTCCCACAGTTTTAAAACTATTTGAAATACAAGTTTTAGCTGAAACCATGCCTGCAAGACAGTAAGAAAGAGTCAGATGACACAAGACCAAAATGAACAATAGAGTTGAATGAGCACTGCTCAAAAGAGACATATTTTCAGGTAACAGCAACTGAAACATCTGTCTCTAGACCCCAGCCTTGAGGACACGGCTGGTGGTCTTGTTGTTCTTATAGCTGATATCCGATCCCCAGGAAGGATTGTTCCTGCTGCCTTCAGAATATAACCACATCTGACCACTCTGTGTCATCTCCTTTGCTGTCTTCTTGAGGCAAACCTCTATCACTGACCTCTTCAGGTCAGCGACCTCCTAGGAGGTTTCCTGGCTCCAGGCTGCCCTCTTTTCACCCTGCTCCTGGAAGGATCTTTTTAAAACTGTGCCACTTCACATCACTTTTATATTTAAGACAAAAACAGCTTTCCAGCTTCACCAGAGTCAAAGCCAAGGTCTCTACCACGGCTTGTAGAGCCCTGACTCATCCAGCTCCGTGTTGCCCTCCTGAGCTCACTGTCTACTCTTCTCCAGTCATTTCTTCTTTAGCCCAGCTGCCCTGTCTGCTGCTCCTTGTAAGTACCAGGCATCATGTTCCCTGGACCTTTGATTGTCCTCTTCCCTCAGAGCTGGGTGGGAATCATCACTTACTTCCCTCAGGTTGGGTTCTGGGTCCCCCATGATCATACAGCGAAAATGCCAACACTTCTTTCTTCCACAACCCCATTCCTTCCCATGTCACTTCAAGTCACTGCCTGACATATAATGCATTCATTACTAATTTGTATATGTTTCCCATACCTCTGAGGCCTAGGAACTTTATTTCTTGATCTACCTCCAAGGTCAATATCTTGTATGTATGTAGTGGGTCACCCATAAATATTTATTGAATAAATAAATGAAATGCATTTTTATGACAATCCTGTGACGTTAGTAGAGCAGATGTCATGACCTTCTGACCAAAGAGGAAATGATTTGTAGAAATTACACAGGTGTTAAGTGACTTAGCTCAAATCTGTTCAGTGAAGGGCTGGTTCCACAGCAACCCAGTCATAATGGATGCTATACAGTCATGGTTTGCATGAGAAATGCCCTCCATAAGCTCACACATTTGTACACTTGATCCCTGGTAGGTGGTGCTGTTTGGGGAGGTTATGGTCATGGAACTTTTAGGAAGTGGAGCCTTGCTGGAGGAAGTGTATCACTGGAGGTGGATCTGAGGACTTACAGCCTTACCTTCGTCTGGTTCTCTCTCTGCTTCATTTATGTGTGTGAAAATATGATTGACCTGCATCCTGCTCTGGCTGCCATGTCTTCCCCACTGTTGTGGATTCTGTCCCTGTGGAACTGTATGCCACATTAAATCCCTTTCTTCCTGAAGTTGTTTTTGATCATGGTAGTTTATAACAGCAGTAGAAAAGTAACCAGTGCAGAAATTGATACCAGGAAAGTGGGATTGTTGCTATAAAGAACACAGCCATGTTGGGTTTTGGAGGAACATGGAAGCCTTTGGAACTTTGGATTAGAAAGGCTGCTGAATGCTGTAAATACGGCACAACAGGCTGTTCTATCAGACACCCAAAAACACAGTGGTGCAAAGAGTAATGCACATTGTGAAGGCTTGGCTTCTGAGGTTTCAATGGGGAACAAGGACTCTATTAGCAACTGGGCTAGAGTATTTCGGCACTCTGGCTGTATTCTGCCCATATGTTAAGAAGTGCTATGAAGCTAATTTTAAAAGTAACAGACTAATTTCTTTGGAGGAAGAAATTTTGAGATAGCATAATGTTGAGTTTGGTATGGTTACTGCTGATTACTCTTATGCAAGTCTACAATGAAAAAGAGCAACTGATAGAGCAGAAATAAATTTTAAAATGTGCAGCTTTGAGAGGAAAAGAGCACTAGAAAGCTTAAGATCACAGTGAAGTCATATATGGAAAAAGAGGCAGTACTTGTTAGGGAGATTAGCACCAGTAAAGAGAAGCTTCCTGCTCTGCACTGGAGCAATAGCAAAGGTGTCCTGAGGAAAAGATCCCACCCAGTTAAGCCTCCAAGTTGTAAAGAGAGCCTAAAGGGTTGCTTGCTCCTAGAAATTCAGTGTAAATAAGCTGTTGCAACTGTGGTCAAAGGGGACCAGAGTTCATCCTCAGTTGACAGGTGACCCTGACTGGTTCTTCCACAGGGTACTGGTATTAGAGACAAGAAAAATGCAAGATTGAGGGAGTCATGGATTCTTCCTCTGGAGTTTTGGAAAGGAACCAAGGCGAGGCAAAGTATGGCATGGCCAGAGTCCCTGCAACGCCATTGAGTGAAGCTGTAATGGAGAAGCCAGGGTTGTAGTGGAGATTCCAGGATGCTGGAGATGCCAGAGCCATGAGACATCTACCAAAATTTGCATGCAGGGAGTGGAATCAGCCCAGGAAAGAGATGTATGTTTTGGGTAGCAAAGCTGGAGGTAGGGAGTCATCTAAAGCCCTTTGAGACTCAAGTCCCAGATACCAGACATGGAGCCACAGGATTTGGTGTTCTCCCTGCTAAGGTTTGGATTTGCTTTGATCTAATATTTCCTCACGCTGCCCCTATTTCTCCCTTGTGAAAAAAGATTATGTGTCATTGTGTATTGGAAGTGCATAGCTCATGTTGAATTTTATAGTTGGTCACAGTTAAGAGATTGCCTTGCATTTCAGAAGAGACTTTGGGCTTTAGAACAGTGTGGAGATTGTTAAAGACTATTGGGGCCTTATGAGATGGTCATGAGCCTATGGGGGCCATGGACAGAATGTTTTCTGAATGAGAAATGTCCCTCATAGGCTCACATATTTGAACACTTGAGCCCCAGTTGGTGGCTGGGGAGGTTATGGAACCTTTAAGTTTATGGAAGCTGTTCATCACTGGAGATGGACTTTGAGGGTTTGTAGTTCTTCTCCATCCATGTTCTGTTCTCTCTGCTTTGTGTGTGAAGGTACAAATGTGATCTCTGTTTCCTGTTTCTGCTGCTATGCTTTCTTCATCGTTATGGACTCTGCTCTCTGGAACTGTACGCCAAAATAAACCCTTTTCTTAACTAAGTTTCTTTTGATCATGGTATTTTATCACAACAACAGAAAAGTAACTAATAAACACAGTGGCAGCCAGTGATGACAAAAATTGGAAAGTGAAGGTGAAGTAGAATCACAAGTCTCCTTTACTTATGGTTCCACATAGATAATTTATGTATTTTTTAAAATATTGTATATATTATTTTCTTTATTTTATTTTATGTGTATGAGTGTATTGCCTGTACGCATATAAGTGCATTCATGTCATGCAGTGCCTATGGAAGTCAGACGAGGGCATTGGATTCCCCTGGAACTGGAATAACAGATGATTGTTAGCTGCCATGTGGGAGCTGGGAATCGAACCTGGGTCCTGTGCAAGAGCAACCAGCGCTCTTAACTTCTGACCCAACTCTCCAGCCCCTGATTTTTTTTTAAAGAAGACCTGGTGTATGGGGCTTTGTCAAGGTTTGTCATGAGCATGAAAAGAAGTGGGAGTTGAGTTTGTGAGTTTGGAAGAAGTGAGGATTGAGGGCAGCAATGTCCTCTGAGGGGTCTGAGATGTGGGATCATAGACAATGTGTCACCAAGGAAGGTTCCCCCCCCAATACTGGGAAGAAGTCTAAGGTCAAAGGAAAGTTCATGCATTTATTCAGTGAATGTTGGGCTAGCAATTATGTGCCAGGGTTGTGTAATAATTTCTTCTGAGATAAGACAGTCCATCTTGGAAGGCAGCTTGTCAAGAACAGGGAGTTGTAAGGAAAGATGAGCATTCCGTCCTGCAGGACAGCTTTTTAAACTCAGAAATTAAACAACTCAATAACTTCAGGAAGTCCCTAAAATTTCCAGATTGACCAGGTCCCTCCCTCCCCAGGCATATATAAGCCCTAAGGACTGCTGACAGGTACTCTTAGGCCTGCCAAGCTGCCTGGAAACAGCAGATATCAGCTGGGCTGCCTGGAAAGGACACTCTCCAACCTGTTGTGCTGCCTGCAGGCTGTGCAGAGCCTTCTAGGTTTCCTGCTTTCTTGAGCTGTCACTAAGCTGGGGTGGGCTTTGGTTGATGCAGCTGTCTTTGAGCCATTTCTGTTCCTGTAAGTAACCCCTCACCTATATTCCTTTAAGTTTATGGAAGCTGTTCATCACTGGAGATGGACTTTGAGGGTTTGTAGTTCTTCTCCATCCATGTTCTGTTCTCTCTGCTTTGTGTGTGAAGGTACAAATGTGATCTCTGTTTCCTGTTTCTGCTGCTATGCTTTCTTCATCGTTATGGACTCTGCTCTCTGGAGTGCAATAGAACTCATTGGTTCGCCAAGTTGTATTTTGGTGGTATTCTTACTTTGGTCTGTCATTGGTTTCCTATCCAGAGTAAACAGATGCTTATTCACAACTCCCCAGAAATAGTGACACATCAAAGCATGGAATTCTGTCATAGGTGCTGGGAATAGAGGACTGAGCACAACAGATAGGCCCTAAGTAAGTTATCACCAGAAGAATGAATTCCAAAGGAACTTTTGCCTTGTGGAAATTACATTCAGTAGGTTTTCAAATTACTTCTTTATTGAAAGGGACTCTCATTGAGATGCCAGAGTTGGTAAACCACATGACAAATCAAGTCTGAAACAAAGATACGTACACACATCGCACGTCATGGAAGGTGGAGCTCTAGGAAGGGCCATCAGTGGGAGTGAGGATGAAGGCAACTTGAATTTGACAGATCCACTCGAAAAGAGTTGTAGTAGTTACTTTTCCCATCCTGGTATCTAAGTACCTGATAAGAAGCAATTTAAGGGAAGAAAGGTTTCTTTTGGCTCCTTGTCTAAGGGGATACTGTCCATCAAGGTGGGGATGTATGATGGCGGGAGTGGCTGTGGCAGCAGGGGCTCCAGGCTACTTACTGCATCTGGGTGGATCAGGAGGCAGAGAAAAGGGAATTCTGGTGCCCAGCTGACTTGCTCCATTCCTATGTTTGATTAAGTCTGGGACTCAAACCCATGGGATGCTGCCACATATATTCAAGTGGGTCTTGCCCCTCAGTGAATCCTCTCATGGACACACCCAAAGTTGGGCCTCACTAATACCCAAGGCATTTTTTTAAAGTTAGGTTTTTTTAAACTTTTTAAATTGATTTCTTGTGAGTTTCATACAATATATTTTTTATTATATTTAGATCCCTTTGCCTATCTGCACTCCCTTACTACCCCCATGCACTATATTTGTGTGTGTGTGTGTGTGCATGTGTGTGTGTGTGTGTGTGTGTGTATATATGTGCACGCCCACAGAGTCAAATTTGTGTCCCCAGATGTCCTTCCATGTGGATCCATCTGCTGGAAGCTGGTTAACCTACCAAGAGGCACCATTAAGAGACTGACTCTCCCCTTCCCAGTAGCCATTGATTTCCAATAGTTCCTCAGATGGGGTTGGAATTTCTCATCCACTTCCCCATGTCTACGCTGGGATCTTGTCTGGCTTGAGCTGACATGGTATTTGTGCTTTCTGGAAAACTGTTTCCGTGTGGTCGTTTACCACTTCTGGCTCTTACAGCCTTTCTATCACCTCTTCAGCAAGGATCCCCAAATCTTTGGAGGCAGAAGTTTGATATACGTATCCAATTCAGGAATAATCACTCTACAGTCTCTTATTCTCTGTATGTTGGCCAGTTGTGGGTTTCTGTGTTAATCACCATTTTGCATAAGGAAGCTTCTCCAGTGAGAGCTGAGATATGAATTAATTTATGGGTATAACAGTAAGTCATTAGGTGTCACCTTAATATTATACTATTTAACAGAACAATAGTCTCTTCCCTATGGCCTGTGGTCTATCTAGCCACATGTTCCTAGGCCTGATATCAGTGTCAGGCATGGGCTACATCCTATGAAACTGACCTTAAAATCCAGTTAGAGAATAGTTGGTTACTCCCATAATCCATAATATCTGTGTCACTATTGCACTGTTGAGCATATCTTGCCAGGCCAGTTCCTGTAGATTTTTCTTTTACAGATCATGTTTTGTTTGTATACCTAAGAAGTCTTGGTGTAACCCAAGATTATAAAGTCGTCTATTCAGTTTTGCATCTCTGTCTAAAATCAGTTGTACGGAGATCACTAGACGCTGAGGGGAGAGACCATCATTCTAATCAATGCCCCCTCCCCCCACTGTATCTCCAGACTCTGTTGGATCCTAGTAGGATAGAGTAAGTGCTGGTTCTCTGCCCACTTTTGCACAAGCCTATGACTGTAGTACAGTTCCTGTAGGTAGCTGAGCAGTGAAAGCGGAGCAAAGGAAACTGAGGCGCACCGTGGATAGCTAACTACTTTGAACAGGAAAACTAAGGCACATCAGGGATAACTTATTACCTTGAACAGAGACCGAACCTGTAATTTTCTGAAAAAGTGGCACTTAAGCTGAAAGTTTGAGAAACACCCAGGTCAGCCACTTAAACCGTGGAGTGACCAGAAAATCAGGACTTTTCTCCAAGAACTAGAATTAGTTGAACAGGAAACATGAAGAAGAATCACACAGTGTCAACAGCAACTACTAGCACCTCAGTTAGAGAGGAGTAAGGAAAAATTGGGAAAAAATGTTTTCACATTTATAGGATTTGCACTTTGTAAAGCCAACAAAAGACCAAGGAGTGAATATTTGCCTAGTCATGTTTATGAAGAGACTGTATGCAGGATCCTGGGATATGGACGGGAGGGTAGCAACCTTCAAGATTCTCTCTGTGAGGGCATTACTGACCTCCCACCTCCCAAGTATCAGCCTCAATACAATGGCTTCCCCATTTCCATTGGGGAGCTGTTGTGGGTCCCTTCATTGGTAATCATTGTAAAGGATCCTGGGGTACCCAGGTGGGCACCCCGGGACCTGGACTACCATGGACAGTTCCACGTTTTCTCTCTGAAAAACAAAAGTGCAACTTTGCAAAGGGTAACTCCTTTCTTTTGCTAATATGTGTATAAAATGTGAAATTAAACGAATGGCCATGACTAAGAAAAGTTAGTTGCACATATACATGTGAGTCTTTCCTGGGATTCATCCTGTTGATCTATTTTTAAGTTCTCATGGCAATGCCACACTGTCTTGATTACTCTAGTTTTACAAACAGTCTCGAACTCAAGTAGTAATCATCCAAATTTATTCTTTAAAAGATATTTTTCTGGATATTCTAGATTATTTGCATTTGGATATCAATTTTTAGAATCGGACTTTAATATCCATAAAAAGAAGTTCTGTGATTTTGCATGGGATTACAACGGATCCATAAAACTACTGGGAAAAATTGACACCCTTACCAGTATTATGTATTCTGGTCCATGTACATATTAAACCTCCCATTTCACTTCTGGTTACTGTGATAAAACATCCTGACAAAAGCAATTTCAGGGAGAAGGGGGTATTTTAGCTCCTCATTCCAGGTTACAGTCCACCATCACAGGGAAGTCGTAGCAGCAGGACTTGAAGTAGCTAGTCAAGTGCAGAGAGAGAATGCATGCATACTTGTGCTCAGCTCAGCTCACTTTCTCCTTTTTTTTTTTTAATCATTATTTTTTTATTTTTTTTCATACAGAAGAATTCATAGCAATTTCAGGGAGAAGGGGGTATTTTAGCTCCTCATTCCAGGTTACAGTCCACCATCACAGGGAAGTCGTAGCAGCAGGACTTGAAGTAGCTAGTCAAGTGCAGAGAGAGAATGCATGCATACTTGTGCTCAGCTCAGCTCACTTTCTCCTTTTTTTTTTTTTAATCATTATTTTTTTATTTTTTTTCATACAGAAGAATTCATTCCAAAGCAATTGACATTGAGACGTTTTCACATGCATTTCTAATCTCTATATACATGACTATCACTGGTCACAGTCGCCCACCTTCTGAGCTCCTCGGCATCTGAGCATGATTACA
>NW_008353596.1:3556421-3564287 GCF_000622305.1 Nannospalax galili
GAGTGGGTTGCTCTGGGTGAGAAGGGTCAGGAAGCAGTATTGGTTCCCCAGGTGTCTGGGGCCCCAAGACTAGGAATGGCGCAGGGCTAAAACTAGGAGTATAGAAGGGCGAGGCGGGGGGGATGGAAGGGTGAATGTGGCTTAGGGAGTCCCGGCGCAGAGAGCTGCGTTATAGACTTACCCCAAGAGGCCTGAGGATAGTAGTGCAGGCTAGGAGAGTTAGCTGGTGGTGCAGGCCCAGGGAACCAGCGAGAGGTGAGGGCGGGGCCAGGACCAGAAGTGGTGCTCCTGAAGCCCAAGAAAGGGACTGCGTTGCTCTGGGTGAGAAGGGTCAGGAAGAAGTATTGGTTCCCCAGGTGTCTGGGGCCCCAAGACTAGGGGTGGCTCAGGGCTCAAACTAGGAGTATAGAATGGCGAGGGGGGGGGATGGAAGGGTGAATGTGGCTTAGGGAGTCCCGGCGCAGAGAGCTGCGCTGTAGACTTACCCCAAGAGGCCTGAGGATAGTAGTGCAGGCTAGGAGCCACTTTCTCCTTTTTTAATACACTTCAGGACCCAAACCCTGGGAATAGAGCTGCCCACTTTTAGGATGGGTCTTCCCACATCGATTAAAGTAATCTAGACACTGTAATCTAGATAATTCCTTATTGAGATTCTCTTCCCGGGTAATTTAGGTCATGTCAAGTTGACAGCCAAAACTAAATACCAGATACTTCCCAGTGCTGTTTTTAATTTTTAACATAATAATCTTGTATACCTTTTGTTAAATTTAGCTGAAATCATTCAACATTTTATACTGCTATAGTTTAAAATTTTCAGTACCAAAAATGTAAGGGTCTAAACATAAATATTTAGAAGACATTTTGACAATATGATCATTTAGTAAAGAAACTACAGTAGATTTTCCTCTAGCACCTATGACTTCCCAGTCATGGGCTTTGGATGAAATTTATAGTATGAGGCATGAAGTCCTTCCTGTGGAGCAGGCCTCAAAATCCAATCAGAATGCCATTAGTTAACCCCATGAAAGTCATGCCAGTATTATACCAGTGGACACATCTTTTATTTGTCAGTATTGTAGCATGCAGAATCTGGTGCTGGATAAGACCATTGCTGTCTCTCTTTCTCACCATCTAGCACTATGAAAGCTAGCCAAGAGGGAGGAAGTTGCTCAGTCAGTTCTAGCTTGATTTCTCTGTCCTACAACTAAAGTGTGTGTGATCTTCAGCAATAGAGTCTTACTATCTAGTTATGGTGGGCAACCAAGAGCAATGGCAGTAGTCTGTTGTTTGGAGGGCTTCTAAGGCCTCCCTTACCAATAGCATGTAGGGAGGTAGTCTATGCTTGGTACTGAGATTTTTGTTCATTAAATGCCTATCGTACAGGAACAGTACTGTTCACCCATGCAGGGTATCTCCACTCAAACTTTTTTTGCTCTTAAGTATATTCTGGGGGAGCTGGCAAGATGGCTCAGTGAGTAAGGGCACTTGATGCCAAACCTAATGACCTGGACTTGATTCCGGGGACTCAAATGATAGAAGGCGATAACCAACTTCTGCAAGTTATTCTCTCTAACCTCCACACACATGTGCCATGGAGCACACAATATCTCCCTACATATACACTCACACAATGAATAAATTAATTAAAATTTTCATTCTTTATTTTTTAATTAACTTACACAGTAGTAGGTCCCCATAGTGCCTTTTCATGCTAACCCACTGCTCCCCTGCCCCTGCTCCCTATCCTCACTTAGAACTTCAGCCCTCAGTATTCCGCCCCTTCTTTCATATCACAATGTTCTATTGTCCTCTCTCTCCACTGAGGCCTCTACCCTTTCCTCTCTCATGGGCCCTTTCTGGCTTCCTGACCTCTATGGACACTCCAAGTTAAACATACAATTTAAAGCCAGGATTGACATATGAGAAAGAACATGTAGCGTTTGTCTTTCTGAGTCTAGGATAGTTTACTTAGTCTAATGTTTTCCAGTTCCACCCATTTTCCAGAAAATTTCACTTTTCTCTACAGATGAATAAAAATTCATTGAGTATAAGTGCCACATTTTTATTATCCACTCATCAGTTGATGGACATTTGGACTAATTCTACTTCCTTGCTACTGTGAGCAGAACAGCAATGAACACAGATGTGCAAGCATCTTGATGGGAGGATCTGGAGTCCTGCGGGTGTATGTCCAGCAGCGATATAACTGGATCATCTGGGTGTTTCATTTTTAGGTTTTGAGAGACCTTCACACTGATTTCAATAGTAGCTGCACCAATTTACACTCCCAAGAACGGTGGCAAGAGCCCCCTTTCCTCCAGCATTTGTTTTCTTGGGCATCTTAAAGAAATTTTAGTTCACATTTCCTTGATGGATAATGATGTTGAACATTTTTTAAAAATCCTTATTTTCCATTTGTATTTCTATTTTTGAGAAATTTCCTTCAGTGTCCATAGCCTATTTTGGATTGGATTATTTGTTTTCTTGACATTTAGTTTTTTGAATTCTTTGTATATTCTGTATACTTATCCTCTGTCAGATTTTTCTCTAATTCTCTATTCTGCCTTCATTTGATTGATGGTTTCCTTTGCTATACAGAAGCCTTTTAATTTCATGAAGTCCCATTTTGATGGTTGTTGGCCTTATTTTCTGAGGGATCAGATTCCTATTCAGGAAATATTTACCTATACCTATATGTTGAAGTATTTCCTACTTTTTCTTCTAGAAGATTTGGGGTTTTCAGGTCTTTCTTATATGAGATCCCTGATACAACTGGAGTTGAGTTTGTGCTGGGTGAGTGGCAAGGATCTAGTTTCATTATTTTACATGTAGCTATCCAGTTTGACCAATACCATTTGTTGAAGATACTATCTTTTCTCCAAAGTGTATTTTTGACATCTTTTTCAGGTGGCCATAGTTGTATGCCCTTATACTTGGGTTCTCTATTCTATTCTATTGATCTATGTGTTGGTTTTTTGTCCCAGTACCATACTGTTTTCATTATTATGGCTCTGTGGTGTAACTTGGAATCAGGTATAGTGGTACCTTATCTTTTATCTTCACTTTTGGTTTTAAGTCATTTTGTTGATTTTATAGTGTTTGAATTTTTCTTCCCCTCTTTCTTAACTATTATTTTAGCATGGTTTGTTGTTTCCTGTAACCTTATGAATAGATTTGTTTTTTTCTTAAGTCGAAGGATTCCTTCAAGTATCTTCTGTAAAGTTTTTCTAGCAATCATAAATTTCTTTAGCCTATTTTTATCATGCAAAATTTTTCTTTTCCTTCAATTATGACAGATATCTTTGCTGGGTATAGCAGCCTGTGATGTCTGTTGTCCTTCAGAAATTGAAGTGCCTCTGTCTAGGCCCCCCTTAGTTTTCAAATTTTCAGTTGAATAATTTGCTGTTATTCTAATGGGCCTGTCTTTATATGTGGCTGGGTGTTTCTCTCTTGCCATTTTCAATATACGAACTTTGTTCTGTATTGTTAGGGCCTTGATTATGATATGATGAAGAGGTGTTCTTTCCTGGTCTCATCTCTTCAGTGTCCTCAATGTCTCCTGATTCTAGATTGGCAGCTCTTTTCCTAACTCTGGGAAATTTTCTGTTATAGTTCTTCTTAGTGTTCTATTTGTCTAAAAAATGAGATTCTTCTTCTGTTTCCATTAGCTAAAGATTTTGTTTTTTAGAGACTCAAATATATCTTGAAATTCCCATTAGTGCCTTATTGTTCTGTTTGACCTTGCTGGATTCTTCTGATCCCTCCATTTTGTCTTCATTCAGACATTCTGTCCTCTCCTCAATATGCTCTATTTCTGAGACTTTCTGAAGAGTTTTTAAAAATTGTTTTTTATTAATTTATGTGTGTGTGAGAGAGAAAAAGAGAAACACACAGAGAGAAACAGAGAGAGAGAGAGAGAGAGAGAGAGAGGAAACAGAGAGACAGATACAGAGATCAGAGGACAAGTTGTGGGAGTCAGTTCTCTCTTTCCATCATGTGGTTCCTGAGGATTTAACTCAGATCATCAGGCTGGACAGCAAGTGCCTTTCCCTACTGATCCACTTAATTTGTTTTATTTCCAATATTTCAGATTTTTTTCTTCAGCATTTCTATTTCATTACTGGAATTTTCTGTTACAACATTGTTTATTATGTGAATTTTTTACAATACAAACAAAAAGTGCAGATTGCAATTTGGATACTGCTAAATCCAAAATGGTGACCTTTTCCTCTTCAAGAGGCCATGATTCCCATTTCTAGTAAACAAAGATACTGAATATAAGTAGAAACAGGTTGGTTGTTAGCTTCATAAGATGCCTAGAAATGATCTACAAATGCATTTCTCCCCTGCTACTTAAAGTATACAAAGGGAGTTAATTCCTTTTTCGTATCAATCCATCACCTTCCTTATTTTGTTCAGTGGTTGGCTCATGTCTCTGAACATACTTGTACTCATTCTTTTGAGTTCTCTGTCTAGGATTTCATCTAATTCACTCTCAGTACATGCCGTTACTGTAAGGTTAATAGTTTTGAGAGGAGTTATATTGTTGTGGTTTTTCATGTTTCTTGCATTATTGCATTGAATTTAATGTAGCCAGTGTTATTTCATTACTTTTTTAAAAATCAGCTATATTCTTGCAGTTGAGGTGTTTACAATATTGAAAGAGGATTTGGATATGGTAGAGTTGAGTGAATCATTCAGAAAAAATTCCTCAGCCTGGGTGCTCAGGGTGTCTGGTGTAAACTCTATTATACTATAAACTCTATTATTCTCTGAGTAGAATAGTAACTGGGAAGAAGCCACAGCTGTTTCATATTACCATCATGCAAATGTCATAGTAGACAATAACAGTGGCCCCTTTGATATCAACAACCATTGAAGGATTAAACCATCAAGCGTCGTATGGTGCATATTCAGATCAGACTTACAATGCCTTAGTATTTCCAAGCACAAAGAAATATGTCGGTTGCATCTATTTCATTCCATTTTCCTAGTTTTTCTCTTTCTGATTCAGTTATTTTGGGTTTGCTTTCTGTTTTATTAAGATGGAATAGATGTTTGATTTGAGATGCTTCTTGATCATTTAGTGCTCTAATGCCCCCAGTTCTTCTTTTCGCTGCATCCACAAACTTAAAATACTCCTTCACATCTGAAAATTTGGTTTGAAATGCTTTCTAATTTCCTTGCTGATTGCTTCACTTATTCCTGCCCTAGGTAGTAGTATCTTATTTGGTTTTCAAACATTTTCATTTCATTTCTGTTTGCTATGATAAAATACCCAACAAAAGCAACTTTCAGGGAGAAAGGGTTTATTCAGCTCACAGTTCTAGGTTGTGGTACATTGTTATGAAAAGTCAGGGCAGGAACTTGAAGCGGCCAGCAGTCCCTGAGTCAAGGTCAGACGGAGATGAATGCATGCATGCTCATTTGTGCTCAGCACCCTCTTTACACTTACGTGGTCCAGGATCCTTTTCCTAGGGAATGGTGTGCCCACAGTGGACTGGTCTTCCCAGATCAATGAATGTAATCAAGACAACCCCCACAAACATGCTCACAAGCTTATCTGACCTAGCCAGTTGTGAATCTCTTCCTAGATCAAGTTGAAAATTAAAATGAAACCATCATGCCAAGAATTTGAATATCTCCTTGTGATATATGTTTTAAATATTTTCTTTAATAATTTTTTATTTTATGTGTATGAGTGCATTGTCTGCATGTAGGTCAGTGCCTCCATGTTGTGCAATGCCTGTGTAGGTCAGGAAAGGGTGTCAGATCCCCTGGAATTGGAGCTATAGACAGTTGTTAGCTGCCATCTGGGTGCTGGGAAGTGAACCCAGGTCCTCTGCAAGAGAAGCCAGTGCTCTTAACCACTGAGCCATCTCTCCAGCTCCCCTGTGATTTATTTTTTTAATCAGGAAAATATTTTGTATGAAAACTTAATTTTTGAAATTTATTTTATATTTATTTATTATTTTTATTTTTTGGTCTTTTTGAGACAGGGTCTCCCTGTAGCCCCAGCTGTCCTGGAATTCACTATGTAGACCAGGCTGGCCTTGAATTCACAGAGATCCACCTGCCTCTGTCTCCCGAGTGCTGGGATTAAAGGCGCGCACCACCATGCCCGGCCCAAAATTTATTTTATTTTATATGTATGAGTGTTTTGCCTGCATGTTCATAAGTGCACCTGATGCATGAAATACCTGTAGATGCCAGAAGAGGGTGTTGGAAACCCTGGAACTGGAGTTACAGACAGTTGTTAGGTGCTCTGTGGATGCTGGAAACTGAACCCAGGTCCTTTGCAGGAGCAGCCAGTCATCTTAGCCACTAAACCATCTCTCCAGACTCATGAAATGATTTTTTAAATTAATTGATACTTAGTTCATGGCTAAATGTATGGCTGATGTTGCTATATAGTTCATGTGCACGTGAACATTTTCACTTTTATTGAATTCAGTGTTCATCGGGTAAAATTTATTGACAGTTTGTTCATTTTCTATATCCTTATAGAATATGTACTTGTTCTAGGAATTAGTGAGAAATGGCACTGAAATTCCTAACTATAATTGCAGACTTGCCTACTTGCTCTTACAGTTTTGTCATGTATTGGAACTCATTATTAGATACATAATGTTTAGAACTGTTATGTCCTTTTAGTGAATTGACCATATTATCATTCTGAAATGAGCTTTATTTTCCTTGGTAATATTCTTTTCTCTGAAATATTTTATCTGGTATGAATGAAGCTATTCCAATTTTTTTTATTAGATTCAGCACAGTATAGTTTCTTGCATCCTTTTAATTTTTGTGATATAGTTGTGTGATATGGTAGTTCTATTTTTTGGTTCTTTGAGAAACCTCCTTACTAATTTCCATAGTGAATGCCCAAGCCAGTAGCGTGATAAGGGTTTTTCTTCTATGCATTCTTCCCATATTTGTTGTAATTTGTTTTCTTAGTGATAGTCATCTTGACTGGGGTGAGATGGAATCTCAAAGCTGTTGTAATTTGCACTTCCATAATAGCTAAAGAAGTTGGATGATTTTTGAGTAGTTATTTGGCACTGTGTTTTTTCTTTTGAGAGGTGTTTATTCAGTTCATTAGCCGTTTATTGTTTGTATTTTTGTTACTTAATTTTTATAGTTCTTTACATATTCTAGATATTAATCCCTCATCTGATGTATATTTGGTAATTTTTCCACTGATTTTGTGATCTGACTTTATTTGCTATGCTGAAGTCAGCATCTAGAATATACAAAGAATGCAAAAAACTAAATATCAAGGAAACAAACAACAATTAAAAATGGGGCATGAAACTAAAAAGAGAGTTCTCAAAAGATGAAATATAAATGCCTGAGAAATATTTTTTTAAATGTTCAACATCTCTAAAACCATCAAGAAAATGTACATTAAAAATACTCTGAAATCAACAAATTTTTAAAAAATGTATTATATTTGAGGAGGAAGCATGGGAATTTACATCATGCTAATTAGTATAGGTGATAAACATTACCATTGAAATCTACCTGATGACTTTATAGACATATACAGGTGCCAAGGATCCAAGTGCAACTGATTATGACTAGTAATAATCAGATGCATACAGATTAGAGATGCATGCGCCAACGTCTTAGCGTTAGTAGCAAAAACAATGAGTCCTTCTGCAAGGAGCAATATATCCTAAAATGAAATGGAGATGTTTTTTAAAGGTTAAAACACTCATTCAATTTTATGTCTTACAGGACTCATACTGCGTTCAATATTGTATAACTGTATTAACTCAACTGTGAACCTAGATACTTGCAGCCACTTGTGAAAGAGATGTACTCTTGCTCTGGAGTGTGTTACTGAATATGTTAAAGCTGTAATGA
>NW_008353596.1:3564737-3629217 GCF_000622305.1 Nannospalax galili
AGTATGTGGTTATTAAATAATTAACAACAACAACAACAACAAAATACTCTGAAATTTCATCTTACCACCGTCAGAATGAGTAAGATTCAAAAAGCAAATTACAAATGCTGGTGAAGATGTAGGAAAAGGGTAATTCGTATTCACTGCTGGTAGGAGTGCAAACTGGTGCAGCTGCTATGGAAATCAATGTGCAGTTTCCTCAAAAGCTATAAATACATCTACCACATGATCCAGTTCAACCACTATTGGGCATATAGACAAAGGACTCTATATCCTACTATGGAGATAGCTGATTATCCATGGTCATTGCTGCTCTATTCAAAAAAGCCAGTCAGTGGAAACAGCCCAGCTATCCATCAACTGACAAATGGATAATGAAAATGTGGTACATTTACACAGTGTAATATTATTCAGCTCTTAAGAAAAATAAAATTTGTGGCTGGAAAGATGACTCAGCAGTTAAGAGCACTGACTGCTCTTGCAGAGGACCCAGATTTGATTCCCAACACCCACATGGCAGCTAACAGCCATCTGTAACTCCAGTTCCAGGGGATCTGATGCCTTCTTTTGACCTCCGCAGGCATGGCACGACATGGGTGCACTTGCATGCTTATGCAGGCAATACACTCATACACATAAAAATAAAAAATAAATATAATAAATAATAATCATAAAAAATTGTATGCTTGACCACCAAAATTGCTGTTGTGAAGAAAGATGGAAGTGGCTATCTAGTCCTCAGCTTCCTGTCTGAACAGAGGGGTAAGGACTTTGCAGAGAAGCCAGGAGGAGGCTGTGGTGGTTTGTAGCCACCATGTGGGTGCTGGGAATCGAACCTGGGTCCTCTACAAGAGCAGTCAGTGCTCTTAACCATTGAGCCATCTCTCCAGCCCCAATATGCAGAAACTTTTAAAATATTTTTTCATTTTTTGAGAATTTCATACATGTGTATTGTAATTACATCATTTCTAGCAAAGAAACATCTTCATTTCATGTAATCCCATACATACAGTGAGTCCTGTCTACTACATTTTTCATTTAGGCATTGTGGTTTCTATCTCTAGGTGTTTACATTTTTAAAATTATTTTTTAAATTTTTTAATTGAATTTTTGTGTATTTCATATAGAACATCTCAATCAATCTTAATCATCTTTATAACCCCTTCCCCGCTGGCACCCTTCCGTAGCTCCCTGCCACTGGAATTCATACATTCTGTCATTTATGTTAAGGCCTATCATGTCAAGTCAGTGCCCCCAGATGTTCCTCAATGCAAGTTCATCTACTGAAGTCTAGTCAGCCTATCTAGAGTCCCTCACTTTAGGAAGATCAGCTCTTCCTCATCCAGCAGTAATAATATTTATTTTTATTTTATGCATATGAGTGTTTTGCCTACATATATGTAAGTGTACCACTGGAAATGGAGTTACAGATGTCTGTTAGCTGCTATGTGGGTGCTGGGAACCGAACCCAGGTCCTCTGCAAGAGCAGCCAATGCTCTTAACCCTAAGCCATCTCTTCAGCTCCTCTAGGTGTTTAATTTTGTCTTTTATATGTCTTCCATGTTTTTAACTTATTTATTTTTTGAGTATTTAAAATAGTTAGTTATATGGAGTGTTGCCAGGTTTTTATGTAATAACTTTAAATCTGTGTCATTCTTGCTCTTTTACATAGTTGATTTTTAACAAATTTTTATTTATTTTTTTTTATGAGTGTTTTTCCTGCATGTATATAAATGCACTCATGTCATATAATGCCCATGGAGACCAGAAGAAGGCATTGGATTCCCTGGAACTGGAGTTATGGATGATTGTTAATTGCCGTGTGGGTGCTGGAATCTGAACTCAGGTCCTCTGCAAGAACAGGCAGTACTTTTAACCACTGAACCATTTTTCGAACCCCTTGATTTTTTTTGTATTTTGGGTCTTTTGGTGCCCGATGCTATGAATTTTGCCTCCCCTGTGGTTGTATATTTTTGCATTTCTGTCTATGATCTATCCTCTATCTATCTATGTATCTATGTGTCTGTCTATCATCTATCATTATCTATCGTCCTTCTTTTGTTTTTTTTTTTGTTGTTTTTTTGTTTTTTGTTTTTTTTTTTTTTGAGACAGGGTCTCACTGTATAACACTGGCTGGCCTGGAACTTACTACGAATACCAGGATGGCCTTGACTTCACAGAGATGCCTACCTCTGCCTCCCAATATTTTGAACTTTATTCTGGGATGAAGCCACTTGGATACAGTCTGATCCTTAGAAGTCTTGCTTTTACATTTCTTTTAACTAGACCAGAGCAGCATTTTGTCTAAAACTGATCATCCCACACAACTTATGTAAGAGACTTCTTAGTGCCCTAACCAATACTCCATTTGGTATGAGGTTTTCTAGTCCTGCTGGCTGTTGCAATGTTACCTCTGATTCTTCTGAATGGTTCGTTCTCTAGTTTGAGCAGCTTCTTCACACAAATATACTGATCTACAGTCTGCTGAACACTGAAACTTTCTGACTAAAAATTCTGTGCAGCTCTCTCTGGTGCTGAATCACTCTTCATTCTAGTTTCATCTCCCTGGGCCCCAACTTTATTTCCTCAACTCAGAGAGTCCCTCAGCTCTTTGTGGTTCCCCCTCACTGTACCACATCTGGAAATGCTCTTGAGGCAACACTATAGGGAGGTTACTGTGCTCACTCCATCTGCTGCCAGTCCAGAAGGCTCACCATCCTTTGTCACAAGCTGCCTTCTATGGTTTGGATGTTTATGTCCCTCCAAAGTTTATTTGTAGACTGAATCCTCAGTGCAATCCTATTAAGAGATAGAGGTTTTAAGGGGTGATTGTATCACGCAGGCTCCACCTTTGTGATGGTTTGAATGAAAAGTGTCCCTCATAGGCTCAAGTACTTGAACACTTGGTCAGTGGTGGCACTTTTGGGGGAGGGTCATGGAATCTTTGGGAGGTGTGGTCTTGCTGGAGGAAGCTCAACACTGTGGTGGGCTTTGAGACTTCCTAGCTTTGTCCCACTTCCAGGTTGTTTTTCTGCCTCCTGTGCCTGCTTGAAGATGTGTGTGCTCAGCTTTCTGCTCCGGCTGCCTCCTGCCATGTTCTACCTGCCTCCCTACCCCAACCATGATGGACTCTTATCCCTCTGGAACCACAAGCCAAATAAACTCTTCTTTCTATATATTGCCTTGGCCATGGTGTTTTATCATACCATGAGAAATGTAACTAATACATCCTTCCTGAATGAGATTCGTGCCCTTATAAAGGGCATGTGGGAGGCTGTTTGACCTTTTCTCTCCTGCTATGTGAGGACACAAGGTCCATCCTTTCTACCACGTGAAATAACAGGCATCATCTAACATGCCTTCACCAGACACCAAGTCTAATGTTACCTCAATCTTGGACTTAATGGGTTCTAGAATTATGAGAAACAAATTTCTGCTCATAAATTCCTCAGTGTAATGTCTCATTATATAAGAGAGACAGACTTCCAAAGTCTTGGAAACCACTGATTCACATACTTTGCTCGGTTTTTGTTTCAGATAGGAAGGTACACATGGGATTCTTTAGACTGTTCCAATAACGCTCCGTATCTGGAGTCATGTTACCTTACAAAGCCCTTGATGGTCTGAATTAGCCTTTACAATAGTCATAATACTCCAGGTGAACAAACAGCATGTGGCAGTCAATGGATTTTCCTTTAACTATGTGCTATAATCATTTTCTTAAAGATGATTTTAAATCACTTTCAAGGTACTTCTTTGAGGCCCTGAGGGAGATATGGTTCTGGGCCAATGAATATTCTAACGGAGTTTTATTATGAGAAAGAGATTTCTGATATTAGAATCTGCTTTAAGAATAAAATAGAAACCAGTTTAAAAGTGTTATATGACCAAGGACATATAGAACCATTTAAAAAACTTTAAAGAAATAGAATTAAAAGTGAAAGCTCTCCACTCCAACCCCCAAATCTCACTGCTCCAAAGTCATTATAGTGATAGCCTTGGAAACTTCTTCATCAGCACTGAATTGGCTATAAGATCAGGAAGTGGATGAGAGAGCTGGTTCTCTGACCCCTTCACCACTCTGCTCTCCACTTCATTGTTGTCCTGAGATTTAACTTGAGCACCAGATCCTTCATCTGGGGAAGGAAGGGCCTCTGGCATGCATGCCTATTAGAGCTGACACAAGATTAGAGAGGACAAGTGCAGGTGGACTTGGAAGCCCTTGTGCTTCAGTATTGCAGAGAGGCTGAAAACTAGCTAGCAAAAGCTTAGAGGGTGTTTTGGAAGTGAAAAATGTTCCCAAAGAGCTGGAGGCTTCTCTCCATGGTGATCAGATCCAACCAGCCTGCTAGCCACCTCCAAGTTCTGCTTCCTGCTGCTCACTGAGGCTCACTCAATCAGGCACATTGATCTTGCTGAGTGCACTGTACTCAGGGTGTGATCATAAGCAACCAGGGCTGATTAAACTTGTCAACGAGATAAAGACGAGTCCTGAGGGATGGGTCATTACAGTGTCCAGCGTGGTTAGGTAGTGAAGAGGGATGGTGTGATATCACACAAGACATCTTAACTTTATGAAAGCATGGGGACCAGGAGGCCCTCTTTCCACATCACAAAGGCTCAGAGTCTGAGTCTCTAACTCCTGAAGTTTTTATTAGCATGAATAAGGTGCTCTAAGCTTGCACTCAGGAACAAAAGGTAGGCAGATCAAAGGACATTTCTCTGAGGGGCTCAGGAAACAATTAGCAACAAAATGTGGCCTGTTTGCAAGGTGTAGAACAGAAATCCACAGAACAGTGTTTGCATTGGTTTTTTGTTTTTTTTTTTAATGTAATCTGAACGTAAAGGACACTGCCCTTTGGAAGCTACGTCTGCATGCATGCCTATTTGGCTCTGCCATCATAGATACTCTTAGCTGGTGATGACTGTACGTATGCCAAGTATGCTTTTGACAGAGTTCAAACAGGGCAGTGCTGTCCAACAGGTCATCATGAACTGCCCTCCCAAGTGCAGACATCCTTCTGTTTCCTCAATATTTAAAGGGTTAGAGAACTTTAACCTTTATTTGGGGTCATAATGGAAAAATCTTTAGTACATTTTAAATCTCATTGTCATTGTGACTTAAATATCTGTCTGTCAAGGTAAGTGATAACCAAATTTCTTAGCATTTAAATTCCATGATACGTACTTAACGTATCACTGTGTGTTATTAGTGAATACCACAACCGAGTTGTAGGAGTGGAAGAATATCTAACATGTCATATCACAACAACATGTAGGGAGAAGAAACGGAAAGGAAATGACGAGACAGAAAAAACTGAACAGACCAAAAAATGAATCCATTTTCTGAGTATAGTTCTAGGAATTTCTTCTGGTGTCAGGTGTCTTTGTATAAGGTTGTCAAACAAGCAGCTATTTCATGCTCGGTCTCTTACCCTGCACAGGTGTCTGCCCAGAGCCCTTGGCCACTCAATCTGGAGTATCTTGTACCTGTCATTGCCCAAATTCCTGTCCCACTTCATTTTCCTTTGTAACACGTATCCTCATCTGCAGTTATATTTGTTCCTTGGCTTACTGCCTGCCCCTCCCCTGAACAGGCAAGAGTTCATCTGTCTTCATCATGCTGCGTCCAGGCTGGAGCACTGCATGGCACATAGCAGGTCCTTAGAAAATAACTGGGGAATGGATAAATTACTTTTAGAAAAGACAACTTGATTTTTAAATTTTAGTACATGATATGGCCCAACATAAATATTATCAATATAGTCACAGCCATCTAAGTGCATTTTAATTTATTTTACTATAAACAAGTAGAGCAAATTAATGTTGAATGTGGAAGAAGGAAAGCAAAACTTGGTTTAAAGGAAGAGTATTAATAGCCCAAATTTAGAAAGTATATGATTGAGCTAAAAATGAAAAGTGAAGGAACAAGAAACAGAGGTCTAGGAGGGTTATTTAAAGTTATGAAGGTAATCAATTAATAAGATGCACATAGACACACTGCTCAATATCAAATTTTAGAAGGCATAGAGGGATTGTAAAGGAGCATTATAATTGAGTTATATAACAATCCTTTGTGTGCGAGCCAAGAAAGTCTGTAAAGGGAGGATGCCCAAGGGAACAGGACTAAGCATGTGTTTTGGAACAGTGGAGGTCATAACTAAATAATTTTCAATGAAAACAGATATAACGATTCCTACTGGCATCCCAACACCATTTTTCTTCCATCTTAAAGCAGAATACTCTTTAACTTCTGTTTCACTGCTCTGGTTTTATTAAACAAAATTAAAAACTCCCGTGTCCCATTTCTCATCTCTCCTCTCTCTCTCTCTCTCTCTCTCTCTCTCTCTCTCTCTCTCTCTCTCTAATGGGGTCTCTTATATTCCAGGCTGGCCTTAAACTCACTAGGTATCTGAGGATGACCTTGAACTCCTGATTCTCCTGCCTCCACCTTCTGAGTGCTGGGATTACAGCTGCATACCACCACACCTGCTCCTGCCAGTCTCCTTTGACCCTCCCTCCACAATTAAGCTTTTGTCTACCACCACATACCAGAATAACTTTTGTCAAATTCACCTCCAGCCTTAATGCTGTCACCTCTGTTGATCAGTACCGGTTTTCATCTTTGAACCCATAAGCAGTGCTTGGCACACTTCACTGCTCCTCCCTACTTGAAAGACTTCAGATCTGGGAATGACTCTGAATAAATGACTTTTACCTAACCTCCTAGCCAAAAAGTTAGTCTTATGTTTTGAGATCATTTAACACCATCTTAGCTTGTTTACAAAGTAAACAAACTTACAAGGCCTTAGGCTCTTTTTATAACCTAAACATACAGCTTTAATTCCTCATGACCTTTCCTTGCTCTTGACCCAAAATAATATATGTATGTGTGTATATGTTTGGAAAATACCAAAGTTCTGTAATCAGCAAATATTCACTGGAAGCAATAAGAATTATTTCTTTTATGTTGTAAACAACAAGTACAATTAGATTGATAACATCTGTTCGTGCTTATGTGCTGTTCTAGGTCAGTAGGGGTCAGAAAGGGCAAAATCTGATAAGATAAGGGTCTGTTTTTACCTCCCCATTTCATGCTGGATATACATTTTCAATAGATAGGCAGCAAGGCGATTGCTCCAGAGCACAGTTCTAGGAGAAATCTGAAGGAACAAATCCTCAGAGCAGTTTGGGCCCCTATTCCTGGTTGAAATGGATGCTAAGAGTCAGGCTGTCTGTATTCAGGCTTCACCATAATGTGGTATCACATGGCCACATTCAGACTCCTGGACCCCTGCCCTATCGTTGATTTCTCCTTTATAAATTCTTGAAAAATGTCCCATGAGCCTTCTCTCCTTTTCAGATTAACTCATGATCTGGGTTCCTCATTTACTGTCAAGCTTTACTGCTATTTTTAGCCTGTCTCCTCGACTCAGGGCTTGTATGTCCAACTGTTTACCAGAGATCACTCCTTAATGTATCAAAAAACAAACCTGTGATTTTCTGCCTAGTCCTACCCCTCCCAGCCATTGCTGTCTCAGTAAACTCACCTTTATCCTCCCAGTGATTCAGAGCAGAACCTTGGCACCATTCTTGAATCCTCTTTTTCTTCCAAATTCACAATTCCAAGTCTAAATTTTGTCTGCTGTACTTACAAAATATGTCAAATCCTACCAGTTTTGACCATCTTCACCCAAGTCACTTGATGTGGCAGCCTGAATGCAAGATGACCACCGAAGATCTTCTTTTCCAAGTCTCCTTGCTCTTGTACAATCTCTTCTCAGATCAAATCTGAACTGGTCTGTGGGGCCAAAAGAATATGGAAATGATGCTGTGTGACAGCACCTCTTTTGCTTTGTAACCCTGAGCCACTCACTCTGGGGGAAGTCACCACCATGTGAGGATACTCAGACAGCCCTGGAGACAGATCCACAGGAAACTGAGGCACCTTGGTGGCAGCCAGCATCAACCTGCCAGACAGGAAATGTTGGAAACATGCCTTCCAATCTTGGTATAGCCTTTAGATAACAGTTGGATGGGGGTACCCAGCATCTTGACCACATCTACCCAGCTAAGCCATTGCCCAGTTCATGATGACAGAAACTAGAAGAGACAGAAATATTTACCACTGTTTAAGCAACTTGATGGGAAAATTTGACCAAGCAACAGATACCCACAATAAGGGCTCTTAACTTCTTCCTGTGATTTATTCTTTACCAACAGCCAGAGTGAGTCTCTCAACACATAAATTATGAGTTGGAAAAATGTCCTCATGGGATTATTGACAAATTAGATACTTCAGGAGAAAAGGTTAATCAACTTGAAGCACAGCAGCAGGGCAGTCCAAAATAGAACACAGCAAAACAAAACTGAAAAAAAGGATAAGCAGAGCCCTGGGATCCTGAGCAGCTTCGAGAGGTTTTGGATTTGGAATGTCTGAAATAAGAGGAATAAAGAACATTTTGAGCAATTCATGGCAGCTTTGCTTTTTCAGGTTTCCCGAAAACTCTAAACCTACTGTTCTGAGCACAGGTGGCATGAAGAAAATGACACCAAGCTACTTAAGTTGCTTAAAATGAGTGAGAAAGAGAAAATATTTAAAGCAAAACAGAAGCCAGGCCTGGTGGCCCAGGTCCGCAATCTCTGCTATTAGAGCTGGTGAGGCAGGAGGCCACAAGTTCATGGCCTTCCTGGGCTAGATTATGAGGTCAGTCCAGGAATAAACTGTCTCACAGACAAAGAGATAAAATGTTTAAATGTTAAGGTTGTTACTCAGTGGCTCAGTGGTAGTGCTCTTGCCTGGAGTCTGTGAGGTACTGGGTTCAGTCCCCAGTACTGAAAGAAAAAAAAATTATGTACAGAGTAACAAAGAGTCCTGCTGAAAAATGAAAGAATTTTCCAGGCATTCAAAATGTAGAAAAACTATTTATACTCTAAAAAATTTCTAGAGGAATTCTGCAAGCTGCAACCTGACAGACGGAAATGTAGATCAACTAAAGAGCTCTAAGAGCACCAGATGTGGTAGAAAGAAAGACTACTAATTAGCTAAGCCTCCTCAGAAGATAATCAAGTGTTTAAGACATTATTTGGTTTATACCACGTGGGAAGGTACAATGTGTGATGGTTGTAGAGCAAAGGTCATCAGGGAAGACATGGAGTATACTTTTGTGACATTTACATGCTAACATCACATAGTATAATACCTTCTGAAGGTGGACTAGAATCAATTTACTATATATATATTTAAATCAGAGGTAGCTAATATAGAAAGAAAAGGACAGGAACATTACAAACTAAAGGCTAGCCTGGGCTATGTAGAGAGTTCCAGGACAGTATGAACTTCCAAAGAGTGGAGAGATAGCTTGGTGTAAGTTCATTCACAGCATATTCAAAGTCCTAGGTTTGATCCTCAGCATTGCAAGAATAAAAAATGTGTGTGTGTGTGTGTGTGTGTGTGTGTGTGTGTGAGAGAGAGAGAGAGACAGAGACAGAGATGGACAGAGCAACACAGAGAGAGAGAGAGAGATAGAGATAAAGAGAAAGATTATGGATCAATGACCTGTGTTCCACCTTCAGAAATTAGCAAATGCACACGTATATGATATATACATACATACATACATACATACATACATACATACATATGTGAAACCAAAACTAAGAAGACTGGATCAGAGTGGAATAATGCAGAAAAGCCAGTGGAAGCAAAGACTAGAATAGAGAATAGAGAAGAGGAAAATTACCAATGTCAAGAATGAGGGTACAGAGGCCACTACCGTTTCCACAGAGTTCACAGGGCAGTACGGGGAGATCACAAACAACTTGGTAGACTCACAGATTCAATAATTTAGATGAAGTGGACAATTTCCTTGAAGGACACCAAGGTGACCACTCAAGGTGAAACTGACAACCCTGAATAGCCCTCTACATACTAAAATATTTAATTTGTGTCTTAAAATTCCTCTACCAGGTTAGATGGCTCAGCAGGTAAAGGCACTTACTGTCAGTCCTGATGATCTGAGTTCAATCCCTGGGACCCAGATGCTGGAAGGAGAGACCGACCCCGGCAAGCTGTCCTCTGACTTCCACGTGTGCACAATGGCACACATGCACACACGCATTCGAAATAAATACATTTAATAAATAATTTTTTTCTACACCTAGAAAACATGATCTTGCTTTCTGAGCTATATGCATTTTATTTTCTTCTTGCCTTACCATGTTGGCTATATCTGTTGGTGTTATCTTGAATAGAAATGGCTCCTTTGATGAATTCTACTAATATTTAAGGAATTGTGCCAGTTCTACCCAAATTATACAGAAAATTAAAGATAAGAAAAACTGTAATTCATTCAGACCTGAGATGCAAGCATCATCTGACATTACAACAAAGCCATTAATGGAAAAATATAACTTCAAAGTAGTATTCTTTATGCACACAGATGTAAAAAAAATCATTAAATTTTGTGTAATTCCAATTCTGTTGAGTAGATATGTAGCAATCAAGATAGCTGTGTCATTCAACCATGTAAGTTTGCTTTAATATTTGAAAACCGATCAGTGTTATTTACCTTATTTACAGACTGAGAAAGGAAAACCATGTTCATCTCAATGGATTTTTAAAAAAATCACAAAATCCAGCCAGGCGTGGTGGCGCATGCCTTTAATCCCAGCACTTGGGAAGCAGAGGCAGGCGGATCTCTGTGAGCTCAAGGCCAGCCTGGTCTACATAGTGAGTTCCAGGACAGCTGGAGCTACAGGGAGACCCTGTCTCAAAAAGACCAAAAAAAAAAAAAAAATTCACAAAATCCAACATTTGTTCTTATTTAAAACTCACAGAAAAGGGGGCTGGAGAGATGGCTCAGTGGTTAAGAACACTAGCTTCTCTTGCAGAAAACCTGGGTTCAGTCCCCAGCACCCACCTGGCAGCAAACAACCTGTAACTCCAGTTCCAGGGGATCCAATGCCCTCTTCTGACCTCCATGGGCACTGCATGTGGTACACTTACCTGCATGAAAGCAAAACACTCATATACGTGAAATAGAAATAAACAAATCAAAACTTTAAAAACGTAGAAAAGGAAACTATTTTTAAGATTTAAAAATAATTTTTTTCCTCATGTGTATATGTGTACAGGTGCCCACAGAGGCCAGAAGCATCAGATCTCCTGGAGCTGGAACTACAGGTGATTGTTAGCTGCCTGACCTGGGTGCTGGGGACCAAACCTGGGTCCTCTGCAACGGCAATATGTACTCTTAATAGCTGAGCCTTCTCTCCAGCCCCTAAGAGAACTTCCTTAACTTGACAAAGAAGTGTAAGAAAAACGCACAGTTGACATCATCATCTTGCTTACTGGTGAGAGACTACTTTCCCCCAAGATCAAGAATAAGGCAAGGCTGTTGACTTGCATTTCTGCTCATAATAGAGCTAAAGGAGTGAGCCAGTGTGGAAAGCAAGAGAGACAAACAAAAGACACAGCTCAGAAAACAGGAAGTTAAAAATGTCGTTATTTTCTGGAAATGTTATCATTTCTAAAAAAATGTTTTATTTATTAAAATATTTGAGTGTATGAGTGTAAGGCCTGCATGTAGGTAGGTGCACCTGTGTCACACAGTGCCCTCAGAGGTCAGAAGAGGGCATCGGATTCCCCTGAAACTGGAGTTATAGATGGTTGTTAGTCACCATGTGGGTGCTGGGAATTGAACCCAGGTCCTCTGCAAGAGCAGCCAGTGCTCTTAACTGACAAGCCATCCCTCCAGTCCCTGGCAATGTTATCATTTGGGTAAAATCCTCTACTGCTATCTACCAAAAAACATCCAAAGTAAAATCCATATAAACTTAGAAGCAGCTAGGTGAGCACGTAGCAAAATATAAGATCAAGATATGAAAATCAACTATATATCTGTATACTAGCAATACAATGTAGAAAATTTACAATTAAATATCAGTGTCATTAACAAGAGTCAAAAAGGTGAACATCTCAGGGAAAAATACGACAAAAGATTTGTAAGACTTATACATTGAAAAGCTTCAGAATATTGATGAGTTTTTAAATCCTAGAGAGAGATGTTTTTACAGGCCAGAGACTCAATACTGTTAAGCTGTCTGTTACCCTCCAGTTGATCTGCTAAGGCAGCACAATACAAATCAAAATTCCACAGGCCTTCTTTCAGAAACAGACAAATTGATTACAAAATTCCTAAAGAACCTACAGGATTCATAACATCTTTGAAAAAGAAGTCAGAAGATTTGCATTACCTGCCTTAAGCTTTATTATAAAGTTACATCAAGAGAGCGTGGTGTGGTATTGGCATCAATACAGAGGGTGGCTGGAACAAGATGGCATCCATAAGAAGCAGATGCATACTTCACATCTGACTAATTTTCCTGGCACTCTTCCGGGAAAAGATGAACACCATGCTCACATCTTGCCCTGAGTAGCTGCTGACTCTCCAGGAGGAGAGGTGTTATGAGCAATAAACAAACAAAAATAACCAAATCTGGAGATTAAATGCCATGACAGGAATTATAGACAAGAAAAGGAGAATTGGCACGGCCATGTAAGAAGACGGTTGGAAAGGAGTCAAGAAGACGGGGGGGGGGGGGGTGATGCCTATAATGATCCCTGAGCCCAGAATGAACCTGCTCCCGCTGGAGGGTGCTGGGTGTGCTGTGACACACTGATACACCTGCACATCCACCAGTGGGGGAAGGGTGGGTAGATGAACTATGGCAGAGCAAAACTATGGATAGTGTGACTCAAAATATATATGAAAATATGTTGGATTCGCTGGTTTATAATGTCTTGTTGTGAGGAGAAGGAAAGTCACAGATAAACAAGCATCACAGAATGTTAGTTTTGCAAAAATGATCAGTTCTAAGCCCAAACCTACCTGTGCATATATTTGCATACATTTGTATAAATGTAAGGAGGGTTACATCCCAGCCTGTTGCAGGTACAGGAGGGGCAGATGAGAGGGTGGGAAACAGTTACCAGCCTTTTCTTACTCTCTATCATTGAATCCTTGCATCCTCACATGACTCAAAAGGTGACACACGTTACTTTTGCAGTTTGAAGAGAAACTTATGGCAGGCGCGGAGTGTTGAGAGAGAGAGAGAGAGAGAGAGAGAGAGAGAGAGAGAGAACAAGTTTGTTCAGCATAAGGATAAGGAGCTGGTGAGCGGCATGGGTGGCAGGAGAAAGCTGGTCCTGTTCAAAGGTTCTGTAACTCCTTAGATGTGTGGTTTCTAAGTGGGAAATCTATGCTAGACTATGCTGTAAGCAATGATGCCAGGCTGGGCAGAGCCAGCAGCTGCCGTGGAAGGCCTGGCCACGGCAGGGCTGCAGATACGGCCCTGAGTGCTTGCTTAGTGCCTACTGCATGTCATCCTGACCTTGATGTGTCTGTTCTGAGTCACATTCTGGAAAGAAAGTGCTGTGGACAGAGTGCATCCTCCCACCCAAGCCACCCCAGATCACATGCCGAGAGCCACCCCATGTCATGTACTGGAGGTGTGGCTGAGGCAGTGACAGGGGAGGGGGCTGACTAAGGCCTGGAGAAGACACTGATGGCACTTTCTCAGCCATGCAAAGATATGGCAAGAGCGTGGTTGTCTGTCAACCGCAGGAGAGCCCGTACCAGGAACTGAACCAGCTGGCACTATGACTTTGGGACTCTCCCTGGGACTGTGAGAAAGAAATATCTGCTTCTTAAACCCCTAGCTATGGTATTTGTATTAAGGCAGTCTCAACAATGACAGGAAGTGATGGAGGGTCTGGAGACCCTGGCTTCCCCTCATGCTCTCCAATCCCCTGCCTGTCTCATTTTCTCTTGGTTCCTATAGCTCAGGGCCAGAACATACCCTGTAAGTTCCCCAGCCCAGGCCAAGTCAGTATGTGCACAGCTGGGCAAGGGGTAAGATGCCTCTAGCAGCTGCCCCACCCTGCCTCAGTTCTTTGAAAGCTTCAGGTAGGCAAGGGGCTCAATGTTCACAGAATCATGCTTGCCTGCTCCTCATTCACTGATGGCTCTTTTAAAACATGGAAATCTTAGGTCTAACCTTATTCTGAACTCATGTCCCTCTTCCCTCCTGCCTTTGATTCCTGGCAGAGTTTATCTTCTAATGTGGGTTTAACTCCCAACCTAGGATTTCCCCCCTCTGATGTTCTCTGTTAGTCTTGGTTTACATTGTGCTACTATAACAGAATACCTGAGACTGATAATTTATAAGAAACAAAAATATATTGACTCATAATCATGGAGGCTGGGAAGCTCAGGACTAGGAGCCAGCATTGGGTGGAGAGGGCAGGAGGGCAAGCAAGGGCCAGAGGAACTCAGTCTCGCCCATGAGGCTGTCACTTCCTTAAGGTCCCACCTTTTATTATTGTTTCAATGGCAATTAAATCTCAACATGAACATGGAGGGACAGGCATCCAAACCACAGTAACTCCTCTCTACTTTTACACAGCATCTCCTTCCAGCACCTGTGACCTGGCTCGGAAGCTGTGCTTCTCATTGCTGCTAGCTGATCCACACGTTTCTTTCCTTCCTCTCCCTCTGTTCAGCCAGTCCGTCTTCATTGAGGATGCTAGTTCCAGTCATGAGGATCTAAGTTAGTTGTGGCAAACCTATTGTCTTTGGGGGCCAGGCTTATTTCCTGAAGCTAACCAATGGGATCTGAAGGAATGTCAGCTAGGACGCTTGTGGGAAGACCTCCTCCTTAACACCCAGCTTCATAAAGGGGAGAGCTTTTTGCCCTGCTTGCTTCCTTTGTGCTTAGGATGCTGGCACAAAAGTGAATAGGCATTTTGTGATCCTGAAGGTCGGCTTGCCACTAATAGAAAGACTGTGGCTTAAGCTGACCGCTGTACCGACCCTGTCTGCCTCTGGGCAGCAAAAAGTATTCCCACTGATGCAAAGGGCACCTAGGGGTCTTGATTGGGTTTGTTTTCTCCACCAATTAAAGAATTAAAAGACAGGAAGAATCTCAGACAGAGGTAACAAACTTTATTAAAAGTAAAGACATAAACCAGGCATGGTGGTGCATGCCTTTAATCCCAGCAGAGGCCATCATGTCTCTGTGGGTCAATGTCAGCCTGGTCTGCAGAGTGACTTCTAGACCAGCTAGGGCTAGATCCTGTCTCAAAAAAAAAAAAAAAAGAAAGAAAAGGAAAATAAATAAATAAACAAAAACACACACACAGAGAGAGAGAGAGAGAAGCATTCCGGATAGTATAGGGCAGGTCCCCCTTCCCTAATTTTGGATTAGTCAAGTTAAATAAAGAAGTGAGCCTTAGCAGTCTGTCAGAGCCCCTTAGACATTGTTAAAAACTGTTAACCAAGGGGCTGGAGAGATGGCTCAGTGGTTAGGAACACTGGCTGGTCTTGCAGAAGACCCTGGTTTGAATCCCAGCACCCACATCATAGTGGCTAACAACCTTCCCTAATTCTAGTTCCAGGGGATCTGATACCTTCTCCTCTTCTTCATGGGCATTGCAGGACATGGATGCACTTATACACATGTAGGCAATACATGCATACATATAAAATAAAAATAATAAATAAAATATTAAAAAAAGCAAAACAACTGTTAACTGGGCCTGGTGGCCCACACCTTTAGTCCCAATATTCTCGGGAAGCAGAGGCAGGTGAATCTCTGTAAGATCCAGGCCATCCTGGTCTACATAGAAAGTTCCTATAGCTGGGGCTACAGGGAGACCCTGACTCAAAAACAAAACAAAGCAAACAAAGACAAGCTATGGCCAGGTATGGTCCCAGGATTTGGGAGACTAAGGCAGTAGGATCGTGGCAAGTTCAAGGCCAGTCTCAACTACATTAGGAACACCAGGCCAGACAGGGCTACATACCAAGACCCTGTCTCAAAAATGCAAAACCAAAACCAAATCAAACTCAAACCCAAGGACTGGTCAGAGGCTCTGACATTAAATGTCTAGAAGACAGGCCAAAGATTTGCATTTCTAACAATTTCTTTGAATTGCTAATGGCCTTCCAAATCAACCCCACCTCTCCCTTCACTCTGCCTGCCTCTAGCCCTAGCCAGAGTGTAGCACTGCATTTATACTTCCTGTCACCCCTCCAGTAGTGAAGGCTTGTGCAGTGGGGGAGGGGAAACAAGTACTCACTGAACGCTGACTGCAATCCAGAATCTAGTCTAGGCTGGGAACTTAATGGTGAGCACAGGTGGATAATGGTCTGCTTTCCTAAGTTAGCAGAGTAATGACTAGATACACAAAAGTAAGCCAACAGTTAAGTTGTAATAAGAGCTATGGGGAAAACACTAGGGAAGCTGCCCTTCTGAAGGTTCTGAGAGGCTGGTCCACAGGGAGCACTTGAGTTAAGAGTCCCGGGTGATTGGGAAAGCATCCCCGCTCAAAACTGAATGAAGAAGAGACAGACGTGTAAGGTCCTTAGGCTGGGATGCACTGGGTATTAACGCTTAGAATGGTAGAGCAGCTGAAGATTTGGGACAAGGGGGAGTGGACCAAGGTGAAACTAGGGAGAAGGCAAAGACTGATCCATGCCAGTGATCTCATGACAGACACCCCCAAGTCCCTAAGCTACAAAGCTCAGAGACCCTGAGGGTCAGGAATTTGGAAAAGGCACACAACTCTTCCACTTTTCCTATATCTGGGGCCTTAGCTGGGGTGACAGGGAGATTCATCACTATTATTTTCCATTGCTGTGGCTCAGGCTGAGTGGCTTGGTTGAGTCAAAATGTGCTGGGGGAGACTGCCAGGCAGAGTCCCTTCAACTTTTGGATGCTTGATGGACGGTTGTCTAGCATATAGGGCAGGGATCCAAAGGCCGTTTTCCCAGACAGACAGCAGCTCTGGAGCCATGATGACCAGCTATGGGAAGCATATAGTGTCCCTTCTGTCACTCTGTCCTAGTCACTCATTGCAAGCCCACCCAGAGGAATTTGTTTACAACATAGATAAAAGCCATGGTCAGGAATTGTTTAATCTCAGTGCAGTAAGGATTTGGGAGGCTTTAAGTGCCATGGTCCCAAGGTTGATTTTTGGATGATGCATTCTGGTTTCCTCCACATTCTCAGAAACTCATGAAGACATCTACTGGGGGCTTTAAATGAGCCCAGCCTTAAGTGACAACCATCCAAAGCACTTCTGTCAGAACTTCAGTTTCCTTTACAATAAACCAGGCCACTGGTTCACTCATTCATTCAGACACTAGATGGGTGCCTCCTGTGTGCTGGGCACTGGGAAAATGGTCTTTACAGATATGATGTTTGTATGTAAATGCTCTTATTGGACCAATCCCATTCTTCAGAGGGATTCAGGGTTAGAAAGTGTACTTTTCTGGTGCCCAGAGTTGGGGGTTGGGGGCTCTTGCCTGAGGGAGTTTGGATCCAGTCCTTCTTTGCCAAATGTGGAGTTCTTTCTCTCACAGACAGTTGCTTCTCTGCATCCTGCATGGGACCAGACCCACTCCCTTGGGCCCTTGACTGACTCCTCTCGCACCTGATTTCACACTGACGATGTGTATCCCAGGTCAGCAGGCCCTGTGGTAGAGAATTCTCTGCTCTGTGCACACAAATGGAGATTTATGAAACTCACCGCAAACCCTGGCTAAACACACTCCGTCTCTCCTCTGGAGTGTCGGCATCCGGAGCAGCAAAGAGCCATGCTGACCACGTCCGGCCCTGAGCCTCCTGCCAGGGACCCTGGCCATTACCTCTGAAGGCAGTGCCCTGCTTGTCTATTTCAAAGTTCCCATGAACATTTTGCTACTAAACTTTCTGCCCACCTTGGCGTGCTGTTTGTGCTGTGTGCAATACATGCTGTACTTTTCTGGTGCCCAGAGTGGAGGGTAGGGGCTCTTGCCTGTTTGAAGTAGGCAGGAATATTTGAACCACTTTTGGAAACCTGTTTGTGTTGGCCTAGGAAAATAACTTGGAATATTTTCTGACGAAAGCTTCAGAGGCCGAAATTCCATAGAGTTGCACAGAATAGTCAGCGCAGGCCCATCTCTTGTTGTTTCTGAACCTTTGACAAAATTGGGAGCAGCTTCCTGGGCCAAGCAGGAATGGTTTATGATGTGCTGACACCCCCAGGAGATACTGTGGTGGTGCCTGCTCTAGAGGATACGAGTTTATGACTTTCCCCTCTGCGGCCCAGGAACACCGTAGTTCACTGAGGGCTTGCTGTCCAGAACAGAAAGGGACTCAAGGGTCACCTTTGCTCAGGGTCTGGCCCACCCAGACCCCATTCCTCGAGGTTTTGGCCTTCAAAGGAAAGAGCAAATCTTTCCTTGGCAGTACACACTGCTCTCTGATGTTGCTGCCACCGGGAGAGACGGTTCACTCACTCGCTGGCTATTGAAGAACCGTGAATGTGGGTACAAACAGAGCCAATGCAGGGCGTGGCTATTGTGTGGGCTCTACCACTTTTGAGTTCTGTGACTTGGACAAACCACCTTGATATTTTTCCACATTTGGGTCAGTAGCATCTAGCAGTCTAACAGCTGGTTGATCGTGAACTTGAGTTGCACTAGGTATCGTACTAAACTGTTTCTGCTGTTCATTTCATTTAGCATTTACAGAAACCCATGACCTAGATAGATCACTGTTAGATAGAAGAGAAAATGAGGCATAGAGAAATGAGGACACTTAACCAAGATCAGACAGCAGACAAGGTTCAAATCCACCGGACTATGGGGTTAACCTACATAACAGTCTCCTAGGTTCTCCGCGCCACTGTTTATAGAGGCCTAGCAAAAGGCTCCAAGGGATAGCTTCATTCTCTCTGGCTCGCTTTCCATTTGCTTATCTTTGGAATAAAGGCAACAGATAAGCAGACCACAGGCCTAGCACAGCAGGTCAGAGCTGGTAGCAGATTAGTCATTCCAACTCCTGCCATGCACCTGTACCAACAGGTGGGCTACCTTGTGCTTTTGACACAGCTCTTGACAGTTTTTATTGTCTCAGACTTATCTAGCAGCCTGTGGGAGCTGAGTGGTAGGATGGTGAGGCATCTATATGAGATATTCTTAGGCAAGTTAATTTGCTTCTTGGGACTCAGCTTCTTCATCTACAGAATGGGATGATGAGCACTCTCATTTTCCAGGGCAGTTGTGAGGTTCTGTAGAGTGTCGAAAGCATTTTCCAGGGGCTAGAAAGATGGCTCAGCAGTTAAGAACACTTGTTGCTCTTACAGAGGACCCAAGTTCTGTTCCTAGCACCCGTGTCAGGTGGCTTACAGCCATCTGTAACTCCAACGCCAGAGGATCTGACACCCTCTTCTGGCCTTTGTGGGCACCTACACACATGACATACATTTACATAAACACACACGTACATATAAATAATAATAACAACCCTCCCACCTCTGCTCTGTTAGCAAGCCTAATAAACTTGTTAGGATTTTCAAAAAAAATTAAATAAATAAATCTTAGAAAGCAAACAAGCAAGCACTGGGCAGAGGCTGGTCATTACTGTCCTGCTCCAGAGACCATGGGTAAAGGTCAGAATAAAGGTGGGACCAGGCCTTCATTATGAAAATATCGTAAGAAACAAAAAGACAAAACCCAGAGAAAGACACCCACCAGGCTCTTTCTGGTCTTTTTCTGGTCCTTCTCTATTTTGAAACTTCCTTTTACAATGTCTTCAACTTTTACTCAAATGAAGCAAGAAGCCCCATCCCCACCCTTCCCCAGGGAGATATGAGGGATTCCAAGGATGCTGCTGATGTCCTGCTTCTTCTTAGGAAGGTGGAGTGCTACACCCTGGCAGCACAAGCTGTCCTGTACTCCAAGCGCTCAGATTGGAGTTTGTTGCATGTTATGTTTAAGGCACATAATAAGTTATGTTTTTTACTGATGCCTTAAAAAATCCTTAAATTCCCAGAGTGCATTTAAATGATCTAAACAATAAAATTCTTTTTGCATCAACCTTAAGGAACTGAGTTATTTGCAGAAGCATCTGAGAACGAATCATTTTCTGGGAGCTAATTCTGTTTTCGAGGCCATATCACCAAGAATTCCATGCAAGTGGGCAGCAGAATTATATTGCCCATAGAAGGCAGACTGTTTTTGAATGATGCAGTAGCCTCATCCTTGTCCTTGATGACAGTACTCTGGTTTTGTTCAGAGAAATCATGAACTTAACTTCTGATGGTGTCATCTCTTTCCCAGATACCCTTGCAAAGAGTGTACTCATGGGGCATATGCCAGGGGGATGTCTGCATGCAGGAGAACTTTGGGAACTCCTTGAAGCTATTTACCTTCACCCTTATTCCTACCCTGCACACAGACATGATGGATGGACCGTAGCCACCATATTGCAAATAAAAAGGAAAGACTAGGGCTGCAGAAATGGCACTTACTGTTCTTCCAGAGGACCCGGGTTCAGTTCCCATACCCACATGGTGGCTAACACTCATCCTTAACTCCAGTTCCAGGGGATCCAATGCCCTCGTCTGGTGTCCTTGGGCACCAGATATACATATGCTACACTTACATACATGCAGTACACTTACATGCAGACATACACATAAAATAAAAACAAATAAAATATTTTTGAAACATTTTTAACATACTTAAACCTCGATTTAAAAAAGAAGGAAAGGCAGAGAATCAAAGAGAAACAATACTAACATCACTGAGCTGCACAACTAGCTAGCCAGTACTTTCTATCTCCACCTGTATAATAATGTGAGAAAACCTCCCTCCTATTAGGGAGAAGACTATGGTAGGAGTTGGGTTGACCAGGTACCTAAATTGCTCTGGGGAAGGTATCCTCAGAATCAGTACTAGATCCTCATCTTTCCCCCGCTTCTGGTTACCATTCAGCTTTAACAAGTTATTCACCATTTCCTGAGTATCCTGTGCCTCAGTTAAGCATCTCATTGACTCCAGAACTTTTGGCATCCCTTCTTCCACGCCTACTTTTGGTTTTTCCTTAAGGACCAAACTTGGTGACAAGCTCTTCTGTCAGATGCTCCCTGTTCACTACCATGCTTCCATCCACAGATGCACTTGGTCACCTCAGAGCTCTACCGCAGCATTCCTTCTGGCCCCTAACCCATCCAATACATGCCTGCTCCAAAGTCTAGGCACTTGGCATGGCTCATTTCATGTAGTATATCTCTTACCTGTCAGGTTGGGAGTTATTTAGGGGCAGCACCCATTTATCTTAACCATTTACATTTTTCTCCCCAGAAGCCAGTATGGTACTTGATACCATAGCATGAATACTGTAGTCCAGTGCTTTTCAAAGTGTGTGCCTTGGAACACCAGTTTCTTTGGACAAATCTCAGGAACTGTACATCAAAATGATTCCATGACCAAAGGGGTGTGGCTAATGCCAGGGTAAATGAAGCTAAACAGATCTCCATTGCCACGTTTCTCAAAAAATTAACCACATCAAGGGCCATCGGGAGAAGATGGAGATGGAGTAGGCAGGGTTTCCCCAGTGGATTTGACCATGGGTGCTCTTTCTTGTGGAGAACCTTCTGAAAAGAAAGTGTGAGGAAATGCATTTTGAAATGCCTAAAACAGAAAAGTCCTTTATTTTAAAAGGAAAGGATAATCCAGGGCCTGTCTTAATATTCCTCAGCTGGTTGGCAATACAGATGAGGTCCTAGATAGACAGTCAGTGAACTGATTGCAAAGGCAGTGGTTTGATGGGTCAAGAAGACCTGAGCTCAGATCTGGAGCTTCCAAATATCTGAGTCATAAGCAAACACTCTATCCTTTCTCAGCTTCAGATCTCATCTTGAAAATATGGCTAAAGATGCCTATCTCCTTGGTGCTTGTGATGGCTGTGGACTCTAACATGTATAAAAGACTTCATAAATAAATGGTAGCTATGGAAGCCAACAGCATTCTTTAAATTTCCTAGGCTGTGAGAAAAGACTGCAGATAACAGAAGTAAACACTGAAAAAAGTCAGTATCACATGGCTGAGATGTCTAGAGATAGAGCCAGAAAAGGCTTCCCAGGTGACAGAATGCTCCAACTCAAATTACTAAGACTGAGTAGGCAAGGCGTTAGATATGAGGTAACCAAGGAAACGATAGCTGTGTGGCTGTGTCTCCTGATGGTCAGATCTCCAGATGGTTCAGCATCTTCGAAGCTGCTGTTATATTCTCTTTTCCCCATTATATCAGAAACCCAGGCTCTGGGGAACTTTCTCATACACAACCTTGGCTAAACACACTCTGTCTCTCCTCTGGAGTGCTGACATCCAGAGCAGCACAGTGCCATTTGTTACACATACACATTAATGAAGAGCCTGTATCCTCAGAAGACCTGGCTTCATTATAATGTATATTTTATTGCGGTTCTGAATCCCCATGCCTTGTAGGCTTTTCAAGAGGCTCATGGGAAGAATTACTCTAAGACAGATATCTGGTTATGTGGGAGGGATAAAGGATCACCTACCCTCATGAACACGCCACCCACATCATAAATATTAATGAAGACTTCTTAAAATTTCACAGTGTAGAACTCAATGGACCACTAACTCTCCCTTTGGGTCAGTCCAGCCCAATCTCCCTCTGTTTTGTACTATTATTGCTTTATTTTGCTAAATAAACTTCTGTTTGAGCTGTTTTTGTCTCTTAACTGAATTTTTTCCTTCAAGAAGGAAAAAACTGAAGAGAAACCTTCCAATCAGTAGCATTATCAGTAGAAAAACAGCTTGGCTCATTCTGGAATCTTTCTTCCTGTGCCTGGGGACTAATGCATGAACTAACATCCCAATACCCCTCAGTTCCCAAAGTTGGCACCTCTTCCCATCTTCGTGGTCATCTGTCTGAGATCTTCCTCACCTGAATGGGCAGACTGCAGCTGGCCCCCATGTTCCTCTCTTCCTCCTTGGTCCTCTCTGACCTGGCCCCTGGGTTCCTCTCCTGTCTGAATGTCTTCTCTTTCTTTTGCTGGTCTGACTGTTCCTTCCCATCTCATCTCAAATGTCATGACCTTAAGTGATGCCTTCCTCTAGGCTGGAGAGATGGCTTGGCTATTAAGAATGTATACTTCTCTTGCAGAGGACCTAAGTTCAGGTCCCAGCACCCTGCTCTCAACTGTCTATAACTCTAGCTTCAGGAGAGCCAGTGCCCTCTTCTGGTCTCCACGGACACTGCACTCGTGTGTACAAACCTACACATAGACATACACATATACACATAATTAAACATAAAATAAAATCTTTTTAGAAGTAGAGAAGCCTTCTAACTTCTGCAGTGATTAATCACTCCACCATCATCTACACACATAACTCTCTCTCTCTGCTATTTCTTCCACTAAACACTATTAGCAGTGCTATAAAAAAAAATCTCTCTTTTTAGAAGATTAGCTCCATGAGGTTTGCTTTGCTGACACTGTGTCTCTGGGGCCTAGGGAGGTAGAGGCTGTTGGATGTTAGGTGAAGGGATGGCTGTATGCTATATTGTTTAGATATTTCTAATTTGCTTTGAAAGCCCATGGATACTACACTTTTCTGAATGGGATCATTTCCTTCATGATCCTGGAAGTGGAGGCCTGGGAGATTTGCCAAGCATGCTTCTTTCCAGAGAAGGCTGTGTTTAAGTTTGGTGTGTGCATAGCCAGGTAAAGACGTCTCACAGAAGACTTCACCATCTCTAAGAGCCCATGCTTCTGACATTCCACAGGGGACACTGGGAGACCCAGCAATGAACTGCTTCCAACCTTTAATAGAGCACTTTTGGAACTCCCAACACATTCCATTCTCTGGACACTGTGCATTTTGGAAGAGCTTAAGCTTCTGTTTTTCTTGAACTGCTAGGAATCTGAAGTTGGATTTGTAGCCTCCTCTTACAACCAAATGAGAGCTGAGGGCTCCCAGCATGACCATTAACCATGCCAAAGATTTGGTATCCTTGTCTACCCTATTTCCCTTTGGTTTGGATTCCTTCCTACATCTTGAGGTACATAGGAAACACAGTCATCCCAATTAAACCTTTTCTGTAGTGTCTTTGATATTTTTTTGCGATTGGAGTACAAGTTAATTAACACCAAAGTAGCCATTTAATGTATACAACTCAGAGTCAGTTAGTACACTCACAGGCTATGAAACCACTGTCTTGATCAGCTTCAAACATTTCATTGCTCCAGAAGAAAACCTTGAACCCTTTAAGTAGTGCTGTGGTTTGAATTTGACTTGTCCTTTGCAAATTTCGATTACCATTATAATGGCATTGAGAAGTGGGGCCAAGGAGGCAAACAGGTCATGGAGAGAGATTAAAGCCTTCCTTATGAGGGTGGGGTGCTTCTCTGTTCTCTTACCTTATCTCTTCTGAACACACCCACTTAACCTTCTTCTTTTTCACAGTGGCTGATGTAGCCTGAGACCCTTACCAGATGTGGTACCTGATCTTGGACTTCTGACCTCCAAAACTGTGAGTAAATAAATTAACTTTGCTTTATAAATTATGTGGTCTTGGGTATTCTGTGACTAAGGCAAGCAGCCACTCCCCACTGCTCCTTCCTGAGGCTCTGGCAGCTATTACTCTTGCTGTCTTTCTGTACAGATTTGCCTATTCTGGCTATTTTATGGAATCACATGATATGTGACCTTCTGTGTTTGGCTTTTATTTCACATAATGTTTCAAGTTTCCACCATGTTGTGGCATTCCTTCCCAGGATTTGTTTTGATGGATTGACTGGTTTAAAATGTGGGTCAGCATAAGCTGGGAACATCAAGGTTCCTCTGACATGTGTAAGGAGAAATGTCCCAACTTTCTGTAGAATATACAATAGCAATGCCCCCACCCAGAAAACCAACATGCTGTGGACATTCCAGAGGACTTGGGACCTGGGCATGAGCTGCTTCTCTCCAGAGACACTCTCCCAGAATAGACAGAGGTGTCAGTCAGTGTGAAAATAACCTTGGCAAAGCGCCCCACACCAGAAAGATAGCCACAAACACAAGTGCCAAGGTACAGGGTGGCAGGGAGGGGGCTCTAAATTAAGTCTTGGGCTTTGAATTCTATTGACTTGGGTCTGGTGGGGTTGACTGGTCAGTTCTGCCCCTCCGGGTGTGTGGCCCTGGCTTGGCAGGTGGTATGTGAGAAGAGCTTTGGGAAGGGCATGGTGGAGATGCTGCCAAGATAAGAGGTGTGACTGCCAGCACCCAGACACTGCCTCCAGGCCAGAGATCAACTAGAGGAGGAGAAATGAAGAGACACAAATGGATTTCAGCATCTTGAACAGAACTTAGACAAGCAAAGTTTGGCTCTTTGGCCTATGGAAAGGCTCCATTGATGTATTCATAGATTACTGATAATAGAGGTGATCGAAGCCATGAGAGGGCACCAAGCTGGATGAGCAGAACTTTGAAACCACTGTCGGGCCAACATTTCTTCTGGTCACAGCATGATGTTCTCTTAAAACCTCATCAGTGTGGTGTTTTGGGCATTTGGGGAAGGCTTGGGTCTAAGATGACACTGGATCTGGTCCCAGCTGTGTCTTCTCTGTCAGTGGGTAAATTTCCTCTAACTCTTGTTTTTCTCTTCTATAAGATGGGAGTGATAATAGTTAACTCAAAGACTGAAGCAAATGTAGTCAAGAGGTCTGGTACCTGAGGATGCTCTGTAAAAGTTTGTTCTTTTGGAGGCTGGAGAGATAGCTCAGTTAACAAAGTGTTTGCATCTCAAGCATGAGGACCTGAGTTTGATCCCCAGAACCCACATAAAAAAGCTGGATGTGGTGCTGCATACTTGTAATCCCAGGACTGGAGAGGCACAGACAGGTGGATTTCTGACACTTGCTGGCCATGTATCCTAGCCTATTTGATAAGGTCTAAGCCAGTGAGAGACCTTGTCTCAAAATAAAAACAAAACCAAAACCATCAAAGTGGCTAACTCCCAAGAAACAATATCCAAGGATGACCTCTTGTCTCCACATGTACGTACACACACCACACACACACACACACACACACACACACACACACACACACACACTTGTTCTTTTCTTCCCGCTTTATCTTCTAAATAGAAAAAAAGAAATAGACCTTTATCTGAGCCAAATCAAATCTACCCACCGGTAATGGACTGTGAACCCTGAGGACTGGATAGAGCAAGAAAGCAAAGGCATCAAGACAGGTGGATGCCTCATGCTCAAGAGGATTTAGCGACTTCATGGCCATGCCATCTGAGCAGCCAGTGCTGCCATCTCTGGATCACCTCATCTGATGACTATGATTGGCAAAGCCATTCCATCCAAAGCCTTCTAGCTTGGCACTGATGTGTCACTGCAAAGTGATCTATCTGTAGGTCTCGGCCTCCCTCTGCCAACCTACTGTGAGACTGCCTCTATTTTTGTATTGAATTCTATTTTTTCATAAACTTCGGAAGTAGATATTATTAGAATCTTTAACATGTAGAGGAGAGAGGCTAAAGTCAAAGACAGAATACATTTGCCCAAGGTTTCAAGGCTAATAGGACAGAGTTTTGGCCCAGGCAGTGTGACTTCTAGGTCACTACTCAAAATCTCACACCCTTTGCAAACCAGACTGATGAATGGTTACACAAAAACCTTATTAAGAATTCAAACAAGGGACTGGAGAGATGGCTCAGTGGTCAAGGGCACTGGTTGCTTGCAGAGGACCCAGGTTCAGTTCCCAGCACCCTCATGGTGGCTAAAAAGCTGTAACTCCAGTTCCAGGGGATCTGACATCCCCTTCTGGCCTCATGGGCATTGCATGACACAGATGCATTTACATACATGCAGGCAAAATAGTCATACACATAAAATAGAAATTAATTATTAATTAAAAGAAAAAGAATTTGAGAAAGAAAATAACCAAGCTATTTAAAAATGGGCAGAGGGCCTGGAGTGGTGGCACGTTCGAGGCCAGCCTGATCTACACGGGGAGTTTCAGGCCAGCAAGGACTGCATAGTGAGACCCTGTTTCTAAAGAAATAATAAAAAGGCAAGGGGATATGAGTAGACATTTCTCAAAGGAAGATATACAAATGGCCAACAGGCATATGAAAAAATGCTGAACATCACTAATCTTGGAAATGCAAGTTACAGCCACACTGAAATGTCACTCAGAAGCGCAACAGTGGCATAGTCACACATATAATAATAATCAGTTTCAGAGAAGATGTGGAGGAAAAGGAGCCCTTTACAACCACTATGAAAAATCATACAGTAACTCCTTAAAAATTAAACACATACCCAGAAGTCCCACTCCTAGAGGTGCATCCCAAGAAAATAAAATCAGAATGGAGAGGAGACATCTGCACCCCTGTGTTCACTGCAGCACTAATCACAACAGGCAGGCATGGAATCCGAGCGACTGTTAAAGAGTGAATGGATAGAGCAACTGGCATGTGTCTAACACGGATTATTATTCAGACTTACAGAGAGAAAGAAGGAAAGCTTGCCATTTGTAACATGGATGAACCTAGAAGACATTATAGTGAATGAAATAAACCAGCCGCCAAAAAGCAAATTCCTATCTGTGAATTCTAAAAGTCAAACTCACAGTGGCCCACAGCATAATGCTGTCTACTGAATTTGGCAAGAAAGGGCCAGAGTAAGCTGGAGGGAAAAAAAAGACTCCCATACGTGACTGTACGAGAACTTCGCCCACTGAGTGCAGGAGGAGGGAACTTGGGGTCAGAATGGGCCTGGGTGGCTGCTGGGAAAAGCTCCAGAAAGGCATCCGGACCTTGTGGAGCATGTGTGAGGACAGGAGTGGTGGAGACTAAGATTTCCAGGGGGAACAAATAGCAACAGCCCTGAGGGCAGCTGGGCTGAGGAAGGCCTATGCAAGGAAGCAGCTCCCCACAGAAGCACCCTTTAAACTGGGGAGCACTGGCTTAGGGCAGAGACTAGGCTCTGCAGCTGAGGCATGGTAAGTGTGACAGGGAGCAAGGAGGGCACACTTAAAAAGAAAGTGTGAGTGCAGCGTACTTGGCAGGTGACATTGATCTAAGAGCTAGGTGAGCGGTGACGCGCTGAGTGACTACGTGGGCACCTGTTCTCTCAGGCATGCGATGTTCTTCACTAACTGTCAAAATGGTAACCACTGTGACCACCACCCACCGGGATTTTCCCAGGAAAGGAGACAAAGCACGCCACAGTGCTTCCCCAGAGACACAAAGTCTGCCATTAGCAAGGGTAAGAGTGACTGGACCATGAGCCTCCCTGGGCATCAGTATTAGTGTAAGCCTGGGTGTTTGAGTGCCGTTGCCCGTTCAGGGAATCAGGTTTATTGCTATTATTTTGCTCTTTATTAATGTGTTATTGTGCACAGTGTTGGGGTACAGTGTGCTATTTCAGTTCATGCAAGAGCCCAGCACGTGCTGATGAAATCCAGCCTGCCTTTATCACCAGGATCCGTGCCAGCCTTCAGCAATCACCATTTTTCATTTCTCATTTTTTTTAGCCTGAAGGTATAGAAAGGTGTGTGTATGTGTATATGTGTGTGTGTCTCTGTATGTGTGCCTGTGTGTGTGCATGTCTCTGCGTGTGCGTGCGTATCTATGTGTCTGTGTATCTTTGTGAGCATGTCTGTGTGCATGTATATGTATGTGCCTGTGTTTGTGTGTCTGTATGTCTGTGTGCATGTGCTCTGTGTTGGTGTGTGTAACTGTGTGTATGCATGAACATGTGTGTGTCTGTATGCATGCCTGTTTGTATGCATGTATGTGCATGCATGTGCATGTCTTTGTGTATATGTCTGTGTGTCTGTGTGTGCCTTCCTGCCTGTGCACATGTGTGTATGTGCCTGTTTGTGCATGTATGTCTGTGTGTGCATGTGCAGGTGTGTATATGTGTGCATGCCTTGTATTTCTGTGTCTGTGTGTGCATGTCTGTGTGTATACCTGTGTGTGTACATGTGTGTGCTTGTGTGTTCATGTATGTGTCTCTGTATGCTTGTGTGTTCATGTATGTCTCTATGTGCATGTATGTGCATGCCTGTGTGCATGTGTGAATGCATGTGTGTTAGATCTGCAACTTGTTGCAAATGTGGCTGCAGAACATGCTTAGAGCAGATGTGTCCCAAGTGCTGTGCAGCTCAGAGAAGGGAATTATTAATGTTAGTTTTAGAAATCTTTCAGGTAATGTGACACCTGCATAGCTCTTGGCAGAGGGAATGATTCATCCGGTAAGAGTGAGGGGAGGTTTGGCAGAGTCCTGGCAAAGCTTGGCTGGTTCAAGAATCAAGTTAAGAGCTAGAGTTTGGATCCCAGACACTCCATAGGGCTGGCCCTGTCCTCCACCCTTCCAGCCATGTCACCTGGTCAGCAGCTCCAAGTGCTCCAGACTGTGTGTGTGCCCCAAGGTCCTTGGAATGGGGACACACAGGTGAAGGAACCCAGAAGCCAGGCAAGGAAGGACTCAGGGCAGGGAGTAGAGAAAGCAGCTCTTTGGGATCCCTGACCTTGGAGGGATCCATGGCCTGTGCTGTGAGCCTGCCAGGGTGACCTCGCTCATCTGCAACATTTCTGTGGCACTGGGCCATGGAAACCGAGGGTGGAGACAGTTTTTGGCGAGAAACACCATAGTCTGGTACATCTCACAATTTCCCTCAGAGGCCTCCTTGGGTGTGCTGTCTGTCACAGACAAAGATGTCCATGGGGTCCCCATCGGCACAGCTTGCCTCTGACTTGTTTTCCCAAAAGTGCGGCTGGAATTTCTCAGTGCCATCTGCACAATCTCACTGGCCACCCCGCCCACCATCTGTTTATAGGCTGTCAGACAGCTGGCTGCGGCGAGGGGGACAGTGTGTGACTATAGAATGTACAACAACCACTGACTCCAACGAGAGGGACCCTGGGGCCTTTACCTCACTTGCCCTGAGATCCCAGTTGAGCATGTTGGCCTGTAATGGTTCAACAAAACTAGCGATGCCACTGGGGTGTCGGGGGTCTGCTCTCTTCACCCTGAAGGTAGAGTTGTCTCTTAACAATGAAGAGGCTAAGACTCCCAGAAGTGTTGAAAATTGGCCAAGGGCCACAGCCAAGTGACAGAGCTAGCAATGAAGCATTGTCTATCTGGTTCCAGAGGCACTGGGTTCTCCAGCAGAAAAGAACCCAGTCCTCCCTCACTGGAGTGCAAAGGTCTTCAGGGTTGTGTACCTGTCTGGCCTCAGCTCCTGCCTTCCCTCAGCACAGACCCCGATGTGGTTCCATCAGCTTCCAGGCCATGGCTTCTGCTTTCTCCCCACCCAGTCCTTGGAGCCTTTCAGAGGGACAGGGTTGTTGCCTTGTAGAGTCAGCAAAGACGTCTTCATCTTGGCATCACCAGGGTTGATGAGGATGCATCTTTTTGGTATCCCTCAGTTGAGTGCTGTTAGATCACTCTCTTGCCTGATTTTATGTCTCTATGACCATCCACTCTTCATCCAACCTGTTAAAAGAAAGAAAGGTCCAGCTGTTTCTTTGGGTGTTCACTGCCTTCTGAAGCCCTTGCGACCATACTTCTTAAGGTGCCTGCTTGCTGATGAGTCCCAGGTGCCAAGCGTGCAGGGCAGAACCCTCCTTTCCCTTACACATCCCCTCCGTCTCCACCTTCCACTGTGGAGAAAGCCAGTGAGCGTGGGCAGCTCGCTGTGTCTTCAGATGTATTCATGCACAAGAACCATTCATACATAGAAAGTGTTTGTATTAACTTCTGGTGGCCTTTGCCTGCCTTCCCTCTCCTGGCCCTCAGCCATTCTGTGTCTATACTTGCTCTGTGTCTGAGAGGACAGTCTCCTCAGATGCCAGCACCCTGGCTCCCATAGCTCCTGGAGGTGGACAGGCAGGGGGAAAAAGGGCCAAGCTGCTTAGTCTCCCTTCCCGAGGCTGCCTCAGCCCCACTCCCAGTGATTCTCTGAGGCCCAACTTCCCTGAGGCCATAGACCCTACCTGGCCCTCCTTTAACTCAGTTCTTGCTGGACTCCAGTAACCCTGTCCCTTTCCTGGCCCCCAAGGCCTAAGTGTAACAGTGGGTTTCTGCTGCCACCACCCCCTTAATGCTTCATAAGTCTTGTTATTTCCCTCACCCTACCTGGCCACAATGATCGTATGCTTTTCTGAGCTTTTGAGAATGCCCTCTGCTTGATCTGAGAAGGCAATGACACACAAACTATCCCGAAATGTATCCCTTGGCATTGTCAGCCACATCTTTCAATATTGATGTTACTGATCTGTTCCCAAAGTGTGCCTAGACTTGCTGTGGAATTATCATTCTTTGAGACTCAAAAAGAGATAAATGTGAGGCCATGAGTGGGAGGCAATGATGGGGTGACCTACCCACCCATCATGACCCAGACTTGCAAAGGCTGCTGGCCCCAGGTCCCATGGAAGGCAGCAGCCACTTGGCACCTGTGTCCCCTTGACATACACTGGGGACACACTTCACTACTTCAGACAACGCTGCATAGACATTCTCAGACCTCCTTCTTTGCTCCTTTGTCCTTGCAGAGGAAGTTCCTGCTGCGGAACTGGCAGAGGACATGTGAGTGGATTTGTAACTTCCCTGATGCAAGAGTAAATCACCCCAGGGTACCCGGGCAGGCAGGAAGCAGCCCATTAGCCATCTAAGGATCTAGAGCAGTGAGTGTATCTAGGAGGGCTTGGCAAGGAATGGCAACCTCAATACTGGGCCTTCTCCTATTTAAAGTGAGAATAATGGGGTGTGCCTACAATTACCTCCCCTGCCTACCTTGACCAAGTTTCTCCCAAAGAACCTTGGAAGTGATACAGGAATGTTGAAATCAAATATCAAGGAGGGTTTTTTTTGTTTGTTTTTGTTTTTTTCAAGTGTGATCCAGGAGAAAGGCCTGGAAGCCATTACTCCTTCAGGCTTCCTAGTGATTCCATTTGAGGCAGGAAATGTTGAAAGAGTACATACTCTGGCTAGGTTTAGGCTGGCACCAGGGGAACTCGAATGGGGTGCTGCTCTTACCCCCAAGGCCTTAGAGTCTTCTGGGGAGGGGAAGGGAAAAGGGGGATTGTAGCCTGTCCATCAGAATCCCCTGGAAGGTTTTCAAATTCTCAGCCCTCTGGGCCTTCCCTGGAGCTTTTGTTCAGCAGGCCTGGGGTAAGCTTTGAGATTCTAGAATATTCAAAGCCCCTCAGACAGATTGTTCCCCAGGGCAGGTAGGAGCTGTGACTGTTAACAGCATGCAACAGAAAGATGGCAAAGCTGCAGAACTTGGTGTTGTGTATGGTCCATAGTGTGAGCTTGCACACTAAAAAAAAAAAAAAGAAGAAAAGAAAATTTAACCAACTTGTGAAAGCCAAGAAACTTATTAAAATCCAGATTTCTTCTTTGTTATGGTTTGAATGCCCCCCCAAAAAACCTCATAAAATTTAATCCCCATTGTGATGGATTAAGAGGGTGGAAAATTGATCTGACCACAGTATTTGGAGGTGGAGCCTTTGGGAAGTGATTAAGGTTAAATGAGGCCATGGGGAGGGGAACCTAATTAACGGAATGGTAACTTTACAAGAGTGGGAGGGATCTGGCTGGGACATTCTGTCTTTCCATATGTAAGTACCATGTACTGCCTGGGGACTCTGTGGGGAGTCCCCACCAGCAAGAGGGACCTCACTGGGTACAGCTTTCCAACCCAGAAGTTCCCAACCCTTCGGAGCAGTAGGTTGAATAAATCTGTATAGATGACTCAGTCTGTGATACTTAGTTATAGTAACAGAAAACAGACTAAAACAACCTCATTTCTAAAATCCTGTGGATAAGCCGCAGTGCTGGGTGGGAAATGAAGCAAGCATCTTCTAGTTGTGTGCAGTCCCCCAAATTCCCTAGGGTATCCCTTAATAGTGTCAATTGTCTGTTCTCAGTGGGTTCACAGGACACTTTTTCTTAAGGAACTACAGGAAAATTAAATTCTTCTTGCCCTCTTATTTATAGTAAAGGTTAAAAAAAAAAAATAAGACAGACCAAGACGTCTATGTTGCTTGTATTTTTTGTTTTTAATAAGAAAGAGCATGTATTTTTAAACTATTTTTATTGGGTTTTTTTTGCGTATTTCATACAATACATCTTGATCATATTTAGATACCCTCCCCATATGTACCCCTGTATCTCCCCCACTGGTTTTCATGCATTCTATCATAGATGTTAAGGCCTAGAGCCAAGTTTGTGTTCCAAAATGTCCCTCAGTCTGAGTCCATCCACTGGAGTCTGGGCAGCCTTCCTAGCATCATTCCCTTAAAGAAAAACAACTCTCCCTCTCCCAGTACTCATCAGTTGCCAACAGTTCCTCAGTTAAGGTCAGGGCATCTTACCCACTATCTCCTTCTATGCTGGGTTTTTGTCTGATCTGAGCCAGGTGTGCAGAAGAGCATGCATCCTAATGTTCAACAAGCACTTCAGGTGTGTCGGAGAAGCCGCGGCACATCACTAATTTCTGTGTCAAGCTGACTCCCATGCAGCAGTGCCAGGAACATAGGTGAGGTGTGACAGGGCCCAGATTCATCCTTCTGCCACTAACTCACCATGTCATGTTGGGCACATTAGTTAGTTTCTCTTGGCCAGTCTGTAAATCCTGGTTTCCACCTGAGGGAAATTTTGCCTTCCCTTCCCAGGGACATTCAGTGTCTTGAACCACTGTGAATTGCCACAGTTGGAGGGTGGAGGGAGCAGCAAGCATTGGCATCTAGTGTGTAGAGGTCAGGGATACTGCTGAGCTGCAATGCACAGGGCAGCCCTTCAAGGTACAGCATCCCTGCTACCAATGTCAGCGATGCTGAGCTTGAGAAACAAGGGTCCAACAACAACTCCAGCTCTGCTGCCCATAGCATCACCCTACACACACACACACACACACACACACACACACACACACACACACACGCATACACACGCACACACACAATTACACACAATAACAATTTGGAGGACTGGTCAAGCCTCAGGAGCATTAGTAGAATGGGAGGCATGGAACGGGCATTGCAGGCATGGGAACTGAGGGAAGGCAGAGGTGAGCACAGGGCAAGGTCATGGCCATAGAATGGTGAAAGGCTGATGCACAGAGGTGTGACGTGATCTGGAGTCACCCATGGAGAGGCCAGGTCTAACTATTTCAGGCAGTATGCTCAGCATATAGAGGGTAGGATGGAGGTGAGTATGGCTGTTCACAAATATTACAGTGTCGTCTCCCTTCAGTGTGATGGGATTGTACTTCTTGCTCAGACAACGTCATGGCTGGCCAGTGCCTTAGTCATGGAAGAGTGACTGTTCTCCTTAGTCAAAGAGAAGAGTCACTGCTGGGGCAGTGTTAAAAGCCAGGGCCTGCCGATGACATACTGGCCCTGTGTCTACTTCTTCAGCCTAGGACCCTGAGCCACATGAATGAGCTGGGACCTTGCCAACCCATAGCAGACAGAAGCAAGAAAATGATCTTTGTGCTTGAAGATGCTGAGATGTGAAGGATGTTTGTTACTGCAACAGAACCTGGCTATCCTGACTGATAAGAGAAATCAGTAGTGGTCTCGGCATAGACAGTGGCACAGATGACATAAATTATATCATCTCCACTAGACGAGCACTCTTCTCTTAAACATCCAAATTACATCAGGAAACAAGTGTCAGAGCAGAGCTAGAGTCACTCTACCACTTGTCCAAGAGGTTCTATGCTGAGTAGGCACAGGCCCAAGTTTCTGTAGTTAGCTAAAAATTCACAGGATAGTTTAAATACTGAATTTAATTTTAGGGTTGTCTTCTATTTATGGAAAAATGATTATAGTTTTCCATTTGTGGGAGTGATATAAAATTTAAAGAATTGTAACTAAAGAGTCATTCTGAAGACTTCTATAAAGCCAATAAAACACAGTAGTACATGCTTACAGCAAAAATCAGAGGCAGTTTCCAAATGACTGCCGTTGGGGGGATAGACCTCATAGTATGTGGCAAAATCTACTGCTGAAGCAAAAGTTTCTTTCAGGGCACCACAATCATAGAAAACAGTTTTAATAAGGTTTCCAGGTATTTTTGTGATGCTAAGGAAACAGCGGCAGGCACACAGCGTCATTCAGAGACGCATAGAATAAAACCTTATGCCCTCTGCACCACCCAGGGGCTGGGACAAAGTAGGTGCCCATTTGGCACATGTCAAGTAAATAGTGAGTTAACAGGACCTGGCAAACTTAGGTGCCCTCTCAGGGAGGCGGGCTGCAGTCAGGAAAATGGTCGCTCTGCTCAGTGAATCCACAAGCTTCTGTGAGCAGAGCTAGAAGCTTACAAGCTTGGTAAAGCAGAGGTTGAGGAAAGTGAAGAATCCACCACGTGGGTTCTGGAAATGGATCCCCAGCAGCTGTGTGGGCGTGTGTGTGTGTGTGTGTGTGTGTGTGTGTGTGTGTGTGTTGGGGGAGCTGTATGGAAAACAAACATAGCTGCATTTTTAAGATGATCATGTGAGATCACCCCTGCCTCCCATGATAGAGCTCCACACTACACACTACAGTATAGCTCTGGATAAAAACCCTGGGATGACATGGGCTTCCCAGAGCACAGAATTGTGGGTAAGAGGTAGGGCTGCCATAACATCTGGAACTGATAAGGTTGTAGCTGCCTTTTGTATTAGACACCAGTGAGCAAGTGAATGAACAGATGGATGATGACACAGCAGTGTGACATCCAGGGTCACTTCTGACTGTGTCCACAAACAGTGGCTAATAAATCTTATTTTCGGAAGATGGCTATACATACTCTCTTAGAATATGAACTTGCCTCTCCTTCTCTGAAGAGATGGTGTCTGCATCCCCTTCCCTCTACATATTTGTGGGTTTCTGGTGGCTTTGATCCATAGGATATGGTGAAGCCATTCTATGTTACATCAAACTGTGTTCTGCAGGGTCCAGTGTCCTTGTTTTCTATAACACTCACACCTCAAGCTCCAGGCTACCCTGCTGCTATGTTTAAATATGGTTTTTCCCTCCAAAATTCACATTGAAATTTGATTGCCATTGGGGCAGTGCTCAGAGGTGATGCTTTTAACAGCCAACTAGGTCATTAAGAAGGATCAATGCCTCTCTTCCAGAGTGAGGTCTCACTTGTGGGATTAGTGTGAGAACAGGTTAGTATAAAGCAAAGTAACACTTCAAGTTTTGTCTCTTCCATATGTGCCACTAGCCCTCTCTACTTTCTTCTTTCTTCTGTTTTTATTTATTATTAATGTGGTGGGGTGTGTGTGTGTGTGTGTGTGTGTGTGTGTGTGTGTGATCAGAAGACAACTTTTGGAAGTTGGTTCTTTCCTTCTACCTTGGGTTCTGGAGATCCAACTCAGGTTGTCAGGCTTACTTTTACCCTTGGAGCCATCTCGTTGGACCCACCCCTTCTGCTTTTCACTGTGAGTTAAAACAGCAGGAGGCCTTTCTTGGCCCTTGGTACCATGTTCTTGGAACTGTGAGCTAAAACAAAATCATTCCCTTATAAATTACGCAGCCTCAGATATTTTTTAATAGCAACAGCAAATAGACCCCAAGACTCATACAGAGGATATAGATGCTTCTAAGCTGCTGTGATGTGAGAAAGCCAAGCCCCGTGAGTGGCAGTGCACAGGCAGTCTAGTCTACAGGCTTAGTCTTCCTGTTACCCCAGGAAAGACTTCTAAAAGATCCCATTCTCTGGCTGCCAAATGACCTCTGGACTTTGAGTCGCCACAAGTGAGGTCACAGTCACCAGGACACTAGCCCTACCATATCTTGTCTGACTTCCTGGTCCAAGCATCATAGGGGCAATGAAATGGCTGTTTCAAGCTGCTAAGGGTAGTTTGCTGTGACTGAATGTTCCCATCTCTAGTCAGCATCCCACAGCAGCAGGACTGAAACCAGGCAGGGGGCTAAATCAGAGAGGTGGGGAAGGTAAGAGAGGGGGTAACTGAATAGAGAGCAAGCATCTTTCCAGCTCTGCATGTGTCCTAGTGTCTGTCACCTCACATGGTCCACATGAATAGATAGCACCATGGTTTCCATGGTGGCTGCAGGCTCTGGGACTATGAAACAGTACCTCCTTTGGAGAGACGCTGATGTGACTTCCCCTCTGACAGACTGCTCTGCTCCCGTTCAACTGGCAAATGTGTTAGGAATAAGAAGATTGAATACTAATGCAAGTGGGAAGGGAGAGGGCTTGCAGAAATGAAGCTTGCAGGAGAGGCTTTGCCATTCATTGAACTGTGCTTCATGATCTGCTACACGACAAAACCCTGCACAGCAACGTCCAAAGGCCATGCTCGAAAGAATCCTGCAAAGGCTGCCGGCTGACTTTGCCCTCTAACTCACCAGCCCCACCTCTTACCCCGCTGCAGAGGCTAGGAAGAACCACCTAGTCACATCCACCTTCCATTAAGTCCCCATCCTGGGTGGAGGTGAGGTATTGGCCAACGTGGTTTTCCAAGCAACTGTCCAATGCCATTTCCCTTTGAGTCTGAGCTGGTTGGCAATTGATGTTAAAAAATTCTGGCTGTGAAGGAGGACTTATAAGAAGGCAGGGTTTGCCTACGTGGACAGCGCTGGTGGGCAACGTCCAGCTTAGGGAGTCGACTGAGGCAGAATCACACTGCCTTCTGAGGCAGGAGGCCAGCCTCTTTCAACACAGGCCACACTTGCTTCTTAATAACAAAACCATTGCATTCTGGGGCCTCACTGCTCTTGAAGGTTTTCCTGATGAGTCACCTGAGAGGAGATGGGTATGCCTGTTGACTAGAGCTTGGCAAGAAGAAGCTAAGTTGTGCTGTGGGCAAAAGGATCTCTTTGAGAACCCCACATTGTAAATCAACGTTGAAAGTGCTTGCCAAATTCAGCTTTGGAAAAGGGTAGTCCAGTACAGTTACTTCCTCCTTCTGAAAGGCTATTCACTAATTCCTGAGTTTCTCAAAGCAAAGAAGTATGCAGCTAATTCTTTCCAAATAACCTGAAACCAGCTCATAGCCATTTCATGCTGATCTAACAAAATGTGTGAGCTTTTGCCACCTATGGGCCATCTGTGGTACTGCACCCTAGCTCTATTGGATGTAAATTTCCAGATCAAAAAGCATCATGGTGTCAATACATAAAACATGTTAATAAAAAATTAAAAATGTTTTCTTGACATAAATTTGTTGGTATCATATTAACAGGGAGGAAATAGAAGTTCTTGGTATTGGAGACAGAAATCATTAAATTGTCTAATGAGCAGTAGAAGAAAATTTTCTGACAAATTTCTTTGAAAACAAATTCTGTATATAGAAGAAATGAATTCAGTCCTAAGTCTCTACAGTTGGTGAGTCAGGCCCAAGGGTCTATGCTCCAAGAAGAGTCTTTCTGGATGACTCCAGGTGACCTGGATGGGCTGGACAGGCTTGGGGACAAAGCTACATTTCTCCAAGAGAAGAGATGAAGGGCCGGTGTGGTGGAACACACCTTTAATCCCAGCCCTCGGGAGGCGGAGGCAGAGGCAGGCAGACCTCTGAGACTGAGGCCAGTCTGGTCTACATACCAAGCTGGGGCCCCAGGGAGACTCTGTCTCAAAAAGACTGAAAAAAAAAAAAAAGATGGAGAACAGTTATTCTATGAGGAATGAAGAGGAGAATTCCTTCTGCTTTTCCTCTCTGAATTCCTTTGTGGAAAGCATTTGAGAGGTAAGAGTCTGAGTTGACCTGGGTTCTAAACAGAATCTTGGATTTGAAGGAGGATTTCAAGAGGCCACCAAGTCTAACCTCACCCAAATTTAGGAGCTTTCCCAGTGATCCCTGGGAGGTGTGAGCGGTGTTGTTCACCACTGGAACGGTAGGCTCGCTCCTTCAGAGTGCAGACAGGGCCAGGAGCTACTGAGATCAGGTTTTCTTGTTTAATTCAGAGGAACTGTGAGTGGCAGAGCAGCCACACTTCACAGTGGGGAGAGGAGAGACACAGCAACAAAGTGAAGACAGCTACTTCATACCGTGTTCCTCCTGTAACAGACACAGAATTATCCCATTGGTGCCTCATGGGAAGGCTGCTCCTCCTGCTCTGGGGATAAAGGAAGCTTTTGGGTGCTCTTGATTTGCCTGAATTCATACAGCTTGTAGAAGGACACAGGGGAGTCAGGATTTGAACTCAGGTCTCTTGGAGACTTGCTTCACCTCATTCCCTCCTCGTTGTTCTCACCAGTAATTTACTTTCTGACAAAACTTCCAGGAAAACACTTGCCCTGTGGAGTAATGAGCTTTCCATCATGTCTAAGATCTTTGCACCTTGCCAGGAACAGAGAGAACTTCCAAGGGATTAACAACTTGCAAAGAAAATGTAGAGAATAAATAATCTCTGAGAAAAGTTGAAACCAACTAGGATGATTTCACTTGGAGAAGGCTGATTATGTAATAGTGCTTCAGGTTTGTAAAAAAAATTTTCTAGATGGTGGCCCCAGCTGTTCCTCATCTCTACTCTGGATGAGAGTGTAGGAAATTGGCTTGAACCAGAGCCCGAGGTGTCTGTATGGAAGAATGTCCTGATCTTGGAACCAGTCAATGCAGAAAACAAAACAAAAGAGCATACATGCCTTCTCTTGTCACAAATGGAGAGCCTAGTTGACTCTGTGTGTGGGCTTTGGAGACACCAGTGTCTGCCTTACTAGTGGGTGTGAACCTCAAGACTGCAGGGAAAGATCGTGGTACCCCTGGAGAATCATCTGACAATAGAACTTGCGAGATGAGGCCTCCACATTAACCCCTAGCCGCTAAACAATGACAAACTCTCACCAAGCACGGGGCATTGTAGGGGGCGGGGGGGCGGGTAAATGCTAGGGCCTAGTGTTCCTGGCTCTGCCTCTGACTGCGCAAACTGTATAGCCTCCATGAGGCTCAGTGCTCTGGTCTATAAAACTGAGCTAAGGGAGTAAGTAATTAGGGCTTCTGCATAAAGCCCTGGGTTCAATCACCAGTGCCTCAAAGAAACAAACAGAACACAGCTGGGCAGAAGCAGGATTCTGCAGGAGACAATGGAATCCCTTCTGCGGGTCTCACAGGATGCCTGACATATATGGTGCCTAGTAACTGACAAGCCATACTCATTCCCCAGCCTCTAGAGTCTTCTAGAATCCACATGAGATCTGAATAAGCTCTATTTTTTAATAGTAAAATGACTTGATTTTGAGTTGACAAGTTCTACAAAGATTACTTGGTTGGTACAACTTACAGCTGTGGTAGGGGAATTTGGTGACAGAGCATGAGTTCACTGTCTCCAACACCCTCCTAAAGTGTAGCCCTAGACCAGTCTGCTCAGCTCAGTTCTTTCCAGACCAGAGGGTCTAGGACCGTTCAGAGCAAGGGTAACTCCTTGGGCCAGTCCTTCTAGTCAATGCTGCCTGGTCTTGTATGGCCCATCTGGATCTCTTCTCCTTAGGCACAGATTCCAGAGAGTCGAAATTATCTTAGATCAGGCTGGCTTCCAACTTCACTTCCAACTTCCACAGACAATCTGTATTCAGGCAAGTCATATAAGAGCCTCGCTTTCCTAACCTGTAGAGTGGGAATTAAAGTCCTGCGGCTCTGTGGTAGGCACAGAGTTAGAGCACTCGAAGCACCTGGCATGAGGCCTCCCTGAATTTCAGAGTAAATGCTGAGAATAGAGCAGTGTTGAGTGGGGCTGCTTCTGACTCCAGGCCACAGCTGACGTGGAGCCACATCTGGTCTCCCAATTGCAAAGGTTCCACTTACAATTCCTTTTTTTTTTTTTAACTTTACAAGGGTGAAAAACTGATATGCCTTTGATAGACCCTATATTTCAATTTTTGGAGTTTGATCCTCTCCTGGGCTAGCATCCTGTGGTACAATTTTCTCTGGAAAAGCTGCAGGCCCCAGCCAGCCATCAAGAGGGGAAACTTGGACACAGTGCGCTATGCAGCTCAGCTGAGGTGTGTCCTGGTCTCAGTGAATTTAATGCTTTCAACTGAGGATAGTTTCAGTTTACTCTGAGTTTATGTTATATTGCCTGTCCTTCATGAACCCATCAGACTTGGGCTTTATCAGATAATCTGGTTTACAGAAGGACCCCCTCCTCCCACTCCCCTGTCCCCTGCCGATGATCTCCCCAAGTTCTCCTCTAACCACTCAAGAGAGTTTTTGTGTTCCTCTCTTGTTGTCTTTTTCTTTCTTTCTTTCTTTCTTTCTTTCTTTCTTTCTTTCTTTCTTTCTCTTTCTTTCTTTTTGTTGTTTTGTTTTGTTTTTTTCTTTTTGGGAGGTTGTTTTGTTTTTGAGGTAGGGTCTCTTGTATACTAGACTAGCCTTAAACTTAGCTGATGATGACTTTGAACTTTTCTTCCTCCTGCTTCTACCTTCCCCAGTGTTGGGGCTGCAGTGATGCACCCCTTTGCCCGGGTTCTGTGATAGGTTGTGAACGGAACTCAGGGCTTCTTGCCTGCCAGGCGAGTACTCACACTGCAACCCTCCTGTTCTCTGTGCTTTTGGAGAAGCTTGCCTCAGTCTCTTGCCTCAATTTCTCTGAAGCAGCCGATCTGACTGGCCAGTAGTGACATCAGAGGGTGACAATTGTTGGGTGGGGGGGTCACTGGCTCGACTTACTCTGCAGGTGTGAGAGTCTCCCTTTGGTGGGTTTTCTTCAACTCCTGTACCCAGGATGTGTGGGTGATGTTTAAGGTGCTTGCTTAGACTTAACGCAGCTGGGTTTGTTGTTTTTTTTTTTAGCATCTGTGCTATTGGTATTTGCGGGGGCGGGGGGACTAATTCCTTGTGTTGGATGTGGGATGTTCAACAGTATTTTTCTTCTCTGTCCACTGAATGCCACCCCAGGAGTTACAATCAAAACCGTCTCTGGACATAGCTGAACATTCTCCCTGTGTGTGCATGTGTAGATGGCAGTTTGGTGCATAAATCAGTGCAGGTCACTGAGCTGTGACTTGGATCTGTGTTTAGTTGTCTATTGGAACTCAGAATGGGAGAAAGGAGTTTTACTCTGATCAACCCTTAAATGATTCTTTGAGTGTATTACTTGGCAGCAAAACAAGAGGCATTGTTAGCTTTTCTACAGCAAGGGAGAAACAAAGGAAGAGGCAGAGACACACAAGAGGCAGGTGGAGAGGTAAACTGAGGCAGGATGACTTTAGTGAGTTTTCCAAGGTTATGCAAGAGAGGGCTTGGAGCTGTGAAAGCCATCTTGGGCTTGGGTAAATAAGTCTCTGGAAGCAAAGGGCTGGTGTGCAAATATTAAAGACTACTTCCACAGCAGCTGGGAGCCACTGAGCGCAGGAAAGACACACAGTGCCTGGAACAGAAATTGAGCACACTGGCTTGGGGCATCCTCCCCTGCTCAGATGCTGGGCCCCGGGGCCACCCACTACTGCTAACTAGCTCCAGCAGGTCCAGGCCTTGACAGCTCCCACTGTACCCAAGATGCGTAAGACCAGAGTAAAGGACACCTCCATCCTGCGCCATTGAAATAATCACTGCTTTCTCAAAAGCCAGCTTTCCCCGGTGCCAAGGCAAGAACTGTCTGTCTCGTCACCTTTCAGTTCTTGTTAAAAAGCAGAAGCCATGGCTGGGCCACAGGACCACAAACAGAGAGAGCTTTCTTTGCAACAGTGCTGGATGAAATTCAAGGTTATAATGAAAGGTTTTATTAGCCCCAGCTGGTATCCCATTTTTCCTAAGTTGGAATAAAAAATTACCTTGGTCATCCTTTCCCAGGCTAATTTCAAAAGCATAATTACCACTATCATAATTGAATGCTATTTATTTTGGTAATTAATTGTTATGCACTCCTTTGTTACACGTGGATTAAATGGTCCAAGAATATTTAGGGTCCATGGCAGCTGTATGTGTTTCCCCTCATTCCACATAAATCCCTGCAGCCCCCCCTGTGTTCAAGGTAACTGCTTGATTTCACCAACCCAGAGATTCCATCTGAGGCTTTTCATGTTAGGGTTACTGATCAGAGTTGGGATGAAAAGTTAGGAGAATCCAAGAAGAATTGAACACAAGTCCCATTATGGCTGGTGAAAGGCAAGAGGATTGGGCTCCAAACTTGTGCTGGAGGTAATAAACCAAGAGGAGGAGGCTCGGTGGAGGGGAGGAGGAAGGAGGAGGACTTAGGTTACTAGGACAGAGTGTTGCCTCTTCTCCCTAGCCCCACTCCAAGCATCTTCAGACAGTAAATTTGGGAATCAAATTGCTATCTTTTGTCTCAAGTCAGGGCACAAAAGGGTTGCAATACCCCAGATATTCAAAATACAAATACAGTTCCTGTGACTGTCCTAGCAGGACGAGCCCTCATGTCGGGATCCTGAAAATAAGGTGTGTGCCTTAGTTCACAGCCATCCTTTTTCAGAGTGATTTTGCTTCCATGTGGTCCCACTGTTAGGCATGAAGCCCTTGGAAAGCTCTGGAGTTCACAGCAATACAGACAAATAAGCAAGTCTTTGGAGCTCGAAATTCAGAGGCCAGGCTCTTACACCTCCTGCCACCTGCTGTTCAAGATGATGGTTGGGGTGGGAACAACTCAGGCTAAATTCATCTACTGCCCCACCCACAGCCATCGAGCTTCTTGATTGGTGGAATAAGATCCCCAAGCTCTAGCAGGCCAGTCAGAATCTATCCTTCTTTAGAAGTTTTGAAGCCAGTTCCAGTAAACTGTCCTTGTTTGAAGAAAAGAGTCATTCACAGGCAGTTCTGACACTTGAAGGAAACTACTCAGTTCCTGGTGGGAGGGATTTAGTAGGAACCTAGAGAGAAGGTAAGATTTCAGAGATGGAGAGAAAGAGTCCTTGTAGCATTTGAGGCTCTGATGTAGCTAGCTCTGAAGCTCGAATTATCTCTAGGAAGTGTCATACATAGGTCAACAAGTACTAGAGGCTTCTGGTGTGCAATATTCACTCTGCACAACTGTCCATGGTGGCTCCACCCAGCAGCCTCTCTGCTCCTTCTTTAGCTTACTTCGAGGTATTCCAGTACCCTGTCATTAAGCTCCCCTTTTCATCCAATTAAGTTAGAATTGAACTTATGCCCTTACACCAAATGAAATCTTGAAATCTAAGTATTATGATAATACTTGTCTAGAACAGGGGAGGGGGGAGGGGGCCGGGGGCGGGAGATGCAATTTCTTCCCACACTAGATAGAAGGAAGTACCTGTCTTAATTTGTTAGGCATTCAGGAAGTCCATGGGGGATTAGTGGTAGAAGGAAGAGCAGAAACCATTTTGTACCGCCAACCCCCAGCCACTGTGAAACTGAGGGGCACATAGAGGTCTCACGAATGCAGGCAATTTCCGGAAGGCCTTGGGGCTGGCTTCAAACAGCTGCTCAGCTCTGGGATGGGTGTCTGCATCACCACAGACTGCACATTGTCCAGGGGGAGTAGGGCCTGAGTATGGCACTCAGGCCGGCTCTGGAGAGTGGGGGATGGAGGGAGAGGAAGATGGCCAGCAGAATAGCTGGGTCCATCCCAGGGAGATAAGATGGGGAAGAATCTGGAAGAAGCTTGGAATTCACAGTTCACACATATACACACCCCTCCCCAGGCTTTCTGAGTCTGGCTAATAAAACATGTAGATACTTAATCTTGGGAATAAGCAATAATTAAAGGATTCTTTTCAAAGAGGATGAGAGAGATGGAGGACCAAGAATTCAAGCAATCCTTAGGAATGTAAATTCATGTTCTACAAAGAAATTTGGTATGGCTCAGTGGGATTAGTGTGGATTCTGGATTCTGAAGTCAGACTCACATGGATTCACCACCTGTCTTTGTGGGACCGTAGGAAGCCACATCAACTCGGCTAGCCTCAAAGATGGCTGATAGTGCCTAACCGCATGTGGGTAAAGAACCAGACACAAACAATATGAATCTTAAGACTGCACAGCCACCAGGAGAGTGGGGCGATGCCAGATGTGGGTCCTGCACAGTAATGAGAGCACGCGGGTGGGGGTTAGAGTATACTCTTTTTTTCCTCTCACTGTATTCTTTTTATTTTTCTCAGTGCTGGGGCTTGAACCCAGGGCCCTTACTGTGCTCTTGGGGCTGTCCTCCATCCCCATGAGCATGTTTTCTGTGATCTTGGCCTCCTGTGTTCAGTACAGATTAACTGTTTTCTTCTGAGCCAGGTCTTCTGGGCTCTGCAGCATGGTAGACAGAATAACAGAATGCAGACCTGGAGTGTTTCGGGATCCAGGCTTCTGTGTTTTGCTCTGTCGCCTTCCCTTGCCTACCATCTTGCCTGTTTGATCTGGGCTCCCAGCTATCTTTCTCTTCCCACTGCTTGCTCGTTAATAGCTATGTTTTGCCACTTAACAAATGACAGTCACCCCTTGGTATCTGAAAGGGGGTCTGTATCTAGACTCCCCAGGGATACCAAAGTCAACATATGCTCAAGTCCCTCCTATAAAATGGTGTAGGACCTTTGCTGCATCCTCCTGTGTGGTTTAAATCACTTCGAGACTTAGAAAGTCACCACTAGTACACAGTTGTTAGACTGTACTGTTTAGGGAACAATGACAGAGAAAAGCCTTACGTGTTTAATGCATATTTATTTTATCTCTCTTGAATATTTTCAATCTGCAGTTGATGAATTTCAATGATGCAGAAACCATGACTGCAAAGGGTCAGCTGGGCTTCAGATGAGAAACATGCCTCATCTGAAGGTTCTGGAAGAATCTGAGGCAGCTCATTGGGCTGATGCTAACTCAGTGTCTCCTGGCTGCAACTTTACCTTTGCTTGTGACTCTGAAAAATGCCTCCAGACATTGCTAGATGTCCTGTGTCAGGTGGGTGGTGGCAGCAAAATTTCCTGGGCTGAGACCACTAGGTGAAGAATCATTGACCCTGTGACTCGAGAGAGGGCTGCTCTTGCAGAGGACCTGGATTTGATTCCCAGCACCCACATAGCAGCTAACAACCACTCATGACTCCAGTTCCAAGGGATCTGATGATCTCTTCTGGGTTCTGTGGACACTATAAATGCATGTACACATACATACATACATACATACATACATACATGCAAACACTCATATGCATAAAAATAATAAATAAAATATTTTTAAAGAATCATTGACCCTGGAGTTTCATCAGAAATTTTACCTATAAAACATACTTATGATGCTGGGCATGGTAGTGCACACCTTTAGTCCCAGCGCTCTGGAGGCAGAGGCAGGAGGATCTCTGTGAGAGCCAGGCTAGCTAGGGCTATAGGGAGACCCTGTTTCAAAAAACCACCACATACATATGGTGTAGTATGCAGTGTATAAGACTGATTCATGCTCATCATTTTGGCCGATTTGTGTCCTTCACCCTTATTTCTTCCTTTTTCTAGTTGAGACTATAGACAGCATAGTTGAGCAAGCTCTACAAGGTTTGTTAAACAACATTCCTCGGTTGCCCTTCCTCCCATGTTCCCTTCTCTGGGGTAAGTGCTTCAGCTTTTTTTTTTTTTTTTTTTTTTTTTTTTTTTTTTTTTGAGGGTCTTCCTGTAGCCGCAGTTAGCCTGGAACTCACTAAAAGACCAGGCTGGCCTCAGTCTCACAGAGATTCACCTGCCTCTGCCTTCTAAGTGCTGGAATTAAAGGCATGTGCCACCACACCAGCATGTTTCAGTTTTTTAAACTATTCCCTATTCCCTATCTCCATATATGTTAATTGCTGTTTTGGGCCCTTTGACTTTCAGGATTTTCCACTAATTCACCTCTGTGGAAGGAAGGACTTCATGCCTCCTCCTGTTTCTACCCTAGAACTTCCCAAAAACCATCTATAGTTTTTGACTTGTAATTTGGATTGGCAAATGTCTATCACTTCTCACATATGTTTATACTTGCCTGGGAGAGCTATTCCATGAACCAGTCTTTGGTCTCTCCCGTAGTTAACAATTGCCTTTTTATTGTTGCTATATTTTGTTTGCATAGTTTTGTAATTTTTCATAATTCAATCCCTAAATCTCCTTTCAGTATCCATTCTCATAAATTCTCTCAGTTTCACCTTCCTGAAGAAAATCTGAAGCATCTAGTCTATTCACCCTGGGCTGGCTACCCTCCCTCCTTGTTCACAGATATGAGCCTGACCTAATCTTTAGCCCTTACTCTGAGCTATTCACCCCGTTTCTATTTGTGGTGTTGGATTAAACATTGTCTTAAAAATGAGCGTCCTCAGAACCTCAGGATGTGACCTCATTTTATAACAGGATCAGTATAGTTGTAATTAGTTAAGGTGAGGTGATTCAACTGTAGGAGGGGCCCTCAACCCCAAGTGACTGGCGTGTTTGGTAAGACAAAGAGACACAGAGATAGACAGACACAAAGAGAAGACAGCATAAAAACATGGCAAGAAGATGGTCATCTGAGGGTAGAGGCAGAGACTAGTGCTCTGCTACCACCTGGGCAAAAGCTGAAAGAAGGAAAAAGAATTCTGGCCTCTAGGCCGCAGAGGTGCCCCTTCCACCATGATTCCTGTTTTCACCTTCAGGAGCACTGTGTCATAACATACTTCTATGTTTTTGTGTTTGTTTGCTTGTTGGATTTATTTATTTTTATGTGTTTGAGTGTTTTGTCTGCATGTATGTAAGTATGGATGTATGTAAGCGCATCCATATTGTACAATGCCCACAGAAGTCAGAAAGGGGCATCAGATCCCCTGGAACCGGAGTTACACACTTTGTTAGTCGCCATGTGGGTGGTGGGAACCAAACCCAGGACCTCTGGAAGAGCAGCCAGTGCTCTTACCCGCTGAGCCATATCTCCACTTCTGTTGTTTTAAACTACCCCATTTGAGTACAGTAGTACCTCCAGATCCTCAGTCTCACTTCGGCTTTAATTAACTGTGGTCAACCACAGTCTGAAAGTAGTAGACGAAAAGGTCCAGAAATAAATTTTAAATTTTAAAATTTAAAATAAATTTTACGTTGCACAGTGTTCTTAGCAGCATGATGTTATCATCACGTGCTGTCTGTCTTTCCTGAAACACGAAGCCTTCCTTTTTCCAGTGCATCCACAGTGTACCTATGCCTCAGTTGCTTGATCCTGGTTATCGGTTCCTCTGGTGCAATGCTACAATACTTGTGTTCGAGGAACCCTATTTCACATAATAATGACTCCAAAGTGCTAAGCAGTGGTGATGCTGGTGGCTCAGATGTGCTAAGGAGAAGCTGTGAAGATCTTCCTTTATGTTCTTGGCTTAAAGAGGAAAGAAAAACATCATATAACAAGGTTGCATGAACAGCAAGTACAAAACAGTACATAGAGGGCTCAGCATTTTTCAAAAGTACAGTTCTATCCAGAGAGGGTTTGGTACTCCCAGACATCCACTGGAGGTCTTGGGAGATATTCCCTGTGAATAAGAACAAGAAAATGCACATTAAAACAGCCCTAGGAAACCAAAATGTGTAACACACATTTTAAGGCCCCTTCTGAATTATTTTTATTGTATTCTTAGATATGAATGATAATTGAGCTAGCTATAGAATTTTTGGTTGGAAATAATTTTCCTTTAAAATTTTGGAATCAATACCAATTTTTTTTTTTTGGTCTTTTTGAGACAGGGTCTCCCTGTAGCCCCAGCTGTCCTGGATTCACTATGTAAAATGCCAAATTTTTAAAATTGTTTTACTTGGGAACTGGAGACATGGCTCAGTGGTTAAGAGCACTGGCTACTCTTGCAGAAGACCCAGGTTTGATTCCCAGCACCCACGTGGTGGCTAACAACTGTCTGTAACTCCATTCCAGGGGAATCTGACGCCACCTTCTGACTTCCATGGGCATTGCATGACATGGGTGCACTTACATACATGCAGGCAATACACTCATACACATAATTTTTAAAATATTTTATTTATATTTTTATTTTGTTTCACTTGCCAGGCATGATGGGATATTCTATAATCTCTCATTCAGGAAGCTGACATGGGAGGGTTGCAGCTCACTGCTAGCCTGGGCTATAAAGAGAGACCCTGTCTCAAATGCTGTCCTTTTGTGATCCTAAAATACTCTTATTTCTAACTGATGCCACTGGTCTCAGCTTGGTCTGATGTCACATCGTCCAGAGTCATTGTTTCTTACCTGCCCTGCCAAGTGTTCATCCATAGAAGTGTTCAACCATAGAAGCAGGGACCTAGCAACATGGAGTCAGGGAAGGGATCCAGGTGTCTATGTTCTGAAGAGAGTTCAAGCAGTCTGCACTACTTCATACTCACGACAGCTCTGCCCTCAGTCCAGGAGCACCCGGTGGCCACAGGCTGCTGAGTTTCTGAGCCTCTTCTTGGGTAATAAATTCTCGTATTAGCCTGGGGTTCAGCTCATGCCAGCCGCGTGCACAGTTACTTCTCACCACTGAGTAACTCCCACAGTTTGGTTACTGTTTTCACCTCTTTCATTTCCCTTGTCAGTTACTCTCCTTAGGAACTCCAATCATGACAGTCACAGCGAGTCCTCATGAGGCACTGCAATCTCTGCTTACAGCAGGCCTTTGTCTCATGCAGCCTCACCTTGGGTGCTGCTTTGAAGAGAGGATAAGTACATCTCAAGTCCATTCCACAATGCTTTCCTCAGGATTACTTGATCCCAAGCAGCATTTTGGAGCAACCGTGTGCTATCCATGATTCTATAATGTGCTTGTTTTCTATAAGCAAATCTTCCCGTGTATCTAAAGGGATCACATTCACATCAGATGCTTTTCTCAGGGATCAGGGCTATGGGAAGGAAGGGTCATCATCCTGGAAGGCGGGCTCATAACAGAGCTTCCTACCTCCCATGTTCAGGGTACTGGGATAGAGCTTTAATTGGTTCACCTTGCTGCACACAGGAAAACAACCCTAGAATGTTTCCTTAGACAGGCAGCCTGGGGATTACAGGAATGAAGAGTCACCTTTAATTCCTGGGTCCAAAAGAATCCAAAATGAATTTAGAACAACTAAAGACTCTCAGTTCAGAGGAACACTGAAAAAAGCAACCAATAATTACAGCTTGGGAGCCGTGAAGTGGCCCAAAGAGACCGAGGCTATCCATATGAGACCAAAGAAAGAATTTTGTTTACAGATTTTTCATTTATGCTCCACCTACTTCCCAAAAGAATTTGGGGTGGTTGACAGGGAAAGTAACACAGATTCCAGCTCTAACACTTTGCCCATTATTGAAAGTACTAAGCAGAGTGGCACAGAGTGTGGGCCCTTTGCCAAGAGGAAAGAGATCCTGGAATGAAAGAAACCATGGGAAGGAAGTAGCTCCAGATATGCACAATGCACAGCCACCCATGGGTGCTCCTGACCCAGGACGCGGTTCACATGCACATGAACAGTGGTCCATTGGTGCCCCAGGGCATTGGTTCCAAGGCCCTTGTCTCAGTCTCCGTGAGCACCAAAATTCTGGGGTTCTCAGTCCCTTGTATGAAGTGGTGTGACATTTGTATCAAACCTACTCATACCCTTCCATATGCTTCAAACCATCTCTAGATGACTTACAATACCAATATGATGCAGACGGCATGCTATGTAAGTAGTTGCTAGAGTGTATTTTTTAAGAAATAATGAGAATATTATGGGGCCTTTTTTTCTGATATTTTCTATCCATGGTTGATTGAACCTGCAGATGTGACTGCACAAAAGGAACCATTCCAAATACTTTCTGAGCATCATCAAATAATAAATTTCTATCAAATATTGCAATATTAAATTACTGATTCCCTTCTATTATGGATCCTAGAATAGAATTTGAATTCATACCAAGTAAATATGCCCATTTACTAAGTGGCTCCTGCTGTGTTCATTCATTTAGGAGTGGCCACTGGCTTGGGAAATGCGGATTGTCAAGTGTCTAGACTCTCAGCACTACCAAGAGAAGAAAGAGTGGGCAGGGCTAGGATACAGGCAACAATGGTCTGACTGTAGAGGGATATGGGGAAAAGAGAAAGTAGTTAAGTGTATGTTAGCAAAAAAATGACTTGTTATAACTAATACTAAAGATCGTTTGAAAGAGCCATAGGGAAACCTACTACTGAAGAAACATCCTAAGATATATGCACACACACACACACACACACACAGAGAGAGAGAGAGAGAGAGTTTAAATGGGAGTTACCCTATTAACATGATGACAGTGCCCCATTAGACACCACAGGCTAACAAGTAAAAAGCCAAGTATAAGGAATGGGTTACCCCTTTTGGAGTGTTGGTCAGAGACATCCCATAGACCTCCCAGACATTGTAGCTATTGCCAGTGCTCTTGGTTACCCTACAGAACTTGACAGTAAGATCCTGTGGCATGCTGGAGTAATAAAACAAGGAGAAATCAAGGTGCTACTGACCTGGAAGCTTCATCCTTATTGGCTAGCTTTCATAGTACTGGATGATGTTATGCATGTTATTGGAGAAGAAAAGTAATCATCAGTTTCACCCAGCTATGAACCCTGTGAACTATAATAAAGACCAGCCTGGCAAGATGCATCCACTGGTACAATAGTGGCACAAGTGTCATGGGTATAACCAACTACTTTCTGATTGGATTTAAGGCCCGTTCTACCAGATGAAATACATGCATGGCACTATTAACAGGGCCAAAAATCTGGCAAGGTAGATCATGGGCTCTAAGGGAGAAGCTTCTACTATTATTCTGCTAAATGGATATAGCCTTAAACCAACTCCTAATGACTTATTGCTATACCTATAGATCAGTGCATTTCTTAACACTTATCAGAGAAGTTTCTTTTGTCCATAGATGGTGATTAACATAGAGACCCACAACTGCTCAACATGCAGAATGCTCAACTCTAAATGGGACATCTATATCACACTGTCTCTTCCCACACCTCGGCGATCATTGTGGAAGAGGGGATAGAAAGAGTGTAAGAGTCAGAGGTAGAAGACTACAAGGAAACAATATTTTCTGGACACAACCAGGCAGGGACATATATGAACTCACAGTGGTTGTAACAGCATGCCCAAATTCTGTGCAAGCTCAAGTCAGACAAAATCCCAGCATAGAGGTGAGCATGATGCCTCACCGTAGTTGAGGAGTTATTGGCAACTGATAGCTGCTGGAAGAGGAAGAGTCCGTTTTCTTGAAGAGTATGGCCCCTGGTAGGTTGTCTGTACTCCAAGAGTATATGGGCAGTACAAATTGAATTTGATGTTTGTTTTTTTTTAAAAAAAGACACAAAGTTGGAAAGGAGGAGGTAGAGCCAGGTGAACTTGGGGAAAGGAGGATGAATATGATCAAAATATTGTATAACATTCTCAAAGAACTCATAAACATTTTTTAAATGAGGGCTGGAGGGATGACTCAGCAAGTGCTTGCACTGAAAACATGAGGACCTGAGACCAGTACCCAGAACCCATGTAAAACTTCCAGGCATGGTAACATGGATGTGTAACTCCAGTGTTGGAGACATGGAAACAGAAGGATATCTGGGGCTTTCTAGGCAATCAGTCAAGTGTAATCAGTGATTCCCAGGATGTAGTGAGAGACCTTGTCTCAAAAAATAAAGTGGACATTACCTGAAGAGGAATCACACCCAAGGATGACCTCTGACCTACACATGCATGCACACACGTGCACACATACCTACTCATAATATGCACAAGTATACATGGATATAAAATGAAATTAAATCATATTTCTCACTGTAAATTCAGATTATAACTAGGTCTCATGTTGGAAATGGGTTTAAACTAATAATATGTCCCTATAATGGGTATAATTGACCTATTTTCTGAACTTGTTTTTCTAAAAATTTCTCAGAACAGATAGTTTCATCCATTTGTTGCCTGTCAGGTATTGTTTTTTTAATTTATTTATATATGCATTCCAAATAACAGATATCAAATGTCTGCTCCTTACTAATAACTCAGTTTTAAATGATACTTGGAAATTATGATTTTAAAAAAGAAATTGACCTATGGAAGGCCTATTTGGCATTATTATCCCTAATTGTACCAAGAAGAAAATGAAGGCTCAGAAAAGGCCCAAGTCATACAGCTAGAATAGGATCTATGTCACACCCTCTCTTCCCAAGCCTCAGGGATCATTGTGGAAGAGGGGGTGGAAAGAGTGTAAGGGTCGGAGGGGGAACACTACAAGGAGACAGTATTTTCTGGACACAACAGGGCATTAACTTACAGTGGTTGTAACAGCGTGCCCCAGATCTGTGCAAGCTCAAGCCAAACAAAAGCTTAGATTCACTCACAGTATAACACAGTGCTGACTGACTTGGAATCGTGGGAAATGTTAAACACTTGGTTCTGGTGGTGTCCCAGAAGTGAGACCCAAGAAATTTCAGGAGCCCTCTCAAAGCAGGCCCCTGCTTTCTCAGATGAGAAAGCAAAATGACAAGGCATGAGGCATCCTGCCAGCTGGTGGCAGAGGCTCAGCCAGAGATGCAGCTCTGAACCCCAGAGCCCCACTGTTTTCTAACCACCAAAGGCCAACGTTAGAGCTAGATGTACCACTGTGTGACACCCCTGACCCAAATCTCCCTGAATTCCTTCCAGTCTGCAACTGTTTTCAAAAATGTAAAATCTTGACAGCCACATCTGCTGGGAAGAGGAGTCTATTTTGCACCACCGGTGCCTATATTTACCATGCTTGACCGTGGTCCACATCACATCCCATCCTAGAGGTTAAATTGTGTGCAACCAGCACTCAGTGTGGTAGCTGAGCTCCTGGGTTGAATGTTTGCAAATGTACATGGTCTAGGGTTTGGAAACACTTCCACATAGTGAGCTTTGTTACCTATGGGACTGGATATTTTTTAGACAAATGTCAGTGGATTCCAAGGCAAACAGAGTTTCCTATGGTGTGTGCAGGTAAATTAAAATCAACTGTGTTGTTTGACAAGTTCTGCCAAATTTAAGCAGTGGGATTTCAGAAATTAGTTTGTTTAAATTTTGCCACTGTAGCATATTTTAGATGAAGTTAAACCAAGGAGGAAAAATAGTTCTTGGGAGGTCAGGCAGAGCAACAGTGGAAAAAGGGGTTCCAACCTACACAAGCAACAGCCATGTGAGTGTAGCCAAGAGCTGCTGTGCTTGTGTGTGTGTGTGTCTGTGTGTGTGTGTTTCTTACTCTGCCTAGCTGTCTCTTACTAGGTGTTATTTAAGAGGATACCGTCAGTCTGCCTGGATCTGGCTCTCGGCCTTGCCTTTTAGCAACTGCCTGCCTCTACTTTCCTTATCTGTACAATGGGGTATTAGTGGTCTTCATCTGCATGGCAGGGCTTCAAGGGCCAGAGATTCTCCTCATAAGGCTATTGCTCAGTCTGCTGCAAACCTCTGGGGTTATTGTCACCTTGAGGGTTTAGGGCATGCCAAATATGTTGCCTTGGACTCACTTAATGAAGGTGTGCTCTGGGCTCACAGAGGGCGTGTGCTCTGCCTTGAGCCACATTGTGGGTTTGGGGCGGTGATGGCCTTGAATGTGAACCTTTCTGTCTGTGAAATTAACCCAGGCCAGCATGGGACAGGCGCCTTGTAAGGTCAGGATGGCAGGTGATGGAAAGAGGCCAAGGGACTGAAGAGGAATAGGACTGAGCGGTCATCTGTAGAATGAATGTCATGAGGAAAAAAAGAAAATTGAGTTACCTAAGAATTCTACTTTAGTTAGAATTCCACTGAAGTTTGGAAGCTGCCATCATGTGCTTTGACTTAAGGTGTGAGGCCCCCAAGCTGTGGACCTGCACTGCCAGAGCGCTCTCAAGGGGAATATTTCATCAAACTATCTGATATGTAGACATCTAAATGAAATGCTTTTACACACATGCCCTCCCAACCAATATGAAGCCTAGCTATAACAGGCAAGAGACCTGCAAATAATTTATCATCAAATAATCCATATTCCAACAGCTGGACACCAGCCTGACCACAGTAAAGGATATATTTACAGCGATCGTTTACCATGTTTGACTTTGGACTTTAAGAGAAATAAAACATAGGGCTGACGAGATGGCTCAGCAGCTGGCTGCTCTTGCAGAGGCCTCAGGGTTCAGTTCTCAGCACCCACATGGTGGTTTACAACCATTTGTAACTCTAGTTCCAGGGAATCTGATTCCCTCTTCTGGCCTCCATGGGCACCGGGCACATACATGGTACATGCATGCAGGCAAACACACACATAACAAATAAATCTTTTTTAATAAATAAGCTGTAAATCACCTGAATATCATCAAAATTTTTATCAATGCAGTATGTATGTCTCCATATAAAACAGAATCAGCTGGGATTAGACCAACACAGGTACATTAAAGGGCTTTCTTACATACCCCAAGGGACTCTTTATCATCTGCGGTGTTTTGTGTGCATGTGTGTGTGTGTGTGTGTGTGTGTGTGTGTGTGTGTGTGTGTGTGTGTGTGTGTGTGTGTGTGTGTGTGTGTGTGTGTGTGTGTGTGTGTGTGTGTGTGTGTGTGTGTGTATGAGAGAGAGAGAGAGAAATGGTAATTCAAATCTTAGTTTCAAACAAAACAAAATACAGTCTTCTCCACATTTACAGAGGAGTTATAATCTAGGGACTCAGTAGACTGTGCAGTTGATTTGGGGTATATATGGAAAGCTCTGGATTGGTATCATCACTTTGAACTGGTCTCCTACCCGCGTAGCTACCTGGTGAGTCATTCCTAAAACACACAGGAGACAGGCTGTAAATCACAGCATGGAAGGCAAAATCATAGCACTTTTGGAAGGGCATAAAGGAGAGACCCAGAATTACTCAGATGACACCAAAGTTCATGAGTCTGAAAGGCAAAGCAGATGAATTTTGTTATCTTAAAAATATATCATCAAATGAAATCTTCACGGGGTAAGAGAAAAGCCACAGGTCAGAATGAGAAAGCAAATCTGCAGTATGTACGTTCATTGCAGAAGTCATATCCAGCATACGAGAAGAGCTGCAACCTCAAAGAGAAAAGGCAACGCAACAGAAGGCTGTGGAAGATGAGCAGGCATCACCAGGACAGCCAAGTAGCCAGGACCCTAACAGGAAACCACAGCCTGCTCTCCAGAATGGCTAAAGGAAAACCAGGTGACCTGCTTGTTGGCCATAGTAGAAATTCTGCTACTGTGCATGTGGGAATGTCAAAAGACACAACTTTGGAAAATTCTTGCAGCAGTTTATGTGCTGTGAGGTGCCGGTGTGCTGCTCCCACAATCCACCTGTTCCTTCAGTGGACGCCCGCAGAACTGTGTAAGAAAAGTAGTCCAAGGCACTGTCCTAGTTTGCTCTGTTGTGATGAAACACTGACCAAAAGCAACTTGGAAAGGAAAGGGTTTATTTCATCGTACACTTCCAAGGCACAGTCCATCTTTGAGGAAAGTCAGGGCAGGAATTCAAGGCAGAAACCTGAAAGCTGGAACTGATGCGACCACAGAGGAAGGCTGCTTACTTAAGGCTTGCTCTCCTGGCTTGTTCGGCTACCTACTTATACAGGCCCTCCCTACCTGCCCAAGGATGGCACTGCCCACAGTAGACTGGGTCCCACAGACATGCCCACAGGATGGAGGAAATTCCTCAGTTGAGGTCCCTCCTTCCCAGGTAACTCTTGTGTCAGGTTGACAAAATAAGCAGCACAGTAGCACTGTAAACAGTGCTATGGGGCAGACAGCACATGGGCCTGATGAGTGATAGAAACAGAAATTTGAGGATTCTCACCCACATGATAGAGAGGAGCCAGACACACAGGGGACTCAAAACATGGCTCCATTTGTGGGAGCTTCCCAAACAGGTAAGACAAGTCCCTGGTGAGAAGCCAGGGAAGGTACTGAGGAAGCCTCAGTGGGCTGATGACTGCAGGGGAGCCCGGTGGCAGTCAGGGCTCCTGATGCTGGGATGTGGTGATTTGCAGTGTGGAAATTGATTTAGCACACACTTAAGATAGAGGCACTTGTCTACATGTATGCTTATGAATATATAGAGTCTATATTGTTTAATAAGCATTTAATAAGTACTGAAAAAAACTTTCACCCCCATCCCCTACATGGTTCTGGTTCTTCATCAATCACGGAAATAACTTAAAATGCTCCACTGATTTCCAAAATGTCCCCAAAGTTCCATCTGTGAGCACCATTGGTCCCCAAAGAAGGCATTAGGACAAAGAAATGGGGAGACTGCTCCACACAGCAAAGCAGTAGGAGTTAGGGTATCTAATGGCAAGGATCCAGGAGGAGATGGGGGAGAGTCCACCGGAGACCCCAGGAACAGGAGAATTGGACCTCAGAGACAGGCTCTACAGCAACCTGGGGCGTGCTGTAGCAAAGGGGGATCTAGTTGGGATGTGCTGATGATCTTGTTCCAGATCATTGGAGCCAGGGTTGAGGGGTTTGCTAAGCTTGGGTTGGGTGATTGAAAGTCTCAGAGGTCAGCACCCAGTGAATACTCCAGGGAAGCAGGTCAGTGACCAGGAGATGGCCAAAGCTCCCTGAAATATTTCTAAGCCCACAGAACAGGCTGTGAGCTCACTTGTTCAGACAGCAGCATCAGAAGCAGTAAGGGACCAGCAGCCAGGCAGGAGATGACACAGCTTCAGATGCCAGTGAGTGCCAGTCAGCACCCATGCCACCCAGCACCAGGATGCAGCGTGACAATCAAGTCTGTGGGCACTGCCAGTAAGAAAAGGCACTGGCCGGGGGAGTTAGAGCAGGGCCTCAGCCCTCTACTGCCCCAGGTGAGCTTTTCATTGCTAGACTATTTGAGTCTGTGGGTTCTATGGAGCAGCCAGACTCAGGGTGGGGGTACCTTAATGGGCTTAGAGAAGCAATTGATTTAAAGCCTCATGGTGGCCATCTCTATCTGCTTTGTACAGCTGTAACAAAATAGCCAAGGCTGAGGACTGTGTGAAGTAATGAGATTTATTTGGCTTATGATTCTGACATCTGGGAGGTCCACAACACATGGCACTGGCACCTTGGGGAGGGCCCCTTGGCTGTGTCATACCATGGTGAAGTGAAAAGAGAAGTCAGTGTGTGCAGAAAGGGAGCAAGCATGTGGGTGGCCTTGCCAGATAGAACAACTATATCTTGTAAGAACTAATTCAATACTGCAAGACAGCCTGCTGTTAGAGCAGCATGAATCCACTCATGAGACTGGAGCCCTGGCACCTAATTGCCTTCACTACACCGACCTTCAAAGGTCCCACTACCTCAGCATGCCACTTTGGGGACAAGTCTTCCAGTATGTGAGCCTTTGAAGGACAGACCATGTCAAACCACATATAATAGCATCTTAAACACGTTTTAAGATTTTATTTATTTATTGTGTGTATGTATGTGTGTGTGCGCACACACACACCTGGGTGTATTTATGTGTACCACAGATGTGAAGGAGCCCTTAGAGGTCAGAAGAAGGCACTGGATCCCCTAGAACTGCTTTTATAGGTGGTTATGAGCTGCCCAATGTGGGTGTTAGGAACTTAATCTGGGTCCTTTCCAGGAGCAAGTGCATTTAATCACTGAGCAATCTCTCCAGCCCCAGCAGTAGCACTTTAAATTCACCACCCATACACTTGGACCTTGATCATCAGGTCACCCAGAACCCTATATCAAAAGAAAGCTGAGACAGGAAACTGGAAGGCATTTCATCCACATGAGGCCTGGCAGCAAACCCTTCCTCTATTATCAGTGGAGTGAACACACAGACTTCATTCATACCAGCAACGGCACAGACCTCCTGGAATTGAACCAGAACTCAAGAGACCAAACTTTCTGACTGACAGCACAGGCTGAGGCCATTAACTGGGTGTCCATCCATGCGGAAAGAGTAGGAAAATATGCCTTGGCCAGAAGTCCTCCTAGGGAGGACCATCTCTCAGTCAAGATCAAGTTTGGCTGCTAGGAAGGCTCAGCATCTGCAGGAGCTGTACCTCCATGCTGACCCTGGAAAGCCAGCTCTGCCAGCGGGTCCGGGCTCTGTGGTACTCCATGGACACCAGGGGCCAGGGCCCTTCAATGTTTCTGCTGCTCCAGCCTTGGCCTTTGCTTCTGTTTTCTAGCTTGCCTCATGGACCAAGATGGTTCTGGGAGCTCCACTATTTCTTCTGCATTTCTGACTACAGAAAGCAGGAAGGAGGGGCAAAGGGATAGCTCACCTTGCTGTTCTCCTGGGAAGGAAACCTCTTGACCTTGCCTGATGAGGCACAGCAGTAATTTCTAGAAGATCAAAGGGTGGGCAGGAGACCAACAGGCCTTGTAAATACAGAAAAACAGACTCCTGGGTAATCCACTCTGGAAGAGGCAGCTTGCAGAGTGTATCAGAGGAAACAACCTTTTTGAAAGTCACTGTGGAGACCCTCGTGACTTAAAATGGCATTGGAAGATAGTGCAGCTGTCCAGGATTTTTTCCATCAGCAACAGGAGCTCTGGGCCCACAGCATTGAGGGCAGAGGGTGGAGGACGGAGGGTGGAGGACAGAGGCAGAGGGTGGAGGACAGAGGCAGAGGGTGGAGGACGGAGGGAGGACGGAGGCACAGGGTGGAGGACGGAGGGTGGAGGACGGAGGCAGAGGGTGGAGGACGGAGGAAAAGGGTGGAGGACGGGGGGTGGAGGACGGAGGGCAGAGGGTGGAGGACGGAGGGGGTTATCTCATACACTATGATGCTGCTTCTGTTCTGTTCTATTCTATTATATCTCTCACTTCATTCTCTCTCACTATGATGCTGTTCGTAGGTCTTTCTATTACACACCTCAGTTCTTTATATAGCATTTCCAACAGCCCTCCCCCCAGCCGGTACCAATCAGGGCTCACACACGTGCAGCGGCCAGGCAGAGTGTAGCTCATAGGCACGTAGCAAGATCATCAGGCTGGCAGCACCTGTTTTGGGGCTCACCATACTTCAGAGTTGGGGTAAACAAGCGGGATTCATGAGCCTTGGCAATCAGCCAAGAGTTGGAGTAAACAGCACGAGGTTTGGCAGCCAGCCAGGGCTCCATCTTTGGCTGGCTCGGCTGTGCTCGCTTCCCACAGAAAGTCACTGTGGAGACCCTCGTGACTTAAAATGGCATTGGAAGATAGTGCAGCTGTCCAGGATTTTTTCCATCAGCAACAGGAGCTCTGGGCCCACAGCATTGAGGGCAGAGGGTGGAGGACGGAGGGTGGAGGACAGAGGCAGAGGGTGGAGGACAGAGGCAGAGGGTGGAGGACGGAGGGAGGACGGAGGCACAGGGTGGAGGACGGAGGGTGGAGGACGGAGGCAGAGGGTGGAGGACGGAGGAAAAGGGTGGAGGACGGGGGGTGGAGGACGGAGGGCAGAGGGTGGAGGACGGAGGGTGGAGGACGGAGGGCAGCTAAGGTTCACTGGCAATAGAATTCTGGTAGGAAAAGATTTAGCAGAGCAGAGCATCCTTGGAGGCACCTGCCCAGGGGCTCTCTGTTCCTTGGTGACAAGGGTCTGCTGGAAGTGTCACCATTATGTGACATATGCAATGGGTCCAAGCAGCCTCATCCAGATACCAGGAAACTGGGCCTTTTCCCAGGACACTTGGGTCTCTATTGCAGGACACTGGCCCCAAGTTTAACCAATAGAGACCAACAGTCACTCGGGAGTGAGCTGTGAAGGCCATAGCTTTCCTGTAGGGAGCTGGGACATTCTAGAACCTCATGTATGTCCACCATCAGGGCTGTAGTTTAGATCTTGAATACAGAAGCCCCTGGGTGGAAGGTCTGATCTCCAGTGTGGTGCTGCTGGAAGGTGAGAGAATCTAGTGGGAGGTCCTTAGGTCTCTGGGGTTTGGGCCCCTTCATGGCATGCAATGTGAGTGGTTTTGCCTCACCACATGCTTTCCACAGCCACAATGTGCTGCCTGAACACATGCCCATGGGTCATGGGCCTCCAAGATTGACCAAACCACTCTCTTAAAAAGATTTTTGTCAAGCCAGGCATGGTGGCTCACGCCTTTAATCCCAGCACTTGGGAGGCAGAGGCAGGCGGATCTCTGTGAGTTCAAGGGCAGCCTGGTCTACATAGTGAGTTCTAGGCCAGCTTAGACCATCTATTCTTTCTATCTATCTATCTATCTATCTATCTATCTATCTATCTATCTATCTATCTATCTATCTATATCATCTATCCATCATCTATCATCTATCAATCATCTATTTTTTCTTTCTTTCTATCTTTCTATCATGGGGAAGCAGGCACCCACATGCCATGGAGTGAATGTGAGGTTGGTGGACAACTCCCAGGAGTCATTTCTCTTGTTCCCCCTGGTTTCTGAGGCAAGGTCTCTTGTTTCTGCTGCAGTTGCATACTTGTGCTTCCAACCCATTGTCCTGTTTGCACCTCCCATCTCGCTGGGGTTACAGATGAGAGTCACTGCATCCAGCTTATTGTGTGGGTTCTGGGGGTAGAACTCAGGTCCTCAGGCTTCTGCAGCAATCACTTTCACTTGCTGAGCCATCTTGCCAGCCTTTTTTCTTCATAACTTGGTTATCCCAGGTATTTTGTCATAGTGATGGAAAGCTGGCACATCTGGCTTCTACTGATGGCTGAACAAGGGGATATCTTTGCCAAGATGTCCCCATTAGATGATACAATGTCACAGGTGGGAATCCAGTCTCACTTCTTGTCAATCAGGCGAGCCTGGGCAAGTCATCCACCTCTGTGTGCCTCAGGTCATCTTTTGGAAAGGTGGGCTGTTGTAAGGATGGTTATTCCTCACAACATGGGGACTCATGCCCAGGCCTTGGCATTAGTGACTGCGTTAGTGAGGGCCACACTCTGGGCCCATGGCCCCACTACTATTTTTGATGTTCATTAAGATCTCATTCATATGCCATGTAGATTACCCATTTGAAGGGTTCAGTTCAACGGCTGTTAGTGTTCAGGGACTCTACGTCCATTGCTGTCAGCAATTTAGAACATTTTTATCAAACCCCCAAATAAACCCTGACCTCAGAGCTGACAGCTCCCAGCTCTCCAGCACTTGAGGTGCAGTTTCAACTCATGTCTCTGAGCATGTCCTGTGCTCACCTGCATCCCCTGTCAGTTGTCAGCTATGTTCCTGTGGAGGACCAGGGCAGCAGTGCAAAGAAGGGCTGTGGACCACAGCTCTCTATAAATTTCAAAGCCAGCCAACAAGTTTTAAGTGTGTTACACTTCAAGAGTTTTCCTTGATAACTGTCCCCTCTTAACTATTAGGAAATCATGTTCAAATTTAGTCAGTCCTCAGACACCTCACACCAGCTCATGGTGCAGGTAAGATCCAGCCAACGTCAGCTTCTGTGCCTTTTCACTGCCTCACAAGGGCCTCAGCATAACCCATGACACCCAAGCTTTGTCCTCACACCCTGTGATGAATAGCCATCTTTGACCACACCTTGACCTAGGAGCTGCCGAAACCTGGTCCATACCCCACCCAACAAATATTCTCTACGATCAGCTCTTTCAAAACTTTTATGTTTATATTTGGGGTGATGTAGGCTGCTTGCCCACCCAGTCTCTTTCTCCACTAACCTGGAAGATTCAGGGCTGGACTCAGTAACAGATATAAAAGTCGTGGGCCATGTGCCCTGCATACCTCCCTTGTTCTACCACAGGTCTTTTGGACAGCCAGCACGGATCTGTCCTGAGCTCCTCCCCTCCTTCCCTTCCCCAGGCCTTGCCTCCCTGTCCTCCTGTGACCTGCCATGTGTTAGGCATTCTGCTCGTAAACCACAGGGTGCACGGGCCTTTTGCTGAAAACAGGACAGGACCACTTCTAGGTCAAGAGTTGAAAGTTGGACAAGCAAAACCTTGTGGGGATGTGGAGTGGGAAATCCCCAGACCCCAGACCCCAGACCCCAGAGGTAGACAGACCTGGGTTTGGGGGTTGGCTTGTACCTCATGCTTGGGCAACCTGAATTCCAAGAACCATTTCCTAGGCTGAGTGTGGCAGCACACCTTGTAATCCTAGCATTATTGGGAAGGCAAAAGTAGGAGCTCAAGGTCACCCTCAGCTACGATGAGTTCAGGACCAGCCTGGATGACATGAGATCCTGTCGTAAGAAAATAAAAACAAACCCAAAGAGCCATTTCCCCACATGTTTCTCCTTAGGCTTTTAGAGGTGGTTAGAGTGAACCAGCCGCAGGGGCCCAAAGTCCTTCCTTTCTCACGTCCTCCATGTATACTGCAAACTACTGACAGCCCAAGGCTCATCTGTCCCTGCAGTGTGTCAGGTGCTCTGATCTAACACACGGTCTCATCACTTCTTAAGCACCTTGTGGCTATTGATATCCCTGCTTTACAGACAAAGAATCTTAGGCACAGAAAGACTGAGTGACGGTCAAGGCCACACAGTCAGGCTTGAACTCAAAGACCTTTTCTTTCAGCAACGGCTATACTGATGACACAGGCCTGATGACACATCATCTAACTTAAAAAATCTGTTCCCTGAAAACCTTGCAACCTCAAGGGTTTTTCTTAAAAACAGCAGTTGACCAGAAAATGTGATTAAGGGAACTGACTCATTGTCAGCACACTGGGAGAATTCAGCCTTCTTGTAGGTCTTAGTGAGACAGCCAGATGCCTGCAGAGCACTACAGGTAAAACAACCCAGTGGGGGGGTGGGCAAGGTAGCACAGAGCCTACTTGGGGACTTTGGGAGCTGGAGGGTGTTGTGTGTTCTGTCTCAAGGAGAAGCAGGGGGACTCCTATCTCCAGAGAGTCTTTGCCATGGGGAAATGCAGGCATCTCGCTTAGTTTTCTTAAAACAGACAAAAATCTGAATTGCACAGGAACTCTGAATCTAAAAGAACTTTCTCTACTGAAAACTCTTTCATTTGCCTTTGAGATGCAGGAAGGTTGCTCAGTGGACATCTGAAGCCAGATGGGGCCTGAGCTGCTCATGGCCACTTCCGGGAGCCCTCCTCAGTGTGGGTAGGCGATAGGTCACTTCCGGGGAGCCCTCCTCAGTGTGGGTAGGCGATAGGCAGGCTGTATGGGGTCTTCACTGGACTTCACTGCAGTCTATGGGATTAATTACTGGATTTTGCGGATTCCGGTGTCAGACTCGAAACAACTATGAAAGGGAAAAGGAGCCGGGCAGGCAGCTGAACTGGGTTCCAAAGGCCCCAGGCCCTGCTCGGTGGGGTTAGCAGGCTTCTTGCAGTCCTGGACGTGGTGGCTGAGCCCGCTTTTCGGAACTGCGGAATTGCGCGCAGCGGGCTGGAGCGGGAGCGCGCGCCCTCCAGTGGACAGAGGAGCGCACTGTGCAAAGCCTTGGGCCTGAGACTCCAGGAGACCGGAAAATGGACACCCTGCAATTCAAGAACTACTCGAAATGTCCACATTATCAATAACTATAAGTACAATAATCATAATGGTATGTACAGTGGCAAATAATATTTGACATCTAATGCTTTGAAGTTCCTTTACTCAGCCTGTTTAATCATAGAAACCATGGAACACTCTGGTGAATACGTCTGCCTTCCCACCCAACAAGACTCAAACAGGAAAGATTGTAGGAGCGAGAGGCTGCGGCTGACTATAACGAAACAGTGCTTTTTGGACACAGCGGGGGCACTTGCGCATAGGAACCTCTAGCAGTCGTGGGAGCATGCACAGGACCCGTGCAAGCTCAAGCCAGACAAAATCCCAGAAGCATGGGGTGCGGGGGG